>NC_138780.1:45284440-45699440 GCF_965119305.1 Pelophylax lessonae | reverse complement strand
GTGTGGATGAATCCCTGATCCATTATACTGGCCGGCTGCACTTCAAGCAATATATCCCAAATAAGAGAGCCAGGTATGGGGTGAAAATGAACAAATTATGCGAGAGATCCACTGGGTATGTCTATGCCTTTCGTGTCTATGAAGGCAAAGACTCCCAGCTCCAGCCCCCCGAATGCCCAACATACATCGGAACCAGTGGGAAAATTGTCTGGGACCTGGCATACCCCCTGTTCAAAAAAGGATACCATCTTTATGTGGATAATTATTACACCAGTCTTCCCCTTTTTCGTCACCTATACCTGGAAAAAACCCTGGCCTGTGGTACCAGCAGAAAAAATAGGAAGGGATTCCCACAACCTTTGGTCCAAAAAAACCTGCAACCGGGGGAAACCGCATTTATGAGGAATGAGGAAGTGTTGGCCATGAAGTGGAGGGACAAGAAAGATGTCTACATCTTGTCCACCATCCACAATGACACCGTGGTGGAGATTCCCCGAAGACGTGGCCCCATTACAAAGCCTGAATGCGTCCACGAATACAATTTGTTCATGGGGGGGGGGGGGGGTGGATTTAAATGACCAGATGCTGCAGCCCTATTTATCAACCAGAAGGTCCCGTTACTGGTACAAAAAAGTTGCATTTTACCTTTTTCATATGGCCATGTACAATTCCTTTGTCTGCCATCAAAAAACACCCGGAAACCCACACCTCCACTACCTCAAGTACATTGAAGAAATCATCACTGCCCTAATATACCAACAAGGACCGGCCCCAGCAAGCATTCGCTCGGATAGTGTGAGTAGACTTCACAAGCTACATTTTCCCTACAACATTCCCCCCACAGAATCAGGAAGAAGGCGCCAAAAGAGATGTCGTGTGTGCAGCAGTAATGGAATTAGAAGAGACAAGTTATCATTGTCCCGATTGTCCCTCCCAACCTGGCCTATGCATTGGAGATTGCTTCAAAATCTACCATACAGCCATAAGATTTTAGATCCCCTTAATTTTAAGACTGCCATTTCCCATTTTGAAATACCCGTCCAGATCACCATGCTACCATGTTTCTACGTTACCAGACCCTGGCCTGTTTACCGACGATGCATTTGCCTGCCATTTTGAAAACCAAGTTTCTGAAATCCATGTGTACCGACCTCAGCCTGTTTACCGACGATGCCTTTGCCTGCCGTTTTAAACCAAGTTTCTGACTTCCAAGTGTACCGACCCGGCCTGCTAATCAACCACGCTTTTTGCCTGCCACTTGGACTGATCTTTTGCCCTTCTACTTCAGTAGACAGGGGTCTCACATATATGTGAGGGGCTTCAGAAGAGAGTTAGGAGTATGGAAAAACCGTTTTTGGTTTTCTGTGTTCCCATAACAGGGTCTGGAGTCCGGAGGCTTCAAAGCGATTTGGGTGGGAGAAGCCTCTACCCCTGTCCCCATTCTTTCCTGACAGAGGCCTAAGCGTGATGGTCCTTCCTGCTGCCTGGATCAATATTTTGGCTGTGTTGAACATATCGCTGCATATAATGACCCAGGCAGGGGCGTAACTACAGGGGTTGCAGGGGTTGCAATTGCAACCGGGCCCCATGTTCCAGGGGGCCCATGCAGTTCCCCTGTACACCTGGATAGGAGGGGCGGCGGGGGAAGCATGTAGAGAAATCACTGTCCTCCTTTTTCCTTCTGTAGCTGCAGGAGGAAAATGGAGGAGATTGGTTCCTCTATATGCTGCCCCCGCCACTCCTCCAGTTCACTTGTGTTCTGCTGTCTCTAGGCCCCTGTGTGCTCCCCTGGTCCACCCCCCCCCCCCCCATACTGTGCTGCCAGGGGTCTGGGGGGCCTTTTATGGTTTCTTGCACCGGGGCCCTGAAGGTTCTAGTTACGCCTCTGGACCCAGGACTTATAGACCACATCTCTGCCTGCTACCTGGACCAATGCTTGGCTGTGCTGACACTATCCCTGCTTGCTGCCTGTAATGACTATGGACAGTATCCCTGCTTGCTGCCTGTAATGACTATGCACAGTACTCCTGCCTGCTGCCTGTAATGACTATGGACAGTATTTCTGCCTGCTGCCTGTCCGATTGCTTTTGCTGTCACGGACCACATCCCTGCCTTCTACCTGGATGCTCTCCTCTGTGGACCACTACTAAAACCACAGGTAATCTTTTGTTTATCCTTTGCTCAGCAGAATATATTTTGGGGTGTAATTGGTATGTACATGCTATGTGTTAGAAATATGAAGGGCCTTCAAAAATGTAATAGGTTGTCAGGAAATTAGATGTAAAATGCATGCTCCTAGAACGTCTGAAGGTGTCTACTTGGATGTTGGGTCTCGGTTTATGGCCAGGCGGTGTAAAAGTCCCACACATATGGTATCGCCATACTCAGGAAGAGTGGCAGAATGTATTTTGGGGTGTCATTTTTGCTATGTACATGCTATGTGTTAGAAATATCCTATAAATTGACAACTTTGTGTAAAAAAAAATAGGTTTTCATTTTTTCCCCACATTTTCCAAAAACTTGTGGAAAAAAATGACATGTTCAAAAGACTCACAATGCCTCATAGAATATACGTTGGAGTGTTTTCTTTCCAAAATGGGGTCATTTTGTGGGCAATTCCATTTTCTTGGTGCTACAGGGCCTTCAAAAGTGTGATAGGTAGTCAGAAAATTATGTGTGTAATTTATGCTCCGAGAATGCCTGGCAGTGCTGCTTGGATGTTGAGTCTCTTTATGTGGCCAGGCTGTGTAAAAGTCTCACATATGTGCTATCGCCATACTCAGGAGGAGTAGCAGAATGTATTTTGGGGTGTCATTTTTGCTATGTACATGCTATGTGTTAGAAATATCCTATAAATTGACAACTTTGTGTAAAAAAAATAGGTTTTCATTTTTTTCCCACATTTTCCAAAAACTTGTGGAAAAAAATGACATGTTCAAAAGACTCACAATGCCTCATAGAATATACATTGGAGTGTTTTCTTTCCAAAATGGGGTCATTTTGTGGGCAATTTCATTGTCTTGGTGCTCCAGGGCCTTCAAAAGTGTGATAGGTAGTCAGAACATTATGTGTGTAATTTATGCTCCTAGAATGCCTGGCGGTGCTACTTGGATGTTGAGTTTCGTTATGTGGCCAGGCTGTGTAAAAAGTCTCACATATGTGGTATCGCCATACTCAGGAGGAGTGGCAGAATGTATTTTGAGGTGTCATTTTTGCTATGTACATGCTATGTGTTGGAAATATCTTATAAATGGACAACTTTGTGTAAAAAAAATGCGTTTTCATTTTTTTTCCACATTTTCCGAAAGATTCTGGAAAAAAATGACATGTTCAAAAGACTCATTATGCCTCATAGATTATACGTTGGGGTGTTTGCTTTCCAAAATGGGGTCATTTAGTGGGCTTTTCCATTGTGCTGGTGCTCCAGGGCCTTCAAAAGTGTAATAGGTGGTTGAGAAATGAAAAGTGTATTTTATGCTCCGAGAACGCCTGGAGGTGCTACTTCAATGTTGGACCTCTGTATGTGGCCTAGCTGTAAAAAAGTCTCACACATGTGGTATCGCCAAACTCAGGAGGAGTGGCAGAATGTATTTTGGGGTGTCATTTTTGCTATGTACATGCTATGTGTTGGAAATATCTTATAAATGGACAACTTTGTGTAAAAAAAATGCGTTTTCATTTTTTTTCCACATTTTCTGAAAGATTCTGGAAAAAAATGACATGTTCAAAAGACTCATTATGCCTCATAGATTATACGTTGGGGTGTTTGCTTTCCAAAATGGGGTCATTTAGTGGGCTTTTTCATTGTGCTGGTGCTCCAGGGCCTTCAAAAGTGTAATAGGTGGTTGAGAAATTAAAAGTGTATTTTATGCTCTGAGAACGCCTGGAGGTGCTACTTCAATGTTGGACTTCTGTATGTGGCCTGGCTATTAAAAAGTCTCATATATGTGGTATCGCCATACTCAGGAGGAGTAGCAGAATGTATTTTGAGGTGTCATTTTTGCTATGTACATGCTATGTGTTAAAAATATCCTATAAATTGACAACTTTGTGTAAAAAAAATAGGTTTTCATTTTTTTCCCACATTTTCCAAAAACTGGTGGAAAAAAATGACATGTTCAAAAGACTCACAATGCCTCATAGAATATACGTTGGAGGGTTTTCTTTCCAAAATGGGGTCATTTTGTGGGCAATTCCATTGTCTTGGCCAGTCAGGGCCTTCAAAAGTGTGATATGTAGTCAGAAAGTTATAAGTGTATTTATGCTCCTAGAACGCTTGAAGGAGCTCCCTGGACGTTGGGTCTCTGTATGTGGCCAGGCTGTGTAAAAGTCTAACACATGTGGTATTGCCATTCTCAGGAGGAGTGGCAGAATGTATTTTGGGGTGTCATTTTTGCTGTGTACATGCTAGGTGTTAGAAATAGTTTATAAATTGACAACTTTGTGGGAAAAAAAAGAAAAAAATATTTTTTTCTTCATTTTCCCAAGAATTGTTGGAAAAAATTAAAACTTCAAAAAACTCACCATGCCTCTTACTAAATACCTTGGACTGTCTACTTTCCAAAAAGGGGTAATTTGGGGGGTATTTGTACTGTTCTGACATTTTAGGGCCTCAAGAAAGGAGATAGGCCGTTAGTACATCAGGTGTGATCAATTTTCAGGAATTGGTACCATAGCTTCTAGACTCAATAACTTTCACACAGACTAAATAATATACACTAATATGGGTTATTTTTACTAGAGATAAGTAGCAGTATACATTTTGGCCAAAATGTATGAAGAAAAATTAATTTTTTGCAAAATGTTTTAATAGAAACTAAAAAAAGTGTTTTTTTTTCAAAATTTTTGCTCTTTTTTTGCTTATATCACAAAAAATAAAAAACCCAGTTGTGATCAAATACCACCAAAAGAAAGCTCTATTTGTGTGAAAAAAAATGATAAAAATTTTGTTTGATTACAGTGTAGCATGACTGAGCAATTGTCATTCAAAGTGTGAGAGCACTGAACGCTGAAAATTGGTCTGGGCGGGAAGGTGTTTAACTGCCCTGTATTAAAGTGGTTAAATGTAGACAAGAGGTTTGCTTGCTCCTTATTGCAGACCACAAATCCTTTTTAAAATGTACTAATGCTATCTATTATGCACATGGCAATAAACAGGCAAACTCCTGGCCAATTATCTACACAAAAACCATACCGCACAGTTAGAGCATAACCCTTGTACTATTGCTAGTGCCTTTAAGAAATGTTACAATCTTCAGTTGGACGGTAATGCCCCACAACCGTCTGAATACAGTATAAATAATTTTCTGAGCTCAGTCAATCTGCCTAAGCTAGATTGTGATGCATTACAATCTCTTAACTGCTCAATCTCAAAAAAAGAGATTTTTGGCACTATTCGCTATTTGATTTTCTGGAGAATACCATAGAAAAGTTCTCTCATATCCTCTTGCCACATTTCGGCAATTTTTTTAATAAGACTGCCAAATCTGCTTCTTTTCCAGAGTAAATGCTGCAAGCCACCATCATTGCCTTACCTAAACCAATAAAGAATCTGGATAGCCCACAACATTTTCAGCCTATATCTCTTTTAAACACTGACTTGATGATTTACGCAACAATTTTTAGCTAACCGGCTTGCCAAGGTAACCCCCCAATTAGTGGAGGCGGACCAAGTGGGCTTTGTAAAAATAGGACAAGACCAAGATGAGACGAGGGGGCTGTTCAATCCCAATAAAATTACACAATCACGTAAAATGCCTACAGTAATCCTAAACTTAGATGCCAAAAAGGCGTTTGATAGGTTGCACTGGGGGTACCTTTGAGCAGTCCTTCAAAAAATTGATTTCCATGGATTTATATTGTCAGCAGCCTCAGCATTATACACTATTCCCTCAGCTAAGGTGTACACATCTAATATGCTGTCTGACAAATTTTACATTACAAATGGCACCCATTAAGGTTGTCCACTCTCACCCCTTATATTTGCATTATTTATGGAACCCTTGGCTGAAGCCATGAGAAGTAAGGATTCTATTTCAGGGATTTACGTTGCAGGCTATAATCACAAAATAGGATTATTTGCTGATGATGTCATTTTAACATTGACCAATCTTTTTCTGGCTAGTGTTCAATCTTTACTAGAGGAATTTTGATCAGTGTTGTATTGTAAACTAAATGTCGCTAAATCTTGTATTATGCCTATAGCAGTCAAAAGGAAGTTGGTAGACCAACTCAAAGTACATTTCCCTTTCCAATGGGCCACAACAAAATTATCCTATCTAGGGGTTACTCTATTTTACCCGTCCTCCACCACTTATGAGTCCAACTTCCCCATTTTATTAGATGTAACACTGAAAGATTTAAATTACATATCCACCCATAAACTTTCATAGATGGGGAAAGTGGAAGCCTTGAAAATGCTCCTGCTACCCAAAATCATCTACTATTTTATAACAATCCCAAATACACATACCAGAGAACTTCTTCACTTTAACTGAAAAACGTTTTAGACAATATTTGTGGGAAAAATAGGATGACTAAACTGTCTTTTTCAACGCTATTTAAACATAGATATAGAGATGGCGTGAGCTTTCCCAATTTACGTAATTACAAATGGGACAAACTTCATAACAAGTTACCTTTAGAGTCCATAATGACTTGCACTGATTTAACACTTCAAATTTATGAATACCTAATACCCAATTCAAAGGTACTCTCTTGGTTACATAGCAATATAATGACATAAAAGAATCTTAACCTATCATTTAGCTACATCATTTCCATAACAATCATCCATATATACAGGTAGTCCATGAGTTAACATGGAATTACCTCCTAAACAACCACAAAAAGCCTTAAGGTCTTGCCTGGTTGTATTCTCTCATCCAATACAATGAGAAATTTACAAAAAAAAAAAAAAAAAAAGAACTGAGAAAAAGAACTGGACTTTAATTTTACCCCTAGGGAATGGCAACACGCCATCCAATCATATTACTGCCATTCCCACTGTGCCAATCATTGGGAACTTATGCTAAAAGTTTTGTACAGAAGGTATTTAACACTGGTTAGGATCTCACAAATTTTCCAAGCGTCTTCAGCAGATTGTTGGAGACAATGCGGTGCGAGAGGGGGGATCTTGCATATACTCTGGGAATGCAAGGGATTGCGGAGTTCTGGAACACAGTTTACACCCTAATCACATCAGTCACTGGACTCATTACCCAATTCCCCATCTGGCATTGGGGTTCCATATTATACCTATACAAATTAGATTTATCATAACCCATATACTCATTGCGGCTCAATTGATTTTTACATCAATATTTAAAAAGGGGCCGAGATATATCCCGGGTAACTATAGGCCGGTCAGCCTAACATCAGTAGTCTGCAAGATTTTGGAGGGGATGTTAAGGGACCACATACAAGACTAATGAAAATGGTATTATTAATAGTAATCAGCATGGATTCATGAAAAATCGTTCTTGTTAAACCAATCTATTAACCTTCTATCATGAAGTGAGCTGCCACCTAGATAAAGGTAAGCCTGTGGATGTGGTGTACCTGGACTTCGCAAAGGCCTTTGACACCGTTCCCCACAAACGCTTACTGTTCAAATTAAGGAAGGTAGGTATGGACCATAAGGTGAGTACCTGGATAGAGAACTGGCTCCAGGGGAGGTTGCAAAGGGTGGTGATTAATGGAGAGTACTCAGAATGGGCGGGTGTGGAAAGCGGGGTCCCACAGGGTTCTGTCCTGGGGCCAATCCTGTTTAATTTATTCATAAATGATCTAGAGGAGGGGATATCGAGTAAAATCTCAGTATTTGCAGATGATACTAAACTAAGCAGGCCAATATCACAATGTGGAAACCTTACAAGCGGACCTGAACAAAATCATGGGTTGGGCAACTACATGGCAGATGAGGTTTAATGTTGAAAAATGTAAAGTAATGCACCTGGGTGCCAGAAACCAGAAAGCAAGCTACTCACTAGGGGGGACCTCTGGGTGAGTCTAGGATGGAAAAGGACCTGGGGGTACTGGTAGACAACAGGCTTGGCAGTGGCCTGCAATGCCAAGCCGCTGCAAGCAAAGCCAACAGAATACTGGGATGTATTAAAAAGGGGATTCACTCCAGAAATAAAGAGATTATTCTCCCACTCTACAAGACTCTGGTCCGGCCACATCTGGAGTATGCTGTCCAGTTCTGGGCACCGGTCCTCAGGAAGGATGTGCTGGAATTGGAGAAAGTCCAGAGAAGGGCAACAAAAATAATTAGGGGAATGGAGGACATCAGCTATGAGGAAAGACTACAAGCACTGAACTTATTCTCTCTGGAGAAGAGACGATTGAGGGGGGATGTAACAATGTGGGAAATGCCTACTGCCCCTAATGTATCCAAAATAATATACAGGGTGAAGAATCAACACTCATATGAAAATTTTTTGTGGCCCAATCTAACTCCTTAGGTACTTTCTATACACTTTGGAACCCCTGGGCTCTTAATTTCCCAGATGATATTTTGAGAGATTAGTATTTCAACATGTGTACTTGCCTGGACAGATGTTTATATGCAAAATCTTACTAAAATGTGAAATTTTCTGTGATTCATTTCTGTAATTTGAATACTTCCTTCTTGCTAAATGTACGATTGCAACTCACATGTCTACTTTTCAATAAAAAATAATTGAAAGAAATTATAGCCAATGCACAGTGCTAAATTTAAAAATAAATAAAAAACATCAAATAAAGTCCATAAAACATAGTAGATTGATAGCGTAAAATCCCCTTTTCATAAAAAAATAACATGCATAAAAATTCACATTATTAAAAAAAGTATTGATAGGGAGGTAGGAAAGAGGAGAAGAGAAAAGACAATGATAAATTACTATATAGCAATAACACAGCATGTACCTCTATGGAGAATGAATGGCAATTCTGTGGACATAGAAGGGGGAAGATGTAACATTAGGAGAGTTACATGAACTATAAAAAGGGTTTAAAGCTTAATGTTTCATTAAGGCTTTGCCATTTTGTAGCTTTTAAATTGTGAATCCATCCTTCTAATTGTAATAAAGTTTGATTTGCCCCCAGCCCTGACATGCACAGAGATATGCTCTAGGGCTGCAAACGTAATCATATTTGAATTCAAATTATGGTATAGGCCTACATGTCTACTAATGGCTGTTTCCATTAGACATTTTTGGATAGGAATAACATGGTCTTTGATTAGTTTAAAGAAGGGGTGTTTTGTTTTGCCTATGTAGAAACGTCAGCATAGGCATTTGGCAAGATGTATCATTCCTATGGTTTGACAGGTTACTCTATGTCTAATGGAATGATATTGGCCATTGGAAAGAATCGTGTCGTAGCCACCTAATATATATGTCAGGGTGCCAGGAAACCAGACCACATGGGGATTCAGGTAAAATAAAGCAGTTTATTTGAAAAAACAATAATAATCACACAGCAAGAGTGAGGAAGAAAGAGCAGGAACAAGCTGGGGTCAAGTTCAGGAGCGGGTAGTCATCCAAGCCGGGTTCGGGTCCAGAAGTGGGTAGTCTGCCGATGATGGGTCGTCTGCCAATGCTGGGTCGCCAGCTGATGCGGGGTCAAGAGCCAGGAGAGCCATCAGCCAAGTCAGGTCATACACGGAGGAACACAGAGAACAGAACACTGCGAGCAGGGATGCACCTTGGTGCACAAACACAAGGGCAAGGATTGCAACCCAACAGGTGATAGATGTAGTCAGGTGTGCAGCATCATCAATGTGTGACACCCAGGCAGCAGGAAGTGATGATGCAATCAGAGTATATAAGAGGCAGCAGTCTGCACATGTCCAACAGTACCAGTTCGTAATTCAGTGTTAACTTTATTTTTATGATAATGGCTGTTTACCAATTTGGCTCGTAATGATGGTGCTTGTTTATAGGTAATTTCTTGATAGTGTTTTATGTATTTGTTTACAGTGGTATCGGCAGAAAGAAGTGGCCAAAATTTGGTTAAAATATCTCTAATTTGTTTATGTTGTCTAGAGTACCGAGTTATTATTCTAACTGATTGTGGGGGATTCCTTGGCTTTTGATAAAAAAACAAGGACGGTCTTTCCTGTTTCTTGGCTTTATTATATGCTTTTTTCAAGCAAGGATTACTGTAACCTCTTTCTCGTAGTCTAATGTATAGTTCATGAGCTGCTTTGATAAAGTCAGCTTCTTTACTGCAATTTCTCCTTAGCCGAAAGTATTGGCCGTAAGGTATACTTTTTAGTAATGGTTGTGCATTCTTTGCATGTAGTATTGTGTTACCTGCTAAGTGCTTTCTGTAAAGGGTAGATCCAACTGACCCATCACCATTAATGAAAATTTCTATGCCAAGAAAACTGATTTTTTTGCTGATCACATTGCATCGTGATAGATAGACAGAATATCCATAAATTCCATAAGTTCTTTCTTGGTTCCTGACCAAAAAAGAAGCACATCATCAATATAACGATACCAAGAAATAATATGTGTCAGATAGTTGGAAATGTCATCTTGTGCTAAAAGTTCCATCTCCCATCCCCCCAGATACAGGTTGGCGTACAATGGGGGACATTTGGTCCCCATCGCAATGCCCTGTACCTGGAGGTATTGGGAGGAACCAAAAATGAAAACATTCAAGTTAGGATAAACCTTAGCATTTCAAAAATAAAGTGATTGTATTTTTTCCGCCAATCATCCCCTTTCCCTTAGGTGATTTGCTATAACATTTATTCCCTTGTCATGGGGGATGGTGTTATGCAGGCTTTCAATGCCTGTTGCAACTAGCTACGTGTCTTTTGGAAGATGGAGTCCCTCAATTATCTTGAGAAGTTCTATGGTATCTTTTATGTATGAAAACAGGGAGGTGACATGGGGATTCAAATAGATATTCTCTGTTAGGCTTTCACAGCCAGATATAATGGGTCGACCCGATAGTTGTGTTATCGATTTGTGTATTTTGGGTAGTGCATAGAATGTTGGAGATTTGGATCTTCTGTGTTCAAGTAGTTCCATGTATTTTTATCAATGATACCACCATGCAATGCTTTAGAAAATAATGTTCTGATATTCTTTACAAAAGTTTTCTATGACCATTTTTGAAATGGGTCTATACCTTTCCTTGTGTGTGTGTGAGCATGAGACTATTCAGCCAATAGAAATAAACAAGGCAGGTTGTATCTTGCAATGAAAATTAGAGTGTATTAGCTGAGAGAAAATAGCCACAGATTTTGTTCAGTGAGTATGTAAGCAACTTGGTTAGGCTGCAATATAAGAAGAGAGAGAGACTAAGCAGGTTTTATCTTGAAGTAAACATTAGGGTTTAATATTTGAGAGACATAGGCTGTCCCGTGTTCCCACTTACTGACCAACTAAAAAAATTAATATGCAAAAGCAAAGGCAGAGGTGCTGACACATGGATATATTAGATGGCAAGCCCCTTTCCCATTCGCCCCTTCTTCCTTTATTGTGATAATGGCATGAGGAGAGGCTCTAAAGAGCTGGTATTTGTTTTGCCCCACCGGTGGCTTATTTTACTTTAGGTTTGGAAGTGGCTGGCAAAGCGTTTCTCCTCTTCTGTCTCCTAGGTGCAGGCCAGCAACTGCTGCTAATGCACCCTTTTCTTCTTCTACCTTTACTTCTCTCGGGTGCACAGCAACCACCTGCCTGCAAGTGCCGCTAATTTGTCCTTTTACTTCTTCTCTACTCCTCATATGTATAGAGTAGCCAATTTCCAACAAATGCCGCTACTGTGCCTTTTTCGACTTCAAGTAGAACTAAAGGAAAATGTTTTTCCTTTTGGATAGCATAAGGGAAGGTTATGGCCCCTGTCAGTTTTTTTTTTTTTTGCCATCTGTGTCCCATTGGGGGGATTTCCCTTCACTTCCCTCCTTTAGCCAAAATGGAAAGTGAGAGGAAATTCCTCCAAAGTGAGGGAAGCCTTGGTTGTCACCAGGGTCACCACAACTAATGTTGCCATTGGATGATTTCTCCACTATTCTTTAACTGGTGACAACTCTAAATTTTAAGATTACTTTCACTTTTACTCTCAGTGATAAAAATAAACTTGCCAAAAGAGAGGGTGCATTTCTTTAATTACAGCAATAAAAACCTGACAAGTGTTTTAATCCCCATCCACTCTATCCAAAACTAAAAAAGTTTTGCCTTAAATAATTCTTTGTCAGCTTGGCAAAACTTCTGGCTTTGCATCTACTCCCATTCCAGCTTGTGGAATCACCCCTTTCCACAAGTGTATAACCTGCACTTCACCACAGTGGCAGGTACCCAGCTAAGCATTATTTTGCCCAGAATGCTATCCTTGTCCTCCTGTAGCATGTTGAATACAATGAAGCAGCAGAAAACAGAGGAGGAATATGAGGAGGAGGAGGAGGAATATGAGGAGAAGAAGGGTTGGACTGATGGTGGTGAGGAAGGGGTAAAACAGGCATTTGTCAAGGGGAACATTTCTCTCATTTCAAATCCTGGGAGTTCAGGGTCTTCTGATGCAGGGAATTTTTGCTGAAGGTCACTGCCCTGAATTCTGGATCTGGAGAAGAATCCTTTTGTCTCCATCAATGAGGATATACCTATGGAAGCTGGGCGGCAGACAGCTCCTAGGACATTGTGAGTAAAACCTGTGTTTGGGTCTTTCATGTGTGCCTGAATCTTTGAGTTAGAAGTTTGCGGACCTGTTGATCATTTTGGAGTATTCTGAATCCCTAAATCTATGAACCCCTCTCCTGTTTCAAGTTTCTCAGCTATAAATTCTAAAAAGAGATCTCCTAGATTGAACCTTTGTAGTCGGATGTGCATGGAACTGTGCTTGTGACAGGGAAGCAAAGAGCAAACTACCACAGTAAACTTTCATAGAAATAGAGTTAAAACAATAAAATACCACTCACATGATTCCAACTTTTATGCAGCCATATCATTATGACCGATTAACATCAGTTATGACAGACATTCTCTGACACAGCCAAAGCTCCTGGTTCCTCAGCTGAATGTCTTGTGTGCAGCACATGCAGCTTCCTTCAACCGTCTCAGTGTGTGAGCAGAAAGTAAAAGGGAGGGTAGCACACACACTGGCCATTTGGACAATTTAACAGTGAGAGGAGCAAGAACCAGAGCAGGAGACCTGCAGACTTGTCGCTAACACGAGAAGCATGCTGGTAAAATAGTCACATGATGCATTTCGGAGGCATAGCCTCCATTCTGTCATAGTATTGTTATGTATAAATATCTAAATGCTAGGTTTCTTGACATGTTTTTCAGTATACATAGACAATGTTGGTGATGGACAGTCCTTGGTTTGGCTGGTACTGTTGGAGGAAAAATATATATTTAAAGCTGCAAAAAAGTGGTGCCATTTTTATTTTATTTCATGTAATACTATTGGCATGCTATTAGGTCATGTTTATAAAGAAAAGCTATGGGTAAGCTGTCTTGTCCTCACATGTATTTAGAGGCCACTTCCTATTAGTTCAGAGGCCTGGGGAAGGAGCACATGCTCCGACAACGCGTCGCCTATTCACGTCATCACGTCCCACGTTGCTAGCCCGAAACCGGAAGTGCGCCGCAGGAAGCCCCGACATCGCCCGCAGTGTCTCCAGAGTTCGGAGAAAGCCGCTCCTCCATCGGCTTGAGCGGATCACACGGCGGATCGGTCGGATCCTATCCATACAGGCACCCGGAATACTGACTTTTCGGACTAATCCCAAGGCCATCATTCACTGCTGGTTATAATTCTTGTCTTGTGAGTATATAGTGTGCTGTGTTCTCATTAAACTTTAAGTCATATTACACTTAGAGTGGCGCCTGTCTTCTTTTCCACTTCCTATTAGTTTGCCTATGGCAAATATAAAGATTGATCTCACGAATATGCTGGTTAGATATATCATCAAAGGATATTCAACCTTAGCTGAGATTTTTGTTGAGAAATAAATAAGAAAAAATATAATTAGAGACCTAAGCAGCCATGTACTTTACCCCTAACTTATTAAACACGTGTTTTAGTGCAACATAACTGAGCAGTTATGGTAAACTAATTTAAGTAGCATGTGAATGTAAAAAAATTTTAACTTTAAATGGTTTCTCTTCAACATTTATTACCTCCATTGCAATGAAAACTGCTTTTGAAATAACCTACTTATCTTTCTAAAAGCATTCTTCACTTCAGTATTCCTAAGTGTATAAATAAAGGGGTTTAGTGTTGGAGTGATGACAGTATACATTAGAGCAAGGAATTTATCATAGTGACTGCCTTTCGGCCTGATATAGACAATAATGACTGTCCCATAAAACAGACAGGCTACAATTAGATGGGAGGAACATGTAGAAAACGCCTTCTTTTTCCCTACAGTGCTGTCTATCTTTAGCACTGTTCCTATGATATTAATGTAGAACACTACTATTGTGATAAAAGGACAAATCACTGAGGTAATGGCTGCAGACATAGTGGCAAAATTGCTGATCAATGGGTTGGAACATGCCAAATTCTGAAGTGGAGCCAGATCACAGAAAAACTGATCAATCTCATTGGGACCACAGTACTCCAGAATAACTGTAAAAGTTACAGGTATAAAAGAAATAGTGAACCCAGCCACCCATGGAAGGGAACCTAACACACAACAAAATGTGTTGTTCATAATTGTTGCATACCGCAACGGATTGTTAATTGCCAAGTATCGATCAAAGACCATCAGTGCAAGAAGAAAGCATTCTGTCTCTCCTAACGAGTTTAAAGCATACATCTGTATAAAGCAGCCAATCATGGATATGCTGTAATCAGCCTTGGAAAGGATTGATAAGAGTTTTGGAATAGTTACAGAGACAAACATAATTTCTAAAACAGAAAACGTAGTTATGAAAAAGTACATTGGTATCTGAAGAGTAGGATGAGTCCTCACTAAAACAATAATGGCAATGTTTCCGAGTATACATATTATATAAGCCAATAGTACAAAACAGAATATTATATTATGAAATGGTTGTAGGCTAGAAAATCCCAATAGAAGAAATTCCTTCACCATAGTCTTGTTACCATTCTCCATTGTTGCATTAGTACTACCTGAAAAAAAAGAAGAATTATAGCATTTATAGAGGAACTTGCAATGAGAAAAAAATGTAGGCTGCCATTGCAGATTACAAGCTGAATATGCTAGTTGCATAGTTGTCATGTTATTCCAGTGGCTTCAATAATGAGTCACTCACCAAGAACACGCATGCAGCTGGGTGACATCAGAATTCCTAATTCCTAATATTAAAACAATAGGATGAACAAACCAGATGTCCCTTTTCTTGAAATAGACATGACTTGACATTCCCAAATGATGACACAGATAGCATAAAAACCTGATAGTGGTTCTAACCTTTCCACAGTCTATCTTATACTAAAATAAAGGTTTTGACTGGAGTTGGGCCTAAAGTAGGTGAAAACATGGCAATTAGTTTCCCGAAGCACTGTATATCCTAAACCAGGAGTTCCCAAACTGCGTTTGAGTGGGTCACGCTGAGCTGGATTTTACTGAGTACTGGCCTTCTTAAATTGTGCTGTGCGAGCCCGCGAAAAATTACTGTCATTGTTTGGTGCCCGAAGCAGAGCTGCCCCTTAAGCCGCAAATCGGGATCAGCATCAGCGGCGCACTGTGCTACAAGGAGCAGGCGGGGTCTTGAGCTCCACTGATGACGCCCCTTGCCATGCGTGCTGTGTTCTGTATGGAAGGCGGCCCCTCGGAGTAGGAGTCGGACTGCACAGTGGAGCCGTTATCAGAGTGCATCAGATCGGAGCTAAGCTGGCCAGGACCATTCACCAGATACGTAGGTCTTTCTCCTCCTTGGCTTCCCAACTCCCATAGGTAGAGACTGGGTTTCAAAACCCTGACCAGTACAGGCTGAGGCTTTATTTTTTAGAGAGTAGCAAGGTGCTACCAGATGTCCAGACCAGATACTGCTTGATGGCTTTTTTTAGGCCTGGTTCACATGTACATGTGCTGGTTGGGGGCCCACATTTGCACAGGTATAGCAGCCCATTGATTCGAATGGGCTTGGGCTGCTATGCCTGTATTTTCTGCAGAAAAAAAGGTGCATGCAGAATTAAAAAAATGCAGTCACCTTGAAATCCATCCTGCTTTTGCACCATGCGACTTACCTGCAGTTCCTGCACACGCAAACTGTGTTTTTAAATGCTGGGCCCGCGTATATAAAACACATGACTAAGGCACCCCAGATGAAATTTGGACACTTACCATAACCCTTATCTCAAATCCCAAACCCTTTCAATGAACTTCCTGCAATAAATACACGCACACCTTTATTGGAGTAAAATTGGCCAACGTGGCCATTTATTAACCAATAACAAAATATATATAACACGTTCCTTAAAACTGGAACCAAAATATTCAAATAAAAGATCACATAAGGTTGCCGATCTTTGGAGGCCCCAAATATCAAGTACCATTTGTGTATCTGTGTAACTCTTAACTGTCCCCAGCCGCAGCACCGGCTCGGGGACGACCTCAACACACAGCAGATACCTCCCAATTTAAAATACCAGCTAACCCATCTATTAACATGGCATTCCCTAGGTGACTCCATACCTTAGATGGGTCCCTCAGCTGCTAAGTACAGCAGGTTTTACCAGAAACACCTCCAAAGACCCCCAACCGCCAAAGCACAAGGTGGGAAACCTCACACCATTGTGCCCCGCCAAAAACCTAACGCTCTCTGTATCCTATGCCCACCGCATTGAGGTGCACCCCATCACTGCACAAATACCGCCATGTATCGACCTCCAACTCCCTGTGTCTGACCATGAACCCCCCGTTACGCACGAGGAACCTGGCAACCTCTTTATTGACCTTCACCCGGGCTTTGTTCAACTTCTCCACGGACTGGGCCTGACGCCAAGACGCGCGGCCAACAATGTCCGACCATACCACCACCGTGTCCGGGAACTCCATGCGTAGCCGGAGAATGTCAAACTTGACGTCCCGAATCAGGTGGCGGCAAGACCTAACACCCATATCGTTGCCGCGGGCGTGGATGACTAAAACGTCCGGGGCCCTGTCCAACCGGGATACCCTGTGTACCTCTGGAAGCACCCTGCCCCACAACATGCCTGGAACGCCGATCCACCGGACGGTAGCCTCAGACCGAGGGATATCTTGCTGTCGCTCTTGCGGCCGAACATCCGCCCGTCTGGCCCCCCAATAGACAAAAGAGTGTCCCAAAATCCACACGAGGGCCACCGCACCTGAAACGAAAACAGACCAACAATAACACTACGAAACAGCGCCAGAGAAAGGAAAAAAGGGGCAAAACAAGCATAATAAGCAATTGACAAGCAAAAAAGAAACCCCGCAAAACCGTGGTTACACCAAATGGGGGCGGACATAAAGCTTGAATCTGTTCGACTCCCACCTACCAATACGCCGTAAAATGGCCTCATCCAAACCCCACCAAGCAGCTTCTGTAGCAGCCCCGATGCGGAATGAGTGGGAAGAATATTGCAGTGCCTGCAAGCCCGCGGCCGTAAGACACCGGCGCATCACCGAAACAAATTGAAAATTGGACAGGGCCGACCCGTCTGCGTGCACCAGGAAAGAACCGGACCCAGCCGGTCGAACCCTAAGATATTCGAGAAACGCCGAAACCAGACAAAAGGGCGAGCCCAGTATGTGGGAAAGACGCACGGATGCGCCTCTGCCGACTTGGTCCGTCTTTGAACGGCGGATAAGCAAAAACATGGAAGAACCATCGCTGTGAACATCCGCCATCTGTAATCCCCCTTGTGCCGCCCTAGAGGAGCTGACGAGCTCGCTCACCCTAAGAGCCCCGTAAAAGGCCAGCGCAAAGGCCACCCGGAACAAAAGGACTTCAAAACTGGAGAAACACACCCCGCCCACCTGGGCGAACAACGTCTGCAGGAGCTCAAACGTGATCGGCCGGCGCCCGTCAAGCTTTGGGGCACCCCGCCGATAACCCCTCAGCGCCTGCCGAACCAAAAAATCTTTGGTAAAGTCCATAACGCCCCTCAACTTACACAGAAAAGCAATAGCCGACAGTTTACGATTGACCGCAGAAACCGACGCCCCCGCCGTGAAATTCAAGCAGATAAAATAGATCAAAAGATTCCTGACCTCCGTCCCGAGCATGTCCACCCCTGCCTCAAGTAACAGGGCCCCCCACTCCCGCCAAACCTTGGCGTAAGCAGACCACGTGGACCCACTCAAGGAGCCGCGAATCAACCCGGAGGCGATGCCAATGCAATCTTCCAAAGCCGTTGTGGACAAGGGGTGCCGTGTCACTCCGCTCCCTGTGCCAACTCCCGGAACCTGTCCAACTGAACACGAGAAAATGCATCAGCCAAAGTGTTTTTCACCCCCGGGAGATGTACAGCATACAGAAAGACATTCAGTTGTAGACAACGCAATACCAGATGACGCAGGAGCCGCACCACAGGTGGAGAAGACCCAGACAGAGTATTGATGACGTGGACATCCCCCAAATTATCGCAGTGGAGACGGACTTTCTTGTCACGAAACAACCCCCCCACAACTCAACTTGCCACTAGAACCGGAAACAATTCCAGGAGGACCAGATTGCGCAAAAAACCTGCCCCCCGCCAGTCTTCCGGCCATCGTTCCGCACTCCAACGCCCCCCGAAATATGCACCATACCCGGCCGACCCGGCCACGTCGGTGAAAAGATCAATATCACTGTTGCTGACCGGCCCGTCCATCCACAACGACTGCCCATTGAACGTGTCCAGGAAAACCTGCCACACCCTCAGGTCAGCTGCGTGCTCCCCAGTCAAACGAATAAAGTGCCTGGGGGACCGTATCCCAGCCGTGGCAGAAGAGAGCCGGCGACAAAAAACCCGGCCCATCGGCATAATGCGGCAGGCGAAATTCAGTTTGCCCAGGAGCGATTGCAATTCGCGAAGCTGTACCTTACGCTTACCGGCAACCACCCGCACCTCATCCTTGAGAGCCGGCAGCTTGTCCTCCGGCAGGCGACATTCCATGGCCTGGGAATCTATAATGATCCCCAAGAATTTTATGACGGCGAGAGGGCCCTCCGTCTTATCCGCCGCCAGGGGAATACCGAACCGCTCCGCTATGCGCTGAACCATAGCCAGCAGTACACCACAGAGCTTAGAAGAAGGGGGGCCAACGCACAGGAAGTCGTCCAAGTAATGGATGACCGAATTCACCCCCGCCACATCCCGAACCACCCATTCCACAAAGGAACTGAAGGTCTCAAACAGGGCGCAGGAAATGGAACACCCCATAGGTAGACAGCGATCCACATAGAAACCCCCAGACCATCTACAACCCAAAAGATGAAAACTGCATGGATGCACTGGCAATAGCCGAAAAGCTAACTCAATATCAGTCTTCGCCATCAGGGAACCCCTGCCGTAGTGCCGGACCCAGAAGACCGCAGCATCGAAAGAGGTATAGGAAACCGCGCATGACTCTGGGGCAATGGCATCATTGACTGACCCACCCTTCGGAAAAGAAAGGTGGTGTATCAGCCGAAACTTATTCGGCTCCTTCTTAGGGACCACCCCCAATGGGGAGACCACTAAATCAGGCAAAGGAGGGACAGAAAAGGGGCCGCTCATACGCCCCAATGCCACTTCCTTGGCGAGTTTCTCCGAAACCACCGCGGAGTGCAACTGAGCCGACCGCAAATTGTCAGCCAGGGGAGGAATCCGAGCCAGGGAGCAAGGAATGACAAAACCCCCCGAGAAACCCGCCTCCAACAAGCGAGTGGCCTGTCGATCCGGGTACCTATTTAGGAAGGGGGCCATCCTATCCACCCTCACCGGAGTCCACCCTTTTTCCCGAAGCGTTGCCGGAACGGGACTTGCCTGCCTTAAAGCACCGGGACAAGGGGTGGGATCCGCCACAGTGGGAGCATTCGTGCTTGTAACGGCAGCTGGCGCCAAATTTACAGGTACCTTCGTTAAACTGCCAACAGCAACCCCATCGTTTCGTGGCCGGCTGTCCTGGGGTGGTCGGAATCCCGCCCCCCCCCCCCCTGGAAAAAACGAAGAGGAGGCCCGCGCCGAGGTCATAAGGTTCATCCATAGACCGATATCCTTATGATCCCAACGCAATGACGGCCGCACCGCCTTCCGCTGACGGAACTGCTCATCATACCGCAACCAGGCCACACCCCCATACACCCTGTGGGCCTCGCCGATGGCATTAAGATAGCAGAACAAAGGTGAACAATTCTCGGGGTGCTTCTCCCCAATCACGCTAGCAAAAATGGCAAACGCTTGTAGCCAATTGCTAAACATCTGCGGAATAAGGCGATACCGGCGCTTTTCCTCATCCTCTTTCTTAGACTCCTCAGGCTTAATCTGATCCAGATTAAACTTCTCTAAGGGCAAAAGGGGTAAAAATCTCCACATAGTCCCCTTTCAAAATCTTTTCCCGCACCTCCGGTTTGAGATGGGCGCCCAAAGGACCCTCAAAACAAACATAAACTTTGCATTTGGCGGAGTCCGCCAAACGCACTGAATCTGCGCCCTTGCCAGTGTCCTTAGACGCCTCGGCAGTGGGCCGCTCACCCACCGCGCCCCCCGCCAGCGCCGCACCCGACGGAACCACAGCAGGGGGGGGCAGCCTGCCCCTGTTTTTACGCCACGCCAACCCCAGGCGAAGCAGCCACCCAAGCCGACACCGGCGACGCTGCGGGAGGAGCAGCCGCGTCCAAACGTTGTACCAAAACCCGCAAACCCGCCACCAGCTCCTGAAACGCTGCAACAGAACCAGGCACGGCAGACGCCATGCCCGCTGCCTGGGGCGGGGAAAACCCGCTCACGGTGGGAGAAGGCGCCACTAGACCCGCCCCGGGGGCCCAAACCCCCCCACTCACCCCCCCCAGAAGACTGCACCCTCTGTGAAGAAAACAAGGAAGCAAAATTGTACTCACCAGGCTGACTAGGAACGGACCCCACAGCCGCATCACCGGACTCCATCGCTGCCGTCGGACGTGGTGCCGCATCCTCCTCCGCGCTGGACAGCTCGCCTTCGGACCTGGATGACTCATGCAGGGCATCTGTGGGAGAAAGGTCTGGCACGGCCGCACCGACCGCTCCTGGACTCGGATGACCATCCCTGCTCAGGCGACTGCAGTCCCCCGACCGCACGGCAGACCCCCACGACTTCCTCTTCCTGCTGGTGCCGGGGGGAGGGGATCTGCCCTGACCGTGATCCTGACAAGATGATGAGGCCCTGGGGCGGGAGGGGCCTCCGGCCGCTCTACCGGACTGACCGGAGCCCGCCGCACTGACCGTCCCACGCCCCCTCCACCGGAGCATCCACAGGGGAGGCAGCCGCATGTTCCGGATTCCTACGACGCGCAGGTGGGGGGGAGGAGGGGAGAGTGGGGCCGCGGCCCCCACCTGCAGAGCTCCGCCAATGACGGGGATTCCTCCCAGTGCCAGCACCGGAGACAGCTGGAGGGCGCTGTTCCGACGTGCCTGGAGGGTCCTCCGAGGGGCTCCCAAAGTGGCGCTGAGCTCTAGAGGGAGGGGGGGGGGCTGAAGCGCTCCGGGGGTTGTGTCCTCCGAGCACGTCTCCCCCCTGCATTTGCTGCCGCCAGGGCAAGCAGTCCGGAGACCTGCTGCTGCAGCCAGTCCTGTCCCATGGACTCAGCCATGGACCGCAGCTGCTCAATGAGGGACCGAGCGTCCGACATGGGGCTTAAAAGCAGGATGGAGGTGGAGGAAGCACGGGGAGATAAGCTGGCAGTGCGGGACAATAGCAGGGGGGGGAGGGGGCCACAATACCCGACGGCAGCAGACGATCCGAATTCTTCTTCACCCACGCTGGAACTGCTGCCCGGGAAAGAATACAGTGACCTCACTTCCCCCCTTCTACAGCCCCTCCCTTAGCTGCCCTGACCAATAGAAGGAAAAACCCCAGACTGCCTAACTTGTTAACCCTTTCTAGGACAATTCCACTGATGGCCAAGTCATGCTAGCCCTCCGCTTATTTCTTTGCTCTTTTTGCTCCGGGCTGTACTGAAAGCTTGCCAGTGTAGCCTCATCAGTGCAGGAAAAAACGTATCTATTTACAAAATTGTATAACATAAACAAAAAAACTTTTTTTTTTTTCAAACTTTTCGGTCTTTTTTTTATTTGTTTAGCAAAAAAGAAAAAGCCTTGTGGTGATCAAATACCACCAAAAGAAAGCTCTATTTGTGGGGGGGGGGAGGGGGGAGACATAAATTTGGTTTAGGTACAGTGTTGCATGACCGCGCAATTGTCATTCAAGATGCAACAGCGTTAAAAGCTGAAATTTGGCCTGGGCAGGAAGGGGGTAAAAGTGCCCTGTATTGAAGTGGTTAATGGTTAATACTTACCCAGTGAATGTTATGCTGAGATGGCAGTGGACATACTGACACCAGCAAGGGCAATTCGGCTTTGTGTATGATCTATGCTGTATCGTATTTGCATATTTTATTTTAGTAAAAAAACCTTATATGTAAATGGAGTATGATGAATATTTCTTTTAGCATATAAAAACATGATCTTCACATACAGTTTTTTTTACCTTTAATTAAAGTTCATACAGGCACAAACAGAAGTGTAAAAACAATAAGCTGTGAAGCCAGATATGGTGGGGAATGCATATTCTTTTGTTACATTTGTCCTCTTGGGGTGGTGTGGAATGACCCCCTAAGTAATGTGGCATGGAAACATTCCCATCTCAGGGTCTAGTTCTTGGTGTATGGTGGGGTGAAACATAGATGGTAATAGGCACCAATCACTTTTATTGCTGTACTCAAGTTTAGGGGAGAGGGTTTATGATTGCAGAGGACACCCAAAAAAAGCACAAAAATAGGACAGGTATTGATAAGTAGAAGTAGCCTCTACGTAATTGTTGGCCTTTCAAGAGCAGGCAGACAGTATATAATTAATATGAGAAAAATAAAAAAACAAAGGGGTCAAAGTTCCCACCATGGAGTTATATTAAAAAAATGCCACTTCAAGTGGACCAGACATCGACTCACCCTTAGAGTGGGGTCCCTCATCAACTAATTCTAAGTAATCAAAAAGCAACAGAGGGTCGAGAGAAGAACACCCAACAAGTAGTTGTGAATGAGGAAAAACCGCGGTATTTAGAAACAAAAAAAAAAAAACATTTTTAAATTACAAAAACTTGACAAAGACAATGGGCCAAATGGCCATCAACTCTCCAGATACCAAATACAAAACAAAATGGACAACTTTGTCACACATAAAAATACACACAACAGGGCCCAGGCCCCACACCAACAGTCACCCGCACAGCAATAACAGGACAGATAGATGAACAAAGCTAGACCATCCCAGCAGGTGGATTAAGACCTTATGCCCAATCAGGGCGTGATAGGCATCACAAGCACTTGTAGGTGATCAACAAAATTAAATAATCCACCTGAACATAGGTGTGTAGCTGGGGAGAAAAATGGATTATGGTCCCTGGCCAACCTGTCACATAAATGGGGAGATGCACAGATTTTAGGGTAACTATCATGACATCTCTCCTTGGTGACAGAGGGAAGCCTTCCCATTCACTGTGTAGTTGACATGGACTGGACCTGCCACCTATTATGAAGGAAATCCAGTAATGGTTGCACATTAAACTGGAGTATGATGGGATATACTTTTCATCCTATTAGCACTGCAGCAATGCATCAATGTCATGCAAGTACCCAAGCGCAGTTCAACTGAATTCATGTGCAACCAATAAGGTCAGATGCTTCTGTGTAACTGCGGTGTATAGTATAAGGCAGTTAGTTAAGATTGAATGTCTGTAAATTTCGTCACACCATATGTAGAGTCCAGTACTGTTATACAGCTCAATTGGGAAAAAGTGCAGTTGTGGCACACAGCGTAGCAACAGTGAGAGTCTAGCGACAGTCAATGCAAAGAAATATAAAAAGAAAAGACAGAGCACACCGGCTCCTAGTGCAACACCTTTTTTTTGTATAAAATTAAAAGATAACAAAGTAACACTAAACACTCACATTGTGTTCAGGAGAACAAGCGCATCTATGTGAAACTGTAGTGGCTCTCCCATGTGCTCCAGGCTGGATCCAGGGTAAGCCAAATTTCTCAGTGTATCGGCGTGCAGCCACCAGCACGCTGCACACAAGCTACCTGCACACAATGAGGATCCTCCAATCATCGATCCAGGTACATATCCAAGTGATCCTCGAGCAGTGGCAGCTGGTATCTGACACCAAGGTTGCTATGACAAAATGTTTCATAGGGAGTGGTCTCCTTCTTCAGATCTTTAAGAGGATCATGCCCCACTAGAAGGCACCTAACCAGGGGTCTCGGATGATGGCTACTGGCATGCAGCAGAGTATTGGCCGCCGTTTTTTTACGAAACGTTCCAGTGGTTAGTCTATTGTTATTTATAGGAATCAATAAATCAAGAAAGGAGATTTCCCGAAGGACTATGCAGTAAGTTAGTTTAATTTTGCATGCATTCTGCCCAAATTCATCCATAAACTGCTCGTCTATCACTGGAGCCTTTTCACACCATTAAAACATCATCGATGTACCTTAGCCACAGGGTGGTGTGGCCAAGGTACATCGGTGAGGCAGAGACTACCTCCTCCTCCCTCCACCTTAAGTGAAAACAGGCCTATTGAGGTTTCCCTTATTTGTTGATAGCTGTTACCTGTAAATTGTAAGAAGAACTGAATCCAGAAACTCGATAATAAATACATTCTGCGCCCCCATTTCAGGGAACTTACCATCAAGAAAATGGAACACCACAGAAATACTCCCCTCGTGTGGTGTAGATGTGTAGAGGCACTTCACATCTATACCAAGGAGGAGCACACCCTCAGGGACCACATGAGCCAAAATTTTATCTAAGTCATCACCTGTATCTCTAACATAGTAGAGTAGATCACAGACCAACTACTTAATGAGGAAATCAATGTATTTTCCCAGCCTTTGCAAGGGTCCCTTTATTGCTGAGACAATTGGCTTCCCTGGGGGATTTATTTTGTCTTTATGTATCTTGGGGATGATATAAAATGTGGGGATATTATATTCACCCACTGTTAAAAAATCCAGCTTATTTTTCGTTATAATGCTGGCCTCAAAAGCAAAGCATATTTTTTCATTAATTAAGGCAACTAACTGGGGGAAGGAATTAAAGTCCAGCCTTTTGTAAATAGATTTATCTGCAAGGAGTTGACATACCTCAATTTCATACTTGTCATCAATAAAATACTACTTTATTGGCCTCCTGTAGTTCTCTTAGTGCTAAGCGCTCATCTGTCTAACCCTGTAAGAGCAGTCACAGTCCTTCTTAGGTTGTAGTGGATCTGTCTCATAAATCTGGCTCATGAACCTCTGATAGCAGTCAAACATACCTTGGCAGGAGATGAATCCTTCTTACAATATCCAGCAGTAGCTTCTACCCAGCTCCTCTGTGACATGTAAAGATTGTTTACAAGCCTATCTCCAGATATCTACTAAAGCAGGCAAGACCCAAGTAGAGATTGATTGTTCTAAGCAGACATCTTCACCCAGGAGGACAATCTGGAAAGGAGGCAAAAATGCTTATCGTCTCCCAGAAAATGCTTCTGAACAGGGCCGTCTTTAATATTGATTGGACCCTGTGCCCCCCCCCCCCCCCCCAAATATTTGGTTTGTGCAATGGATTTGCACAGAGCAGCCCCAATCCTCCTCTTCTGGTGTCCTTCGCCGGCGCTTCTGGCCCCTCCCCCCACCAAGTGCCCACCATTGCAAGCGGCCTGCTATGGGGGCAATCATGTACGCTTGCTTACGAAGCGGCTGTGTATCCATAAGACAAACAAAATGGGTGGCTCAAATTAATAGCCATTCATTGTGCACTATTGTGTTGCTCGCTGTGATTGGTCACAGTAATCACATGGTACAGGCAGGGTCAATCACAGCCCATCTGTACCATGAAATTAGCTATGGCCAATCACAGCTAATCACAACAATACACAATGATATGAATGAATTAATTCACAAAAAATGGTTGCTTATAACAGTGATTGTCACTATAAGCAACCATAGTACTACGGTAACACTTTACTGATCTGGTCACAATATGTAAACATTTTAAAAGGTAATAAAAATGAAACAAAATGTAAAAACTATTATTATTATTTTTTTTTTTAATGTGATTGAGGTTTACTAAAACTGGTAGTCCCAGAATCTGGTGCAGCTGTACATGGTAGCCAATCAGCTTATAACTTCAGCAATTAAGCTTTGGCAATAACAACCTGGAAGTG
Organism: Pelophylax lessonae; assembly: GCF_965119305.1. Taxonomy (NCBI): domain Eukaryota; kingdom Metazoa; phylum Chordata; class Amphibia; order Anura; family Ranidae; genus Pelophylax; species Pelophylax lessonae. The sequence continues at coordinate 45,673,134 of NC_138780.1, read as the reverse complement.
GATTGATTTCTGTTCATAGTTGCACCAGATTTTGCACTCTCCAGCTTTAGTAAGTAAATCCTCATTGTCACCAGGCAGTGTCCCTGCTCACCGCCACCAGTTATATGATGATGCTGTATTGCACTTTAGTGTATAAAAAAAAATAAATTGTGAACATTTTTTTTTTTTATATCTCTTTATTTTCCCAAAAATTGCCCTACCTCTTACTAAATACCTTGGACTGTTTACTTTCCAAAAAGGGGTCATCCTTCAGCGGATTTTTGTATTGTCCTGGCATTTTTGGGCCTCAAGAATTGAGATAGGCTGTTAGTACATCAGGATTGATCGATTTTCAGATATTTATACCATAGTTTGTGGGTTCTATAGCTTTCCTACAGACTAAATAATGTACACTAATTTGGGTATTTTCCCCAAAGAAATGTAGCAGTATACATTTTGGCCTAAATTTATGAAGAAAGATTATTTATTTGCAAAATTTTAAAACAGAAACAAAAAAAAAAAATGTTTTTTTTTTTTCAAAATGTTCAGTCTTTTGTTTATTTAGTATGAAATAAAAAACCCAGTGGTGATCAAATAACACTAGAAAAAGCTATCTGTGTGAACAAAATGATAAAAATGTCATTTGGGTACATTATGCATGACTGCGCATTTGTCATTCAAAGTTCAACAGTGCTTAAAGCTGAAAATTGCCCTGGACAGGAAGGGGGTGAAAGTGCCGGGTACTGAAGTGGTTATTACAGAAAAGACCCTAGCGGACTCTTCTGTTATAAATGTCCTCCCTGCCTGTCAGCGATAATGTGATTTGAGCCACGCATGTACAGCTAACATCACATTTACTGCTCCGATCTGTGTGTCGCAGTGATGTTACTCCAGTGTGCATGCACGGGATTGACATCACTGCAGCTTGGCCATTCAAGCGGCCAAAGATAAAAAACCTGGAAGGTAGATCCGGAGAAGAGGGATGCGCCGCGGGCCAGGGGGAGCCGTGAAAGCACAGCGCTGAAGGGCTCAGTTTGCAGGTATATAATGAGTATGCAGTGCATACTAGTACATTATAAATAAATCTGAAGGGGGGCCATCGTTTTTCTTTTTAAAAAATTACTTTCTTACCACTTTAGGCCTGGGTCACATCTATGCGGGTTTGCGGCCAGCGTTTGCGCAAGCATGGCAGCACATTCGTTTGGCTGCTGTGTCTGCGTTTCCCACAGAAAATACCAGGGTTTTTTCACCATGTGATTTCCCTGCAGTTCCCGCAAATGCACTGTGTTTTTAGATGCGCGGGGGTGCCATTAAGAATGAATGGCAGCCTCTCACATTTTTAGACAGCAGCACATTTTTACTGTGGGTGATTGCAGGTGATGGAATCGCTGCAATTCCTGCAAGCGCTGCAATTTAAAAATGCACTGGGCTGCTATTCATTCTTAATGACACCCCCACACATCTAAAATGTAGCGCAGGTGCGGGAACTGGGGAGAAATCGTATGGTGCAAAAAGCACCATGCGATTTCAAGGCCATTGTGTTTTTAAAATGCTGCATGCACCTTTTTTCTGCATGAAATGCAAGCACAGCAGCCCATTCATATGAATGGACTGCCATGCCCAGACAAACACGAGGCCAAAAAGAAGCCCGTCAAGCAGTGTTGTGTTTCACTATGTCTATGTGTGGAAGATGAGCCAGAGCCACTGGTGGCCCATGCTCTAACTGGCGAACAGAACAGCCAGAGCCAGATCAGGGTTCAGGAACACTCACAGGCAGTCTATATGGGGAGAAGGACCTACCTGGTCCTGTCCAGCTGGGCTCACCATCCGCAGGCTCTCAGTGCTGCTGGCTGCCGCTCCTTCCTATTCCGATCGAAACTTCAAACCAGCGGCCTCCCAAGTCCCAAGCATACAGACTGCATGGGGAAGAGTCAGAGCGTCAGTGGAGCTCCTGGCCCACCCTCTCCTTGCTGGCTGGGGAATAATCCAGTGCAACGCTGCCTGCCTCCTGCTTGGTCGCTTCACAGTGCCAATGGGGTTCCCAATTTGTAGGCAGCACAAGCTCAAGGGGCAGTTGCTTTAGGCCCTACAACAATGACTGCTGAGCCTGGGGCAGCTTCCCTTTTTGCCCCCCTGGTCAAGGCAGCCCTGCTTCTGAACCAGAGCTGCAGTGATTGGTCAGATTGGAAGTCAGATACATTTTCATAACTAAATGATTGTCCTTCCTACTCTCATTACTGGAAGTTCCTTCACAGTGACATGCCGAATCTACCCACTTAGCTTAGAGAAGACCTACAGAGCTCATAGTCAGGGTCCTTACACCTTAAGACTAGGTTCACACCAGTGCATTGTGGTTTGTCCACAGCATGAGTGCAGTGCGATTGCATTCATGTTTTACACGCAGTTCCCTTTAACTTCTACAAAAATGTAACATGCAGGACTTTGATGCACTTTCACATAAACACACGATCTAATAGAAGTCAGTGGAGAACGCACCTAAAACCACATGCAAAACACAGATAAGTCTTGCTGCACCCAAACCACAGTTGCACCAGTGTGAATCTGCTCTAAAAAGTGGATGCCAGTTTGGAGCAGTGCGTGAATGCAGCCCAAAGTTCAGCTTTAGGCCCGGGTTCACACATATGCAAATTGGATGTGGGTTTCCAAGCATCCAATTCACATGACGGGAGAGCCAGTTCACACAGCCCCGGGGTGGCTGCGGTCCGCATTTAAAAAGGGTGTCTTTGGTTCTGATTCAGGTGGGAATTCAGGCAAAAATTCTGACCTGATTCACACCTGAATCAGTGGACAGGGATGCACTGGACCCCATGCTCTGACCCGCTTTCACAGCATATGTGAACCCAGCCTTAAGACTAAGTGCTTAGACTAGATAATTGTTCACCAATACTTGGCGTGTCAAACAAACCTTTTTTAATGCTGATTGCATGAGTATTATTTCGCTCTTTTTAAATTTATATTTAGATAGAACAAGAAAGAGAATCATATGATTTTAGCAATGACATTTTACGGCAAATATGAAGGCAATAAATGAAAGTGCTTCTAAAGGCAAAAAGGTTGTTTACCTTAATGCATTCTTTCAAAAGTTATCAACCTCACCTAAACCGGATCTTGATCCAGCGCTGTGTGTGCCTGTCTGCATCAGCTCTTCTCACAGGAAACTCAGCAGAAGCCATTGGCTCCTGCTGCTGTCAGTCAAAGCCTGTGAGGAAGGGATGGTGCGGAATCATGGTATGTTCGGGATCAAGCCCACACATCTGCCCTCATTTTAAGCACTTTGTTTTGATGGCGGATGGAGGAGCAAATAGTGCTAGGTGTGAGCCTAGAAGGGGAGGATCAGGACTGCTCTGTGCAAAACCACTGCACAGAGCAGGTAAGTATGAAATGTTTGGTATTTAAAAAGATTGAACTTTTACAAACACTTTAAATTAATTTTATAAAAACATTTACGTTCCCAGTCAAAGTAGTGCTGAGGAATGTTTGGTATACCTACGAAATAACATGTGGGATAACTATTTACCTAATTTATATTGTGCGTAAAATTCTTGGAATAAAATAAGTATTAGATTGCAGTGTCAATAGATATACCATATGTAGTATATTCAACAAAGACCTTGAGAATGTTTTTTTTTTTTAATTACTTACTTGGAGTCTTTAGACTGTGATCCCTGTAATTTATACAAATATTTTGTGTGTAAAAGGATGCAAGTATGCTGAAGGCAGATCTTTTGACATATCTGAATGGCTTTATTAAAATTTATTATTGACAAAGCTACTTTTATGGTAAAAGAAATTATAGCGATGATACCTGGGGATTATCTCCCCAATGATATTTTAGTTACAGAAATATACAGTACAAGCTACATCGGGAAGGATTGATAAAGAACTCCCAATGGGTTTGAATCTGAAAAAACAATGAATATTCTCAAATGGAACATGGCAATTAACTAAGATAATCAACGCTGTTGTATGAAAATTTTCATTGCTATTAAAATTGCTATGATAACTAAAAGATCAGAGCATAAATTATGAACTCAATTTTAATTACACCTTGATTAACCACTTCAATAACAGGGACTTTCGCCCCCTTCCCGCCCAGGACAATTTTCAGATTTCAACACTGTTACACTTTGAATGACAATTACTCAGGCATGCAACACTGTACCCAAATGAAATGTTTATCATTTTTCTGGGTTTTTTATTTTTTGCTATATAAATGAAAAAATACCAAACATGTTGAAAAAAAAAAAAACGTTTTCAGAGGTTTTGGTATAAACGTTTGCAAATAAGTAATCTTTCTTCATAAATTTAGGCCAAAGTTTCATTTGCTACATTTCTTTGGTAAAACAAACCCAAATCAATGTATTTTATTTAGTCTGTGTCAAAACTATAGAGTCTACAAACTACAGTGCATTCAGTATTTAAAAATGGATCAATCCAAAAGTACTGGTGGCTTATCTAAATTCTTGAGGCCCTAAAATCCCAGCACAAATACCACCCAAATTACCCCTTTTTAAAAAGTAGACTCTTCAAGTTACCGTATATACTCGAGTATAAGCCGACCCGAATATAAGCCGAGACCCCTAATTTTTCCACAAAAAAGTGGGAAAACGTATTGACTCGAGTATAAGCCTAGGGTGGGAAATGCAGCAGGTGCTGGACCACGACTAGACACAAAACAGGGGCTGCGGGCATGGTACAGGAGATGGAGACGGTCATAGTACAGGCATTGCACAGATCATGGTAAGGGCATGGCACAGGTCAGGGCACAGGTGATGGTACAGGCATGGCACAGGTGATGGTATAGGCATGTCAACGGTCATGGTACAGGCATGTCACAGGTCATGGTACAGGCATGGTATAGGCATGGCACAGGTGATGGTATAGGCATAGCACAGGTGATGGTATAGGCATGGCACAGTAAGTACAGGCATGGCACAGTATGTACAGGCTTGGCACAGTAGGTATAGGCATGGCACAGTAGGTATAGGCATGGCAGAGTAAGTACAGGAGATGCAATGCTGCGGGCATGGTACAGGAGAATGTCCTGTACCATGCCCGCAGCACTGCATGAGGAAATGCAGGGGCTGCGGAGGAGTCTCACTTACCTGTCGGTGAGGCGCCGTCTTCGATTTAAAAATCGCGCCACCCGACACCGCCAATACGTCACCGCAAATACGCCGCCGATACTCGGGAAAGGCCGAACAAGTTTGGCTATTCCCGGGCATGCGGCACATGCACAGTGACACGTCGGCGTCGAGAAGCGCCATTTTTAAAAAGACATTCTAGCCAGTGACTCGAGTATAAGCCGAGGGGTGCATTTTCAGCATGAAAAAACATGCTGAAAAACTCGGCTTATACTCGAGTATATATGGTATTTATTAAGAGGAAAAAAAAAAAAGAGATATGTTGAACTTTTTGAAGTTTTTTTTTTTTTTCCCCACCATTCTTTGGAAGAAGAAATTAAATAAAATTTTAATTTTTTTTTCACAAAATTGTAATCTTTACAAGTTATTTCTCACACGAGGCATACGTATATTTGCAATTACACCCCAAAACACATTCTGCTACCTCTCCCAAATAAGGGGAATCCACATGTGTGAGACTTTTTCACAGCCTAGATGCAGAGAGGGCCACAAAATCCAAGGAGCATAAATTATGAATCTCATTTCTTGACTACTTGATTATCACATTTTTTAAGGCACTGGAGCACTAGAAAAACATCCAAGCCCAGCTAAATTTTGCAAAAACACATCGGAAATCTCCCAAAAGCATGTGAAAAAATATGTTATGGTCTGATCCAAAGTTGAACTTTTTGGCCATAATTTCAAAAGATATGTTTGTCGCAAAAAAAAAAATATTCACATCACCAAAAGAAAACCATACCCACATTGAAGCATGGTGGTGGTAGCAGCATGCTTTTGGGCTGTTTTTCTTCAGCTGTAACAGGGGCCTTAGTCAAGGTAGAGGGAATTATGAACAGTTCCAAATATCAGTCAATATTGGCACAAAACCTTCAGGCTTCTGATAGAAAGCTGAACATAGAAGAACTTCCTCTTTCAGCATGACAATGACCCAAAGCATATATCCAAATCAACAAAGTAATGGCTTCACAAGAAGAAGATTAAAGTTTTAGAATGGCCAAGCCAGAGCCCAGATCTGATTGAAAAAAATCTGTGGGGTGATCTGAAGAGGGCGGTGCACAGGAGGTGCCCTCGCAATCTGACATATTTGGAGTATTTTTGCAAAGAAGAGTGGACAAATGTTGCCAAGTCAAGATGTGCCATGCTGATGGACTCATATCCAAAAAGACTGAGTGCTGTAATAAAATCAAAAGCTGCTTCAACAAAGTATTAGTTTAAAGGTGTGCACACCTATGTAACTATATTATTTTAGTTTATTTTTACTTCCATCTAAAAGATTTCAGTTTGTTGTTCAACTGAGTTGTATAACTTATAGGTCATAGGTGGAAAAAGTTCTGAAATTATTTATCTTTGTCTCATTGTTTTACATTACAGAAATCTGACATTTTAACAGGGGTGTATAGACTTTTTATATCCACTGCAGTGTATACCTAAAAGTCAGCTATAGGATAATATCTCCATGAAATTCTTACTAGGCTTGTAAGGTAAGAGAAGAGTGTTGTGTCTTCACGTAAGGATACACGGCAGAAATAATGAGGCACTTCCACTGGTGTTGCTTTTCTATACTGTATCTCCCCATAAAGTCACCCAGCAGAGTGATGTCACATGTACACGTCCACTGACACAGAAGACTCACAGAGGACACTAATGTAGGCGATCACAAGGGGAGAAAAATAGGTGTAGAGGGAGGTGACTACCGGGTCATCAGGACCTGCCCCTCAGCCTATGCCACAGGATATCCCCATCGTGTCGAGTGGCCTGGTCCCCACCATATGACATAAGGAGTCCCCATGGAGCAAATAGAACAAGCGCCACCTAGTGCACAAAGTCCAGAATGTCAGGCAAAATAATAAATAATCGAAAAACGGCTATTTAGTGGGCAGAAAATCAGAATCTCAAGCAATGTGTACATACAACAATACATCTATAAAGGCAGAGAAACATAAATGTTAGCTAGCATATATGAGACATTAGATGGTTACACTTTTTTAGATATTAGAGAGATGTCTCTAAATTACTGACTATTTTGTTTTATATTTTTCCATGCCCCCTGATGAAAACCCCTGTTGCATACTGCTTCATTCAATCCTGGGGGTTGAGTGGCTTTTAGGGTATAGTTCCATCTATGCTCCGTCTGGAGGAGGCTTTTGTTCCAATCTCCCCCTCTGGTGCTTGGATATATCTGATCTAGAATTAGAAATCTAATGTTGGGAAATGTTCTGCTATGATCAGATTTTACATGATGGCCCAAAGGTAGGTCAGGATTACAAGTTTGCATGCTCCTGATATGTCCATAATCCCTTCTCCAAAATTCCAGCTTGGTTTTGCCAAGATAATTGCATCCACAATCACAAAACAGCATATAAATGATCTCAAATATACTACAGTTTGCAAAATGTTTAGGTTTAAAAATCTGACCATTAGGTCAAATTTGATTTTTGGCTGTGTACATGTACATGTACATACAGTATCTGCATGAGCTACACATAAAGGTGCCCCTGTATTTACGGGGGTCCATGCAAGATTCCCCCTTAAACTCACTTTTGATGATCCTATCAAAATGATGCTCTGCTGGACCTGGTAATCTCAAACCAGGCAGAGCTTTTTACCAATATTCATATAAAAGAACATCTGGGTAGCAGGGACCATAATATGTTTAATTTAATGTTAGCTGTAAGCAACAAACGCATACAGGAAATATAAAAACACTTGAATTTAAGAGAGCAAATTTTCCAAGGATGAGGGCTGCTCTCCAAGACTTAGACTGGGAGGGAATATTGGCTAGGATGAACATGGAACAGAAAAGCAAACTCATTGCTAAGTATATTCCCATGGGCAATACGTTTAACACTTTTACTGCCAGGTCTGTACAACGTATGGACTTACAGCACTGCTTGCAGCTGGGCAGGTCTGTACGCCATACAAATCTAATTTCTCCTGCTGCTATAAGCTCATGGTCACTTCAATGACCATAAACTTAAAGAAATGTTCAAACAAATAATCAGCCAAGCGCTCACTCCGAAGGGGAAGACTGGCGTGCTGCTCTCCTCAGGCAGGGAACTCCAAACGGATGCATAAAAGAAAAGAAAAGGAGGCGCAAACACCTAGTGCATTACCCGTGGTACTGTTAAAATTGGTTTAATAAAAATGCTGAATGCATACTCACAAACATGAAGAATAAAAATCGTATTGCAAATTCCCGTCACCCATGTGTTGGACCATGTCCTGGAAATTGCGACCGCTAACGCGTTTCGGGAGTCAAGCTCCCTTCCTCAGAGCTCTGAGGAAGGGAGCTTGACTCCCGAAACGCGTTAGCGGTCGCAATTTCCAGGACATGGTCCAACACATGGGTGACGGGAATTTGCAATACGATTTTTATTCTTCATGTTTGTGAGTATGCATTCAGCATTTTTATTAAACCAATTTTAACAGTACCACGGGTAATGCACTAGGTGTTTGCGCCTCCTTTTCTTTTCTTTAAAGAAATGTTCAGCAGAGTCTGCTGAAGAATTCTGTTATAACTCTGATCAGAGTTATTAACCTAAAATGTAACTTCCCCCCCCCCATGCTGCTGCTTCCCTGTCCCCAGCCTCTCCACCTCCCACCCATAGTGATGGACGAACATCGGCCGGGGCGGGTCGCGAACGTTACCCGCAAACTTTCTGAAACGTTTGTGAACTGCAAGTTTGCGGCGGGCCCCATTGACTTTAATGGCAGGCGAACTTTAAAAACCTTTAGGTCATATTTGCAGCCACAAAATACTTACTAGCTGTGCACAAATAGTCCCACAACATGGACACTGTCATAACAGAAGTATTGCAATTGGAAAAGTTGCCCTAAAAATGTTTATTATTTTGTTTACAGCAAAAAAATGTATTTATTTTCTTCTAAAGGAGCCGGAACTAACAGCTGTCGGTAAATACATCTCAAATACATAAAGGGTCCATTCACACGTCTGTAAAATGGGTCCGCATCCGTTCCACAATTTGGCGGAACATTTACAGACCCATTGATTTTCAATTCTAGTCTGAAAAATGAAGTAAGTGTCGGCCAGTACAGGCCCCAAAAATTAGCCAACAGGCGTTCACCTGACAGCAAAGAATGTTGTCTTCTGTGGCTGAAGGTACATTAGGCATTCACAGGATAAATAAGTAAGTGTCGGCCATTCCAGGCCCCACAAATTAGCCCACATGCGTTTACCTGACAGCTGGAGGTACATTAGGCATTTACAGGAAAAATAATTGTCGGCAATGAAAGGCCCCAAAATTAGGCATTCAATGGACATGAAGTGCCTTTTATGCCGCTGTATGTAGCGAAGACAAGGACCATGAATTGTTGTGGGTGGATGGCGGTCTGGCCGATATTTGTAGCCTGTCATGAGGAATTTTAATCAAACATGGTCTACTGGTCACATGTGTTGAATTCCTCTGAGATCCATGCCTCATTCATTTTTATAAATGTGAGGTAGTCAACACTGTCATGAGCTAGGCGAGTGCGCTTATCGGTCACGATCCCCCCTACTGCGCTGAACGTCCTTTCGGAGAGGACACTGGATGGGGGGCAAGCCAACAGTTCCATTGCAAATTGTGCAAGCTCTGGTCAGAGGTCAAGTCTGCCCACGCAGTAGTCCAGGGGTTCATCACTCCTCAGAGCGTCCACATCGGCCGTTAACCCAATGTAGTCGGACACCTGTCGGTCTAGGCATTCCTTGATGCTGGATCCGGAGTACAGCTGTCGATGGGTCGGCTGAAAGAATGATCTTATATCTGAAGTGACCAACACTTCTTCAAACCGCCCTCTTCTTGCAGGCGCTGTTGGATTGCTACCCACAACTGTTTCTCTGTGAGTGGAAATTCCTCTGCCAGCGCACGCAAAAGCAGAATGCAGCATTTCTTGAAGCAAGGCCTGGAAGTGCTGCATTCTGACCGCCCTCTGTGATGGTGGTAACATTTCCGCCATTTTTTCTGTACCGGGGGTCTAAGTATGTTGCCACCCAGTACTGGTCCTTGCCCTTTATGCTTTTTATACAGGGGTCCCCCTTAAAACACTGGAGCATGAAGGCACCCATTCGCACTAAACTGGAAGCGGTGTAGTGGCCTGGCTCCAGCTCATTATTCAGGATAATGTCATCCTCGTTCTCCTCCCCCCATCCACGGACATCACCAGGGATCCCAGAAAGGTTTAAAGCATACTCTTCTTGCTCCTCCTCATCCGCCTCTGCACCATCCTCCTCTGACTCCTCTTCAGACTCCTGTTGTTGACTTGTCTCAGATGGTGTCTCAGATGGAGCAACAACCCTTGGGGATTCATCCAACATTGCGACTTCCTCATCTTCCTGCTTCTGCTCCTCAATGGCTTGATGACAAGACGCAATGCACGCTTCGGAAAGAAGGCATAAGATACAATGTCACTGATGGCGCCCTGGCTGTGACTGACCAGTTTGGTGATCTCATCAAATGGCCGCAGAAGTCTGCATGCATCCCGCATGAGCAGCCACTGGCGCGGTGAAAAAAACCCAAGCTCGACAGAACCTGTCCTGTCACAGAGTTCGTACAGGTAGTCGTTAACTGCACGTTTCTGCTGGAGCAGCCTATCAAGCATTTACAAGGTTGAGTTAAATTGCGTCGGGCAAGACGTCCTGGACCCCAGGGTATTTGGCAACGAATCGCTGCACGACCAAGTTCATGACGTGTGCATGCATGGCACGTGTGAAATTTTGCCCTGTTTCAGAGCGCTCAGCAGATTGGCACCGTTGTCGCACACCACTTTACCAACTGTAAAATTGAGTGGTGTCAGCCACTGATCTGCATGTGAACGCAAAGCTGAAAGGAGTGCAGGACCAGTGTGGCTCTTGGCATCCAGGCACAACAGAAGAAGCACAGCATGGCAACATCTCACCCAGCATGTGGAAAAGGTTCTGGAGATCTTGGGTGGCGCAGCAGAAGAGACGGTAGCAGCGGAAAAGGAGGAGTCAGCTGAGGAGGAGAGGGAGGATGGAGTAGGAGGAGGAGAAGAAGAGGCAGGCCTGCATGCAATATAAGTGGCGGTAAAACCAAATCTACACGGGTGCCATGGGTTACATGCTTGACAGCCGTCAGAAGGTTCACCCAGTGGGCAGTAAAAGTTATATGCCTTCCCTGCCCATGTTTGCTAGACCATGTGTCTGTGGTAAGATGTATCTTGGCACCGACACTGTGTGCCAGAGATACATTCACTTGCCGCTGAACATGGCCATACAGCTCTGGAATGCCCTTCTGCGAGAAATATTTCCTTCCTGGGACCTTCCATTGTGGTGTTCCAATGGCCACTAATTTCCGAAAGGCCTCCGAGTCCACCAGTTGATATGGCAGTAGTTGGCGGGCTATCAGTTCCGACAAGCCAGCAGTCAAACATTGGGCAAGAGGGTTATCCGGTGCATCATTTTTTTTACGCTCCAACATTTGGGCCAGGGAAGCCTGCCTTTTTCCAGAACAACGTGAGGACAGCATGATGGAAGGTGGAGTGGAGGACAATTGTGAGGAGAGAGAAGGAGAAGAGGCTGGACAATGAGAGGCTGGAGTGTGGCTTTGTGGGTTCTGATGGCATTGCTCCCACTGGGCTCGGTGATGGGAGTTCAGGTGCCTTCTTAAGGCGGTTGTCCCTAGGTGAGTGTTGGGCTTACCGCGACTTGTGCGTTGACTGCAAAGCGTGCAGATGGCAACACTATTGTCAGCAGCGGACACATTCAAAAAAGCCCACACTGTGGAGCCATGTGCCAGCATCCTGGGAGCACCAGATGTGACTGTACATGGTTGATGGCTCGCTCCTGATACATTAGCAGTCTGCTTTGTCCCTCCTGTGCAATGTAACTCCCGCCTGCTTCTCCTCTCTATCTGCTAGTCCGTCTCTCCCTCTGAACTCCCCTCCTTTTCCTCTCTTGTGGGCACCCACGTGAGTCCATAGACACGTCATCATCGACGTCACCTTCCCCACCACTAACATTAGAGATCTCGAAGTAGGCAGCAACAGCGGGAATCGACCTCCTTGGGCTGATCTGGGTACTGTCGTCAGACTGCTGAGTGGCGGCTGTTGCTACCTCCTCTTCCTGATCCGATGCCAAGAATGGCTGCGCATCGCAAATGTCTTGTGATGGATCGGAAAATATTTCCAGTGATTCAAGCGGAGGATATATGGTGGTGGTGGTGGTGTTGGTGGTGGTGTCTTTGCGGGTGCACACAGCAGAGAGTGAAGAGGGTGCAGATAGAGAGGATGAGGAGGGTGCAGAAGAGGAAGGCTGAGTGAGCCACTCAACCAAATCTGGTGCATCCTTTGATGTAATCAAACGCACCGTCTGAAACTTCACACTTTGGCTCCTGCCTACTGCTCCTGCCCTACCCCTACCACCCCTGCGTAAGGGCCTGCCTCTTCCTCTGCCTATCATTTTTTTAATTACCCTGTGACAAAAGTCTCTAGAGAAGCGCAGTATACTGTATGTGGAACAAGGTATATAACAGCATGCTTCAATCTGTGGTATTGGGGGGCCACTGGTTTATCACACCAGTTGTACAAAAAATTGGCCAGTAATTTTGGCACTGTGTGTAGCAGAGTTAACGCAGCAAAAGAGGCTATATTTTTGCAGGACACAAATACACTTATATAAGTATACTCTTAGATAACAGCCCACTTCAATCTGTGATATTGGGGGGCCACTGATCTATCACACCAGTTATAAAAAAAAAATTGGCCACACCAAAAATTAACACACCAAAAGAGGCAACATTTTTGCAGTACCCAAATACACTGTGTGACAGGAAGTCAGGTAAATCTGTGGGTGTTATCACAGACGGGAGATACATTTCTGCCTTGTTTAGACAATTCCCCAATTACTATCGGGTGTCGGCTGCATAGGTAGCCAGAAAGGTTTAAGGACGTTGGAAAGCTTCAGCTATTCAGAATGAGGCAATTAAGGCCTCTATAAGTTATCCAGAGGATGACTACTGATTGCTGCATCCTGAGGCTGTGTGCGTTAAGGAAAGCAGTGAGCTGAGAGACTTCTGAAGGTGAGGTGGTCTTGACTTTTTTTGTGTGAAAAAGATAACAAATAGACTATTGGTTTTTCTGCTGTATGACCAGCAGTGTCACCCCAGCAGTAGGTTGGGACAGACACCATAGGTAGGTTCCTGTGTTTGTGAAGGTAGACGCCCCAAGTGGCCAGGGTTTATTTTATGTTTGTTTGATTTATGCTGTTTGGATGCTTGCACTTGTTTCCAGCAAATTGGAAGAATAAACAATAGACCGTTGTTTTCAATCACTCCTCGGCTGTCTCTCTGTGTAACGAACCCCCCCAAGGGGTCACCCACCAAGCTAACCCCTTACACTTGGTGGAGTGCCGCAGGTAGTTAAAGTAAACCCAAAATGGAGGAGATACTGAAACAACTGGTTATAGAAAATGCAAATCAACAGCAGGCAAATGCGGATTTTCAGCGGAGCCTTGCAGCTCAACAACAGGCTCACCAAGAGAGCATTGCAGGCCTGGAACAGAGACACCAGCAGCAAATGGAGGCCATCGTGAAACCGCTTCAGAGACAGTAGACTGAGGCTGGGAGTCAGGCCAGTAACATACCGGCTTTTCGGACTGAGAAGATTTTAAGCACTGTTGGAGATTGTGTAGAGTGCAAGGAGGCAATAAAGAATAAACTCAGCAAGTTAGTGACAAGCTCTAAGGATATTCAATCACAAGCTGAGAAGATCTTGAACACAGAAAGCCTTGAGGAGGCCCAGGAGCTACTTCTTCATTATGAGAAAAATATAAAGAAAATACGTTCAAAGAAACAGGATGTTCAGCTCCAGATTACTTGTTCCAAACAGATACAGACTGAAAAGGGATTGTCCAGAGATGTCCAAGAGGAGTTGATGAAGATGGAAGCTGAAATGGAAAATTTAGAGACAGCATTGGTGCAACAAAAAGAAGAATTAAAGGACGCAATCCATAATTGGGAGACCATAGAAAATGCAAAAGAGTCCATTGCCCATCATTTGAAGCAGCTAGGACCTACACTTGAACGACCCTTGAACTTTCGAACACTGGAAAATGTATCATTAGAACTTCAGCAGGCAGAAAAGTAATGATCTCTCATTTCAGGCTGAAAGTCTGGTGAAGAAGTCAAGTGATATAAAGCTTGGAGAAAAAAGCAAACACCAATTAATGGAGAAAACTAAGGCTGTTGATGAAAACGTGAAGCAGATTCAAAAGTGCCTTTCCGAGAATATTACCAAAATGGAACTGATGAAAGACAGGTGGCAGAAGTTTGATCGTGATTTTGAGATGCATTCCACGTGGATTTCAGATAAAGAAAAGGAACTAAGTGACCTTGAACTGTCAAATATTTCAGCAGATATGCAAGTCAACCAAATCAAGGAAATAGTAAAGGAGCTACAAGGGAAAAGTAATGCAATAGCAGATCTTGAAGCTAACAGCCAGTCTTTTTCTGAATTGGGAATGTTTTTTTCTCAATAAAAGTGGAGTTACCGTTTACAGCCTACATCCAAGATAGGCAGCCTCCCGACCTCTTTTTAGCACCCCCTTTATTCCTATGTTATGTAACAGGGTTTTGAGGGCGCCCCCTAGTGTCTTTGGGGTCCCTAAACCTAGTTAACTCACTATGCCTGACAGGCGGATCCTGAGCCTCCGCTATCTGGGAGCTGGGGTACATGTCTGCGGCAGTGCCTCCACCAAGTTGGGCATCCGGGGTAGGGATGTGGGGTCCCACTGGGAACATACTTGGTGCAATGAGACTGACACAGCCTAACTGGAACTAACTTTATATAGTAAGTAGCAAATGAACCAACATACATGGGAAAATACAATAGAGTAACACAGATAACAATGCAATGTGGATTTTCCTCACCCACCCACTAGCACACTTGCGTCCCACCCCCTTATCTTCACCCTAATGGCCGTTGGTGCACATAGGAGAGTTGGGGCCCTTATAAGTCCTTCTCCGCAGTGTCACTGAAGCAGCCTGAGCTGTGCAATGTCCACTCTGGACCTCAGAGTCTTTACTGTGAGTAAGGAGACAGGTGCCCTGTGGTGATACAGGGAGAGGCTTGGCTTACCCTCACAACGCAATTAACCAGGTCAGTCCGCTGCAGTCTCCTCTCACTGGAATCCCCAGACGTCTGGACTCAGTGCGTGTCTTTGAAAGCAGGTCCCTCTCTCAGCTGGTGTGGTCTTGGGTGAAGCAAGTTCTCTCAGCAGGGTTCTATCTCTGTGCTGCAGTCTTTCACAGCTAGTCGCATGTCCTTTCTCTGGCTGAGCATGTGGTAACTTCTAGAAGTCTTCCATGACCTCCTTCCTCAGAGCTGTGCAGGAAGTCCTCCCAGGACATTAATAGGTGATAAAACCTGAGCAGAAGGATAAGAAGAAATCCAGAGCTGGTGTCTATCTCCCTCAGTCTTCTCATCTCCTCACACACCACTTCCTGGTCACACTGTGATGATGCCACAATCATGTGACTGAAAAGGCCAAGTCCTGTGATCAGTGCTCAATGTTTAATTAACAGCATACTGAGTCCATCTGCCATCTACTGGGCATTTCAGATAATACAGCCTGTGTAACTCTACAGGGCTACATGCCCCCCCTTGAAAATACTTGCCTTCCACTGGCAAGTCCTAGCCAGGGGGCTTAACAAAAATTCAACAGAAAAAGGTTTAGCATACATACAGTACAGTTAGCACAGTAACATCCTAGCTAGAAAAAGAAAGTGGCCATTTTGGATGCCGCTTGTGTCAGCGGGGCATAACTGGGCTCTCCTATATTATCATAAACTAGGGCCCTAGGGGGTTGCCGCACTCTGGTGCTGTGTCTCAGTTCTCGCTGTGGGAGAGGATCTTGGGACATCAACTGTGGAACCTGCCCTCGAACTAGAGTCTCTAAGGGAAGTTCCAGGCACAAAACATGGACTTTCTGGATTCAACCTTGGAGAACTTTGTGAAACCACAGGAGTTAAAGGAGGCAATTGCTGTGTTTCTTCAGCGGGTGATGACCACCACTGATCCTCTGTACTGGGAGTTCCTGGGGTCTCCCATTTCCAGGACTCTCTGCTGGGTTTTCCCTCAGTTCTTCACTACTCTCCTCCTCTTCATCAGCATACACAACTGGAAGCAGATGGTTTCTATGCCAAGCCTTTATTTGGCCCTCCGGGCCCCTAATGTTGTACACTGGCAGCCCTTCCAGCTTGGACACAACCTCAAACAGGGTATCTTTCCATCTGTCAGCCAGTTTGTGTTTTCCAGGCACACCTAGATTCCGGAGAAGAACTTTATCCCCTGCTTGAATCTCTCGATATCTCACCTTAGCATCATACCTTCTTTTGTTCCGTTCTTCAATTTTTGCTGCAGCTTGGGTGGCCAACTCATAGGCCCGATGAAGGTTTTGTTTGAGGTTCCTCACATATTGAAAGTGTGAAGTTGAATCTGTTCCATCAGGAGACACTCCCAAACGGACATCTATCGGCAATCGAGCTTCTCTTCCGAACATTAGGAAATAGGGTGAGAACCCTGTAGATTCATGCCTTGTACAGTTGTATGCGTGGACCATGGCTTCCACATGTTTACTCCAAGGCCGCTTCTCGACTTGCTTGAGAGTCCCTAGCATATCTAGGAGGGTCCTATTGAACCGTTCTGGCTTTGCATCGCCCTCCGGATGATAAGGTGTGGTTTTGGACTTCTGCACCTGCAACATGTCCAACAGCTCCTTGATCAACTTACTCTCAAAGTCTCTACCTTGATCAGAGTGCATCCGATTGGGTAGTCCATAGTGAGTGAAATACTTCTGCCAAAGGACTTTGGCTAAAGTCACAGCCTTTTGATCTTTAGTGGGGAAGGCTTGAGCATATCTGGTGAAATGGTCCGTTACCACCAGCACATTTCCAATTCCCGCTGTATCGTTCTCAATGCAGAGATAGTCCATGCACACAAGATCCATGGGTCCCGTACTTTTCAGATGACCCATAGGGACAGCTCTCACAGGCAGGGTCTTCCTCTGGATACACCTCCTGCATGTCTGTACATGTTGCTCGACATGTTCCCTCATGCGAGGCCAATAGAACCGATCTTGTACTAGGCCATAGGTCTTGTCCACCCCGAGATGCCCATGTTGATTGTGGAGAGCTCTCAGGACCATGCCACGGTATCTGTGCGGTAGTACCAATTGTTTTCTGTCAGGGTGATCATGATACTTCACGACCCTATAGAGTACTCCATCTTCGAGATGTAGTCGGCTCCATTCTCTTCGGTATAATTCTCTTTGACTCACAGGTAGAGAAGTCAGCAATTTAGGATTCTTAGTCTTTATTGCTCTGATAACTATCCCAATATACCAGTCCTGCGCTTGAGCCTTCCTCTTGTCTTCTGTGGTTATACTGGACCACTGTTGAAGCATGACTGGAGCATGGAACACCTCAGGCACAGCTTCCGGAGAGTGGCTAATGGAGTCTATCCCTCTTAGCTCGGCAAATTCTTCTTGACTCTCGGCCACCACATACATCTGACAAAAGGCTCCTACCCCCGGCCCAGGGATCTCTTCCCACTCCTCTTCTTCTCGGTGAGGAGGGAGTCTAGGTCTGCGGGACAGGGCATCTGCGCTGACATTCTTGGGCCCAGGCTTGTACTTCAGGCTGAAACTGTAGCTTGACAAGGCAGCCAACCACCTATGTCCTGTGGCATCCAGCTTAGCTGTAGTCTGTATGTAGGTAAGTGGATTGTTGTCAGTCCTTACTTCGAATGTTGCTCCATACAAATAGTCATGCATCTTATCCACGATGGCCCACTTGAGTGCCAGAAATTCCAAGTTATGAACTGGATAGTTCTTCTCTGTACCTGTAAGACTTCTGCTTATGTAAGCCACCGGCCTCAATCCTTCTGGATAACTTTGGTGCAGTACACCCCCTAGGCCTTCCATACTGGCATCCACATGGAGGATATATGGTTTCTCAGGGTCTGCATAGGCTAAGACAGGAGCTTATGTAAGTCTCTTCTTCAATGTCAGAAAGGCGTCTTCACATCCTGAAGTCCATTCTTCTCCAAAGGGGTCTTTAGGATATGGTGCCTTAGCACCCCTTACGTCAGGGGTAATCTTCAGCAGGTCATGTAACTCTCGAGCAATCTTTGAGTAGTCTTTCACGAACCTTCGGTAGTAACCACAGAATCCGAGAAAGGACCGCAACTCACTGATGTTATTTGGTCTTGGCCAATTCAACACTGCTTCAATTTTAGCAGGATCTGTGGCTACTCCTTCAGCGGAGACTATGTGCCCCACATAAGTGACAGAGTTTTGGGCAAATCGGCATTTGTCCACTGATAGCTTCAGGCCTTCAACTTGAAGTCGATCCAACACCTTTAGCAACCTTTGTTCATGCTCTTCTGGCGTCTTCCCGAAAACAATTAGGTCATCTAGATACACTAGACACTCTTTGGGATTCATATCCCCCACAGTTTTCTCCATCAGCCTCTGAAAAGTAGCAGGAGCTCCTGTGACTCCCTGTGGCATTCTGGTAAACTGGAAGAACCCCAAAGGGCAGATGAAAGCTGTCTTTTCCTGATCCTCCTTCTTCATGGGTACCTGATAATATCCAGACCTCAAGTCAAGCACACTGAACCACTGGCTGCCAGATAGGGCGTTCAGGAGATCCTCTATCCGGGGCAAAGTGTACTGATCTGGCACAGTCCTCTTGTTCAGAGTACGGTAGTCCACACATAGCCGAACTGAACCATTCTTTTTCCTCACTACCACAATAGGTGAGGCATAGGGGCTCCGGGACTCTGTGATGATGCCTGCTCCTTTCATGTGCTGGAGTATGTCCCGGACATCTTCCACATCTCGAGGGGGTATTCTTCTTGACCTTTCTCTGAAAGGAGTAGAATCAGCAAGTCTTATAGCATGGGTGGCCCTCTCAGAACACCCCACGTCCATCTCTGCTCTGGAGAACACTCCCTCTCGGGTGGCCAGTTTTGAACAAAGGCTGTCTTTCCACTGCTGTGGTAGAGGAGAATCTTCTAGATCAAAATCTAAAGGTGTTTTCACATGATCCTTCTGTTCTGCACTCACAGATGATGGACAAAACTTGATCTAAATGTGTATCACACCAATCTTCTGATGACGATCAATCCGGATTTCTGTGGGGGTTAAATTCTGTACCATCACAGGAAAGCTCCGACACCACCTTTTTCGCCAATCTTTTACCTCAGGTATGAGAGTCCAGCCCTTCTTCTGATCCTCTTCAGGCAGAGACTCAATAAGGTATTGTCCAGTTCCCCCCAACATTTCATGGTGCATTGAGGCTATGGCTCGTAAAGTTTTGGTCTCACCAGGCTTCACAAATGCAGGTTCTGTTCCTGAATAGTGGCACAACCCTGGTTTTGTTTCAAGGGCTAGTCGTTGACACTCTTTTCCTAGGACAGGGCTGACCTCCATCAATCGGTCTAAAGAGACATCTCCCACTTCTGTCAGATAGGCCCTGAATACATCCTGTACCATCTTTGCATTAGTATCCAATATTATTGGGGCACACACTTTCTTGGCTGCAGGGCATATCAAAGCTTCCAGCTCCATAGGATATATCATCCCGGTGTTTAACTGGGGAATAGTTATGGTCACTTTTATGCATCCCTCCACAGGTTGAGCTTGAGACCCAACGCCCCATAGCTGAAACTCTCCTGCAGGTTCCATAGGAATGTGTTTCAAATGACGTTCATAGAAGTCTCTGTAGATAATGGTGACTTGAGAACCTGTATCTAGCAACGCTGAAGCATGAATTCCTTCTACTTGCACGTGTATCAAAGATTTAGGCCCAATCTTGGTCCCAACAGATAGACTATATGTAGGCCGGGTCTTCCTTCACTTGTAAGACCTGGTCATTTGAGTCTCCTCGAGCTCGATTGCCAGCACCTCCACATCCACCTCCATGGAATTCACAGGGCACTCCCGCTGAAAATGCCCTGACTTTCCACATTTAAAGCAGTCCCCTCGGCGGGGTGAATCCTCAGGAAACAGCTTTTTCTGAGTCTTCCTGTGTAGCCCCCCACTTCCAGGGGGAGGATCTGCTCTCTCTGGTGGTGATTAGCATAAGAGCTCCAATTCAGCCACCTTCTTCCTAAGAGCTGACAGTTCTGAAACATAGAAACATAGAATGTGTCGGCAGATAAGAACCATTTGGCCCATCTAGTCTGCCCAATATATCTGAATCCTATGAATAGTCCCTGGCCCTATCTTGTATGAAGGATAGCCTTATGCCTATCCCATGCATGCTTAAACTCCTTCACTGTATTTGCAGCTACCACTTCTGCAGGAAGGTTATTCCATGCATCCACTACTCTCTCAGTAAAGTAATACTTCCTCATATTACTTTTAAACCTTTGCCCCTCTAATTTAAAACTGTGTCCTCTTGTGGTAGTTTTTCTTCTTTTAAATATGCTCTCCTCCTTTACCGAGTTGATTCCCTTTATGTATTTAAAAGTTTCTATCATATCCCCTCTGTCTCTTCTTTCTTCCAAGCTATACATGTTAAGGTCCTTTAACCTTTCCTGGTAAGTTTTTTCCTGCAATCCATGTACTAGTTTAGTAGCTCTTCTCTGGACTCTCTCTAGAGTATCTATATCCTTCTGGAGATATGGCCTCCAGTACTGCGCACAATACTCCAAGTGAGGTCTCACCAGTGTTCTGTACCGCGGCATAAGCACTTCTCTCTTTCTACTGCTTATACCTCTCCCTATACATCCAAGCATTCTGCTGGCATTTCGTGCTGCTCTATTACATTGTCTTCCCACCTTTAAGTCTTCTGAAATAATTACTCCTAAATCCCTTTCCTCAGATACTGAGGTCAGGACTGTGTCAAATATTCTATATTCTGCCCTTGGGTTTTTACGCCCCAGGTGCATTATCTTGCACTTATCCACATTAAATTTCAGTTGCCAGAGTTCTGACCATTCTTCTAGTTTTCCTAAATCCTTTTCCATTTGGTGTTTCCCTCCAGGAACATCAACCCTGTTACATATCTTTGTGTCATCAGCAAAAAGACAAACCTTACCATCGAGGCCTTTTGCAATATCACTTATGAAGATATTAAACAAAATTGGTCCCAGTACAGATCCCTGAGGTACCCCACTGGTAACATGACCTTGTTCTGAATGTTCTCCATTGACTACAACCCTTTGTTGTCTGTCACTCAGCCACTGCCTAATCCACTCAACAATATGGGAGTCCATGCTCAATGACTGCAGTTTATTGATAAGTCTTCTATGTGGGACAGTGTCAAAAGCCTTACTAAAATCTAGATATGCAATGTCTACTGCACCTCCACCGTCTATTATTTTAGTCACCCAGTCAAAAAAATCTATAAGATTTGTTTGACATGATCTCCCTGAAGTAAACCCATGTTGTTTTTCATCTTGCAATCCATGGGATTTAAGATGTTCCACAATCCTATCCTTTAATAGGGTTTCCATTAATTTGCCTACTATTGATGTCAGACTCACTGGTCTATAGTTGCTCGATTCCTCCCTACTACCTTTCTTGTGAATGGGCACGACATTTGCCAATTTCCAATCTTCCGGGACGACTCCTGTTACTAATGATTGGTTAAATAAATCTGTTAATGGTTTTGCCAGCTCACCACTAAGCTCTTTTAATAATTTTGGGTGTATCTCATCAGGACCCTGTGACTTATTTGTCTTAAATTTAGACAGCAATCTTAGAACGTCTTCCCCTGTAAAGACACAAGCATCAAATGATTCATTAGTCATCCTTTCGAGTGGAGGTCCTTCTCCTTCTTTTTCTTCTGTAAAAACTGAACAGAAGTATTCATTAAGGCAGTCGGCTAGCCCTTTATTCTCTTCTACATACCTTCCGTCCTTTGTTTTTAATTTAGTTATTCCTTGTTTTAATTTCCTTTTTTCATTTATATATCTGAAGAATGTCTTATCCCCCTTTTTCATAAACTGAGCTAGTTTTTCTTCTGCCTGCGCTTTAGAAGTTCTTATAACTTGCTTGGCCTCTTTCTGCCTAATCTTGTAGATTTCCTTATCTTCATTGCTCTGGGTTTTTTTATAATTACAAAATGCTAGCTTTTTATTTTTAATGATTTGGGCCACTTCTGCTGAGTACCACAGTGGTCTCTTCCTTTTTTTGCTTTTACTGACAAGTCTAATGCAATTTTCTGTTGCCTTCAATAATGCACCTTTTAAGTAGTCCCATTTCTCCTGGACTCCATGTAATCCGTTCCAGTCTGATAAGGACTCATTTATGACTAATTTCATTTTTGAAAAGTCTGTTTTTCTAAAATCTAAAACTTTTGTTTTTGTGTGGTGTGACTCTTTCACAGTTCTTATATTAAACCACACTGACTGGTGATCACTAGATCCCAAGGTTTCGCCTACAATGACATCATATACCGAATCCCCATTTGTGAATACCAAATCCAAAATGGCCTCCCTCCGGGTTGGCTCCTCAACCACTTGTTGCAGAGACAACCCCAGTAGGGAATTTAGAATATCTGTACTCCTGGTAGAACTTGCTTTTTTGGTTTTCCAGTTTATATCTGGAAGATTGAAATCTCCCATAATGATAACTTCTCCTTTCATTGTCATTTTAGCTATTTCTTCTGTATCCTCTTTCTCCTTCTGTAGGGGTGGACACATCTGGTCTTCCAATCTCCTGGCTGTATTTATTAAGGTGGAATAAGGCAGAACTTTATCATCCAACTTGGCTCTCAGCAGAATCATAACTGGATTATTGGTCAAACCACCTCTCTGAATTTGTTTAGATAGCAGAGCATCCAACTCAGAGGCAGTGACTGCTCCTTTATGGAATAACGTTCCTAGCGATAGCTGTAACCGGTTGATATAGTCAGTGGCTTTTTCATGCTCCTTCTGCTTAGTGGCTAGGAACTTAACCAACAGATCATCCAAATCTTCTGATTTCCCATAAGCATCCTGTAAAACTCGTAGATAGTCGTGCACAGTAGCTTGCCCATTTACTCCCTTGTACAGTCTTATCATGTCTGTAGCGGGAAAACTAAGACTCTCTACCAACCGCTGTTTCTTTATGGTATCCGTACAAGACCATTCCTCCAACAACTGCATAGCATTATCCATCCAGACCTCAAAAGGCTCTTCTCCTGCAGGAACAGGCTGATTCCCAGAAAACTCCTTTAGTTTGCGGTAACTATGGGTGTGGTTTGCCGTCACTATGGCTTCTGAGAGTTTCTGTAGTATGTCCGATACATCACTACCTCCTGTAGGCAGGGTGCGTACTTCAGGGTTGTCTGGTTTCAGTAATGCTGCAGATGGATGAAATTCTGCTTTAGGAGTAATCATCCCCTGTCCTGTAATAGGATGGGCAGCTTGTTTAGGAATGGCTCCGGCCTTTCCGGAGATGGGAGTCAGGAGCTTAGAATAATTTTCTGTGACATAGTCTTTCTGTTCTAATTTAAAGGGTGGTTGCAGTGAGACCCTTTCTTCCTTATCAAGGAGAGTGTACACTAAGGAGCATCCTTCATCCGAGGCTCCATATAAATGAACGTTGGTAGGCATCTCATGGTCTCCCAAGTCCGTATGACAATATATTAACATGTAAGTTTGTCCTTCAGAATCTTGCAGGATATCCCTGATGGTCGCCATTTCTATTCACAGTCGAATTTCTATACACAAGATGACGTGATTCATCTCACAGCAGGAGGGGACTTTGCATAACATCACAGCTTGCTGTAATGGTACATTTCTTTGCTGGGCCCACTCTTTTGCAAAGGAGGGAGTGGCCTGAGGACTTAACCTATTCTCACTGGTTGTACCCCAATAGATCTCAGCAGTGCCTCCATATGTAATGGGGTTTTGAGGGCGCCCCTAGTGTCTTTGGAGTCCCTAAACCTAGTTAACTCACTATGCCTGACAGGCGGATCCTGAGCCTCCGCTATCTGGGAGCTGGGGTACATGTCTGCGGCAGTGCCTCCACCCAGTGGGGCATCCGGGGTAGGGATGTGGGGTCCCACTGGGAACATACTTGGTGCAATGAGACTGACACAGCCTAACTGGAACTAAATAAAAAATAAAAAATTCAGCCAAGCTCTCACTCCAAGGGGGAAGACTGGCGTGCTGCTCTCCTCAGGCAGGAAACTCCAACATGGGTACATAAAAAAGAGAGAGAAAGGAGGCGCAAACACCTAGTGCATTACTCGTGGTACACTGTTAATAATTTTAATAAAAATGCCAAATGCATACTCACAAACATGAAGATAATAAAAGTGTGTTACAAGAATCCACCATGCATATACAGGAACATGTCCTTGAAGTCAGGACTGCTAACGCGTTTTGGGAGTCAAGCCCCCTTCCTCAGAGCTCCTGGAACTAACTTTATATAGTAAGTAGCAAATGAACCAACATACATGGGAAAATACAATAGAGTAACACAGATAACAATGCAATGTGGATTTTCCTCACCCACCCACTAGCACACCTGCGTCCCACCCCCTTATCTTCACCCTAATGGCCGTTGGTGCACATAGGAGAGTTGGGGCCCTTATAAGTCCTGCTCCGCAGGGTCACTGAAGCAGCCTGAGCTGTGCAATGTCCACTCTGGACCTCAGAGTCTTTACTGTGAGTAAGGAGACAGGTGCCCTGTGGTGATACAGGGAGAGGCTTGGCTTACCCTCACAACGCAATTAACCAGGTCAGTCCGCTGCAGTCTCCTCTCACTGGATTCACCAGACGTCTGGACTCAGTGCGTGTCTTTGAAAGCAGGTCCCTCTCTCAGCTGGTGTGGTCTTGGGTGAAGCAAGTTCTCTCAGCAGGGTTCTATCTCTGTGCTGCAGTCTTTCACAGCTAGTCGCATGTCCTTTCTCTGGCTGAGCATGTGGTAACTTCTAGAAGTCTTCCATGACCTCCTTCCTCAGAGCTGTGCAGGAAGTCCTCCCAGGACATTAATAGGTGATAAAACCTGAGCAGAAGGATAAGAAGAAATCCAGAGCTGGTGTCTATCTCCCGCAGTCTTCTCATCTCCTCACACACCACTTCCTGGTCACACTGTGATGATGCCACAATCATGTGACTGAAAAGGCCAAGTCCTGTGATCAGTGCTCAATGTTTAATTAACAGCATACTGAGTCCATCTGCCATCTACTGGGCATTTCAGATAATACAGCCTGTGTAACTCTATAACTCTACAGGGCTACAGTTAAATAAAGTAATATTTATTGGATCAATTGACACAAAGCTAACAGAAAAGGGAATAAACGTTCAGCATGTAATGCAGTGTAAGTAACTCAATATTTCAGATTTTAAAACACATTTTCTATGCACACCATACAATGGGGGGGGGGGGGGGGGCAGAGGTATTTAAAAGGTGGAAGTTATAAAGACTAAACTTCTACTATAAAGTGAATCTTTCATCCCTGATGTTTAGCGTGTTAGTTCCTTGGCTGTCTTACTGCAATTTCAGAGTCCCTTACATTACATAGGTTTTCATGAAGGGGACAGGAGGAAAAAGATGGAGGGGTTATGTTAGTGACAGAGTACAGCTCCCTAAGCAGAAAAAAAAAATGTCAAGGTCAATTAAGTTATAAGTGTTGCTGGGCCGATATTGAGTCAGTGCCCACCGCTCCCCTCCCCCCCTACGGAAACCCAAGACATTGCAGTCAAAGAAGAAAAAGGCATGGCCTGACCACCAAGGTAGCGTAAACCAGGGGACTCCAAACTTTCTAAATAAAGGGCCCTTTTTTTGGTCCTTCAGACTTTAGATGGGCCGGACTGTGGACTCTCGGAATAGAAAATCCATCAGGCTTGATGGTCAGTGGGAGTAAAATAATTGCATCGCACCCCAGTGGTTAGTAGGAGGAATAGCGATCCATCATTGGTGTTAGTGGAAGGAAAAAGTATCTATTCGGCAGTAGTAGGAGAAATAGTGTCCCGTTGGTGTCAGTGGGAGGAATAGCATCCCCATCATTTGACATCAGTGGGAGAAATAGCGCCGCATTCTTTTGGTGTTAGTGGGAAGAATGGTGCCCCATCATTGCTATCAGTAGGAGGAAAGGTGCCCCAGCTAAGGTATCAGTGGGAGAAAAGGGTCCCAATCATTGGTATCAGTGGGAGGAATGGTGCCCCATCATTAATAACAGTGGGAGAAATGGTGCCCCATCATTGGTTTCAGTGGGAGGAAAGGTTCCCAATCATAGGGTATCAGTGGGAGGAAAGGTGCGTCATCGTTGGTATCAGTGGGAGGAAAGGTTCATAATCATTGGTATCAGTGGGAGGAATGGTGCCCCATCATTTGTATCAGTGGGAGGAATGGTGCCCCATCATTGGTATTAGTGGGAGGAATGGTACACCGTCATTGGTATCAGTGGCAGGAAAGGTGCCCCATCATTGGTATCAGTGGGAGGAGTGGTGCCCCATCATTGGTATCAGTGGGAGGAATGGTGCCCCATCATTGGTATCAGTGGGATGAATGGTGCCTCATCACTGGCATCAGTGGGAGAAATGTTGCCCCGTCATTGGTATCAGTGGACGCCAGTAGTAGGAAGGTAGCGGAGGCCATCTTGGTACACCCCACACTGGTCAGCGCTAAACCTTTAGGCTTTGAAAATGTAACATAAAAACAGCATGACAGATCTCAATATACTATACTGATTTATGTACGCTCACTTTATTCATTAAATGACTGTGAAATTCAAGACGTAGCTGGGTGTGGTAAGATGTCTGCTGGCGCCTTATGGCTGCAGGTGTTTTGTCAGATTAGCAAACCTGCGCATGCCTAGTAAATATTAGGCTGATGGAACGTCACTTCTGTTAGCTAATCTGATGGGTCGCCTATTCTGATAGAACACAATTATTGGCATTCCTTGCCCCACACTGACAGAATGTGAGGAGCAGCATCTCCTCACAGAGGAGACCTGTACATTATCAGTGCAGCCCAAACAGTGCCCAGCAGTGATGCCAGTTTGTGCCCATCAGTGAAGCCAATCTGTCCCCATCACTGATGCAGTGCTGCCTTTCAATGCCTGCTCACCCATGCTGCCCATCCGTGCCACCCATTATTGCCCATAAGAGCCACCTATCAGTGCCCATCAGTGCAGCCTCATCAGTGCAGGTCAGTGAAGGAGAAAAAGTACGTGTTAATAACATTTTCTGAAATTTTCCCAGCAGTGATTAAATACCACCAAAAGAAAGCTCTATTTGTGTAAAAAAAAAAAAGAAAATGATACAAATTTCATTTGGATACAGCGTTGCAAATTCAAGGTGTGACAGTGCTAAAAGCTGAAACTTGGCATGGGCAGGAAAGGGGTAAAAGTGCCCAGTATTAAAGTGCTTGATTTCCTAAAAATGTTGTCGAAAAATTAGATCACCTTGAGGTGTCTGCTTTCAAAAAGAGCCATTTTGGGGATTCCATACTTTTCTGGCATCTATATTTTAACAGGATGGGGAAATAAATTCCAAAACTTTGGGTCTTTCATCTTTTCTACATTAAAAAAAAAATGGTTATTAAAGAATATCAGAAGAAAGCGTTAATTGTCAGACATACTATCACAGCGCTGAAAACTGAAAAATGGCCCGGTAATGAAAGGGTATTACAGGCTTGTACTTAAGGGGGTAAGGAATAAAAAGCTTGATATTTTCATTATCTGGAGCTCAACTTTAACCTCGGTGTAGCACAAGGCTGATTAATCAGTCAAGGGATTGGACATCAAAGTGTATGTCAGTATAAAAAAAGCCAAAAATATAGTGAGCTCCTAACCTCATATTTGGGCTGACCACGCCATGCTTCTGCTTTGCTACAATCCCAAACAGCGTTGTCAGCTGGACTACAGAACTCCAACTATTCCCCAGCCCTCTCTGTCCCTCAATATGTAAACTGATTTCTTCCCCAGCAATACAATACTGATGTATTGACTCTCAAGTCAACACAGCTTGCCTGCCCACACACAGTGTGTAGGGAAAGGGCTCTCGGTAGATGTAGTTCTGGCGTTGTTCCCACATCAGAAGGAACTGAGCTTTCAGCAGCTGCTGTTGAAGAATTTTAGAAGCATTGTAAGAATGCCTAAGGAAGCAATAAAAGCTATTTCCTGCTAAAGAAACAAAGAGAAGGAGAAAATATTCTTGATCTACTGGGGGAGAGGGAGGTTTGGGGTTATATTGGTAATGCCTGGACATACACTGTAACTAGGGGGGCAGAAACCTTTCAATCATGATCTACCCTTGGATCGTAGCCATGTAACAAGTGTATCACAATAGACCCCCTTGTGCATCCACTGCTATCTACAATGCAGCGGGAGGGGAAGAGGGGTAGACAGGGCAATCCCTGACTGTCTCTAGGATGTCTCTTTCACAAAGTTCTGCTGGCCAAAGGATCAACTACTGCCACGGCAGAGCATCTAACCCATAGGTGTGCGCAGCCTATTGCATTAGGGTGTGCACCCCAAAGTTTAAATACACATGCATGTGTTTGCCTACATGTACATGGCCCGGTACATTACTCTCCCTGCTGGCAAAGTAAAATAGAAGTGTGTGGCACTTCTCTTATGGCAGAGCAGGTCCGAGGGAGATCTTTCCCATCTCCTCACTGGCAAATAGAGCGATAATGCTAATGTGCCCTAGGTGATTAGGGTGTGCCCAGGCACACCCGGCACACCCTGTGCGCACGCCTATGATCTAACCACAGTGGCTGCCGGCAAGTGGAGAAAGATCCAGACCTGATAGTCTGACACCACCAGTAACAACCAGTAAATAGGGCTACAGCTGGGACTGGGAAGACTGGATATTGGACGTGTGTAGCACTGGAGTAGTGGCAAGCTGGATGAGCATGTTGAAGTATGAGCAGTTGATGCTGTTAGGTATGCTGTGATTTTTGTTTATTCAGTCAGTGATTTGGCTATTTGGGTATTGCTGCTGTGATTGCGTTCATTTTCTAAATTCCTAGCCTAAAGGCCCATGCACACGATACAAAAATCGGAAGTAAAAATTCGTCCGACGAGCGATCTGCCGATTTTCGGATTGTTAGTATAGTGCTTTAAACAGCTGATTACGAATTTTCGGACGACAAAAACTGGATGTGCAGGCTATAAAATTTTTATCGTACGTCAACACAACGTCCGATATTCGTTTAATTAGTACGGTTTTTGTCCAAAATAAATCGTAAGAGCAAGGCTAGGCATGCTCAGAAAAGAAAGAACACATACAAAACAATTCAACACATGACATCACTTCTGAAGTAGAATTCTGTCGTACGGGAAAATTGGTATGAAAATAACCTCTTCACTTTCCACATGAGTCTAGCATACAACAAAAAATGGACAAAAAATCTTCCGATAATCTGATCGTGTGTACGAGGCTTAAAGCGGAGTTCCAGCCATTTCACTCACCTGTCCAACGGTCCAGCGATGCGGCCGCCAGAAGCCTCGATCCTCTCCCTCGGCGCCGTCATCACTGCTGTGGGCACCCGGCTGTGACAGTTTGCGGCTTCACAGCCGGGTACCCACTGCGCATGCGCGAGTCGCGCTGCGCGCCGTGATTGGCCGGCAATCTTCTGGGACCTCTGACATGTCCCAGAAGATTGCAGGGAGGGAGGGGGAGAGGAGAACTTCCGCTCAGGGCGCCGCGGCGCTCCGAGCGGAAGTGGGAGCGGGTACCTGTCAAAACTAGGTACCCGCTCCCCCCCCAAAAAAATGACATGCCAAATGTGGCATGTCAGGGGGTTAGGACCACCTAAAGCGGAAGTTCCACTTTTGTGTGGAACTCCGCTTTAAGTAAGCTGATCTATTGCCTATACTGGGGGTCAGCAACCAGCAGATCGCACTGCCTTAACCTATTTCAGGACTACCTGGCACTGAGGATAACATCATACGCAGTATACACCACAGCCTACAATTAGCAGCTGCAATAGATTTTAAAGCAATTTAAAAACATCCAAACACCCATGTTAGGGGTCACGTAGAAGGGCATTTCTTTCCTGTGTTTGACATGTGATTGGAACGGATGTCAAACGCAGGTCAGAAAAATGCTACTGACTTTGAGTAGTAGTCATGGCAGGTGAGAAGTTATGTTGAAGCGTGTCTGGCCTCAGGCAAAAGCAGAATAAATGGAGCCTTTTCTTGTCAAATGTCACTTCTGCCTTTCAAACACGTGTTTGCGTTTGACTAGATGATGCAGCATTTGATAAGAACGTCCATTGACATGAGTCAGATGGACTATGCACAGTATGAAATGATTCCAGAGGGAACTTACCTGTCTGGGGAGCCACTAGTGACACCTGATATACCAGGAGAGGGGTTCACTCAGTACATACTGGAAGTCCCCCAACCTTCTGATGGAACAGCAGTGCTGAAGAGTGAAAAAAAAAGAAAAGAAAAAAACAGGTAAAACGTATTTATAAAGTGTATGTAAACCCTAAAAATATCAGTTGATCCTGCCGAAGCTCCTAATGTCCAATGCAATGTGCCTCTGCTGGCTGTTATCAGTTACTCTATTTCCAGCTCTCTATGTGGACTACAAAACAACCCCCACCTCCCTTATGTAACGGGGAAGAGGAGAGAGGGAGGTGTTCTGTAGTCACGTCCTAGGGTGGCAATGCTGCTTCTCCAGAGATACAATATGGTGAGCATTTTCTAAAAAAGAGTCACTGGCAAAATCACAGATAAAAATAAAGCCTAATAAATGAAAACGAATGCAGCCATTACATTGAAGAACTGGTATGATGCAATTATTAACATTGATGCTCAGATGTGCCAAAGCTCAACCTGCTCTGGCAGATCTTTGATAGTGCTGAAGTATGCCCGCCCCTTTCCCACCATCTTTGAGTTCCTATTGGTGAATAGGGTTGCCTATCATACTGATGAACCAATAGGAGTGTGGCGGAGTAAGCTTCAACACTGCTGAGAAATGTGAGATCTTCACCTGTCAGAAGGACCTGGTGCCATCCAGGAAGGTTAAAAGGCTTTGGTAGGTATGAGCACCTCTAGGTACCGGCACTTCATGACAATGATTGTTTGCTCCCCTTTTCCCCCCTTTAACCACTTCCCTACAGGGGCAATTTTTACATTTTTCATACACGTAAAAAATCACCTTTTTTGTCAGAAAATGACTTTGAACCTCCATACATATATTTTCTGAAAGCAGAATCTCCTATCTTCCCCCTCAAGCATCCTTCATGCACTTCCCCCTTACTCTCCTAACATCTCCAACCACCCCATCCCCCCATCATTTCCCTTTCTTACATTCCCCCCTTACCCTCTGAGTCCTATTGAATCTTCTTCCATTATGACTTCTATTATAGGGAGTTTGGAATGTCCCCAATACACTCCAGGCCCCACCTAGGCAACCACAAGAGCCTTGGATCAGGTTGCCACCCTGCCATCCTTTATCCAGAGGTGGCATGCTCCACCATCAGCAGTCCCAGATGGGTCCGATCTGTCAAACCCTAACATGACTTAGCTGTGTGCCCATCGTTTTCTATACCCGCTGGTAGGAGCCAACTACATGCAGCACAGCATCAATTATAAACCTATTCAAGATTCTGAACTTTTCCAGAGATCCCCACCTTTCCTCTGTTCATGTGTTTATAAGTTCATATGTCTGTAAGTATTCCTTACCAACAACTCTTCATCTACAGTGCCTTGAAAAACTATTCATACCCCTTGACATTTTACACATTTTGTCATGTTACAACCAAAAACATAAATTATTTTATTGGGATTTTATGTGATAGACCAACACAAAGTGACACATAATTGTGAAATGGAAGGAAAATGATAAATGGTTTTCAAATTTTTTTTTTTAAATAAATATGTGAAAAGTGTGGCGTGCATTTGTATTCAGCCCCCTTTACTTGGATACCCCTAACTAAACTCTAGTGGAACCAACTGCCTTCAGAAGTCACCTAATTAGTAAATAGAGTCCCCCTGTGTGTCATTTTAATCTCAGTATAAATACAGCTGTTCTGTGAAGCCCTCAGAGGATTGTTAGAGAAGCTTAGTGAACAAACAGCATCATGAAGGCCAAGAAACACACCCAACAGGTCAGGGATAAAGTTGTGGATAAGATAACCACTTCTGGACAGAAAGGATTTGCCCCCTTAATGACCAGGCTTTTTTGGGGATTCGGCACTGCGTTACTTTAACCACTTAAGCCCCGGAAGATTTTACCCCCTTCCTGACCAGGGTTTTTTTTGCAATTTTTTACTGCGTGATTTTAACGGACAATTGCGCAGTCGTGCGACGCTGTACCTAAACAAATTTGACGTCCTTTTTTCCCCACAAACA
Organism: Pelophylax lessonae; assembly: GCF_965119305.1. NCBI lineage: Eukaryota > Metazoa > Chordata > Amphibia > Anura > Ranidae > Pelophylax > Pelophylax lessonae. The sequence continues at coordinate 45,640,715 of NC_138780.1, read as the reverse complement.
TAGCTTTCTTCTGGTGGTATTTGATCACCTGTGCGATTTTTTGATCATGCGCTATAGACAAAAAAAGAGCGTCAATTTTGCAAAAACAACAATATTTTTCACATTTTTTTATATGAAATTCCCCCCCCCCAAAAAAATGTAAAAATCAAAATTTTTTAACATTTGCGGCCAATTTGTTTTATGCTACATATGTTTGGTAAAAAAAAATCGCAAAAAGCGTATTTTGATTGGTTTGCGCAAAAGTTATCGCGTTTACTAACAAAGGGAAAGATTTTTTTCGTTTTTGGTGTTTTTTTTTTTAACGAGTAATGGCGATTTTTTTTGTGGGACTGCGACATTTCAGCGGACAGATCGGACCCTTGACTGACATTTTTGACACTTTTGGGGGTACCAGTGACATTACTACAGTAATCAGTGCTATACATATGCACTGTTACTGCAAAAATGACACTGGCAGGGAAGGGGTTAACTGTATTGGAGAGGGAGGGGTTAAGTGTGTCCTAGGGGCGTGCTTCTAACTGTGATTGGACATGGCTACTGGTGTAGGAACAGAGATCAACATAGTAGAACCGTCTGATCTCCATTTTTACACCAGGAAGAATGACAGGCGGCTTGTTTACATTAGCAGCCTGCCTTTCTCCCTTCACCGGAGCGATCGTGAGTGACCCGATTGTCCGCCGGTCACATGCACTTACTTGTAAGTGAACAAGCCGGGGCGGGCGTGCTATTGGCTCACAAGTCAGTGACAGGCGAGTGACGTACCCCTACGTCACTCTGCCTGGCCGGGGCTGACCACCGCAGTAAATGTACGTGCGGCGGTCGGCAACCGGTTAAAGGAATATTGCGCGGTCGCGCGACGCTGTACCCAGATGAAATGTTCTTTTTTCCCCACAAATAGAGCTTTCTTTTGGTGGTATTTGATCACTTGTGCGATTTTTATTTTTTGCGCTATAAACAAAAAAGAGCGACAATTCTGAAAAAAAAAATAAATAAATAAAAATATTTTTCACTTTCTGCTACATAACATCCCCCCCCCCCCCCCAAAAAAAAAAAATGTAAAAATCAAATTTTTTAAAAATCTTAGGCCAATTTGTTTTCTGGTCTAAGGCGTATTTTGATTGGTTTGCGAAAAAATATCGCATCTACTAACTACGGGAAAGATTTATGTCATTTTTATTGTTTTATTTTTAACTAGTAATGGCGGCGATCTGCGATTTTTAGCGGGACTGCGACATTGCGGCAGACAGATCGGACCCCTAACTGACATTTTTGACTCTTTTGGGGGACCAGTGACATTACTACAGTAATCAGTGCTAACAATTTGCACTGTTACTGAAATAACACTGGCAGGGAAGGGGTTAACACTGTGGGTGATCAAAAGGTTAAATGTGAGCCTAGGGGAGTGATTCTAGCTGTATGGGGGTGGGGATTATGGAATGACCATAGAGACCTGTGATTCTATATAGAAGGATCACAGGCACTCTGTGATCATTCCAGAGAGAAGAAGTGTTTACAACAGCTGACCGTTCTTCTCTCTCAGTGGGGAGCGCTCGCCCCCTAGCTACAGTCACGTCTTCGTGCAGGAGGGCCAGCCTGCAGCAGTATATCTGCGACGGGCAGTCCAGAAGCGGTTAAACAGGGTTAGGTTATAGAAAAATATCCCAAGCTTTGAACATCTCATGGAGCTCTGTTCAATCCATCATCCGAAAATGGAAAGAGTATGGCACAACTGCAAACCTACCAAGACATGGCCGTCCACCTAAACTGACAGGATGGGCAAGGAGAGCATTCATCAGAGAAGCAGCCAAGAGGCCCCCCATGGTAACTTTGGAGGAGATTCAGAGATCCACAGTTCAGGTGAGAAAATCCTTCCACAGGAGAAGTATTAGTCGTGCTCTCCACAAATCCGGCCTTTATGGAAGAGCGGCAAGAAGAAAGCCAGTGTTGAAAGAAAGCCATAAGTCGCGTTTTCCATTTGTGAGAAGCCATGTGGGGGACACAGCAAACATGTGGAAGAAGGAGTAATATATATTGGGAATAAAGGAAAAAATGGGGAGGGAAAGGGGGCAATAGAAGGAGGGAAGGACAGGAAGATTGGACTTTATGTGGAAGAAGGTGTTCAGGTCAGATGAGACCAAAATGAAACATTTTGGCCTAAAAGCTAAATGCTATGTGTGGCAGAAAACTAACACTGCAAATCTCCCTGGACACACCATCCACACCGTGAAACATGGTGGCGGCAGCATCATATTGTGGGGATGCTTTTCTTCAGCAGGGACAGTAAAGGTGGTCAGAGTTGATGGGAAGATGGATGGAGCCAAACACAGGGCAATCTATAAAGAAAACATGTTAAGAGTCTGCAAAAGACTTGAGAAGGGGCAGAGGTTTAACTTCCAGCAGGACAACGACCCTAAACATACAGCCAGACCTACAATGGAATGGATTAGATCACAGAATATGCATGTGTTAGAATGGCCCAGTCAAAGTCCAGACCTAAATACAATTGAGAATCTGTGGCAAGACTTGAAAATTGCTGTTCACAGATGCTCTCCATCCAATCTGACAGAGCTTGACCTATTTTACAGAGAAGAATGGGCAAAAATGTCCCTCTCTAGATGTGCAAAGCTGGTAGAGATTGAATGACAATTGGGCGGTCATGCAATGCTGTACACAAATTACACACAAATAGAGCTTTCTTTTCGTGGTATTAAATCACTGCTGGGTTTTTTATTTTTTGCTAAAAAATAAATATTGAAAATTGAAAAAAAAAAAAAAAGAGTTTCTGTCAGTAAAATTTATAAATAAATAATTTTTCTACTTCACTGATGTGCGCTGATCAGGTGGCACTGATAGGCTTCACTGATGGGCACTGATTAGACTACACTAATTAGGTGGCACTTATGAGGAGGCACTAACATGCAACACTGGTGAGCACTGATAGGCGGGACTCATAGGTGGCACTGGTGGGCAATGATAGGCGGCACTGATGGGCAGAGACTGAAATGCAGCACTGACTGGCATCGCTAATAGGCACTGATTGGTGATACTGATGGGCACTGCTGGGGCTGTGCTATAATCAGGGCACTGATGATCAGTGCCCCGATTACCTGTACAGGTCTCCCCTGCGAGGAGATGCCGCTGATCGACTGTCATCGCCACACGCCATGTCAGTGTGAGCCAAGGAGAGCCGATAAACGGCACTTCCTTGTTTACATGTAACCAGCTGTGATTGGACACAGCCGATTACATGGGTAAAGAGCAGCATCATCGGCTCTTTACTGAGATCGGGGGTTGCTCCATGTCCTAGGAACACGACGTGACCAAGGTCGCCACGCTGCATACCCCCGTGGGTACGCAAGAGAGGCGGTTCCGAGGCGCCATCATATGACATCGTCCCAGAACAAGAGTGCTTTCCTCCCGCCGTCCTTTTACTATAGAGCGGGTGGGAAGTGGTTAAAGTGACACTGATATAGTGTCTTCACTGTTATTCTTACATTGTGTTGTCTTTGTAAGAGGATTCACATATAGCACTGGGATTATTATTTGTATACTCCTCAGGGTGGCGCTGTACCGCTACAGTTTATTTAACATGGTTTCCTATGGGACACGTTCACATCTTTGCTTTTTCCAACCACTGTGTTTTTGGAAAGTGTCAGGGACTTTTTTAGCCACTTTGCCGCTGCTCACTAGAGCTCTACTGCGGCAAAGTGGCTCTTGTAGGTCTGACGACGTAGACCTAAGTCGCCAGACACTCCCCCTTCTCGGCGGCGCGCATGCACCGCCGGAGGATCGCTCCCGCTGTATTCAGTCACTGCGGGAGTCGGGCCAGGGGAGGAGCGGCGGTGATCGCCGCTGCTCTTCCCCGATCGTCGGGGAATCGAGTCTGGAGATCCGCCCGCTTGTGTAAACAAAGCTGGCGGATCTCCTAAGTGACAGGCAGGGTCAGATTGCAGGATTCAGCATAGCTGAACCTGCGATCTGTCCCTGTGTCACATAGTCCCCTCCCCTCACACATGTCAGTAAGCACCAGGCATACATTAACCCCTCCCTCTCCAATAAAATTAACCCCTTCCCTGCCAGTGTCATTTTTACAGAAACAGTGCATATTTATAGCACTGATTACTGTAGTAATGTCACTGGTAACCCCAAAAGTGTCAAAAATGTCAGTCAAGGGTCCGATCTGTCCTGCACAATTTCACAGTCCCGCAAAAAAAAAATCACAGATCGCCGCCATTACTCGTTAAAAAAAAAAACTACGGAAATCTTTCCCTTAGTAAATGCAATAACTTTTGCGCAAACCAATCAAAATACGCTTATTGCGATTTTTTTACCAAAAATATGTAGCAGAAAACAAATTGGCCTAAAATGATAAAAAATTTTGATTTTTACATTTTTTTGGGGGGAATTTCATATAAAAAAATATGAAATATTTTCAAAACTGTCGCATTTTTTTGTTTATAGCGCAAAAAGTAAAAATTGCACAGGTGATCAAATACCACCAAAAGAAAGCTCTGTTTGTGGGGAAAAAAGGACTTAAATTTCGTTTGGGTACGGCGTTGCATGACCGTGCAATTGTCAGTTAAATTCGCACAGCGCTGAATCACAAAAAGTGGCCTGGACGTAAGACAGCAAAATCCTCCGGTGGTAAAGTGGTTAAATGTAAAACTTTTTTGGTTCAATAGACTTCAATGGAGAAGCTGCAGAAAAGCATGTAGAGAGTTTTTCAACATGCAAATTTATTGCGATTTGCATTTTTTTTTAATCTGCCCAACAACAATATGGCCAAAAAAAATGCAAAAAATGTAAAACACAAATCATGGTAAAATCACATGTGCAAAAATGCAAAACACACCACAAAAATCACTGCAGAAACCGATCAAAAGCAAACTGCATAGATGGTAAACAAGCCTAACAGTTGCTTGCCCTCAGTCACTAAGGGGTTAACTAACTGTATACGTGTCATAGTGGCAGCTTGCAGCAAAAGCCATAAAAGAGGCGGAGCTTAGAAATCCATGCAAGGGGCGGAGCTTGGGAAATCACAAAAGGGGCGGAGCTTAGACAACAGTTAAATGGGCGGAGCTTATCCAGCAGTTAAAGGGGTGGAGCTTAGTTGGCAGTTAAAAGGGGCGGAGCCTATTAGACTATATAAGGAGGGAGAGCCAGGGCTTAGTGTGGGAGTTAGGAGTTGGATTTGAGGAGTAAACATCTTTGTTTCTTCTCTGTGATTATTCGTGTTGTCCATAGTGTGATTTAGAGATTTACTAGATTTCTGCGATCTGGTAATTTTCTCTACAATTACAGGATATCGAATTTAGCTTGCCAGGAATATTTACATCTTTTTCCAGGCAAAATGGTGAGATTAGATCGCACCGCCTACCAGCGTGTAGGAGAAAGCGGCCAACATCAACGCCGCAATACCAAAAACCATCAGGAGCAATATTGCCAGGAATCTTTACATCTCCTTCCAGGCAAAATGGTGAAATTCGATCACACCACCTACCAGCGTGTAGGAGAAAGCGGCCCACATCAACGCCGCAATAACAAAAAACATCAAGAAAAACAATGCCAGGCTCAGCCTTCTAGGAAGTAAGTATCTGATATTTCCGATCAATAACCAGTAGGGGGATCAATACAAACTGACAGCATATAAAACAGAATTTATTTATAAGTGATCAGCTAATCATTAGATTTTGTATCTCTCAATAATGTGAAATACAGATCATACTATTGTCCATTTCATAGTCTGTTATATAACCGACCCGACGAGTCTGTAGCTAAAAATAGACCAACTGTCAAATAGATCAACTGCCTAGCTAACGGACACAATCTGATCAATGAGTTGGCTTTAATAATTGTGCAGACTAATAATGAGAGATGTATAGTTTCTCTAGATTTTAGGACCTGCGTCACCTGGGGCTTTTATTCACTTCAGGCACATTTTACATTCTCATCATAGGAGTGCGCAGCCTATTGCTTTAGCGTGTGCATTCCATAGCCCAAACACACATGTGTGTATATATATATATATATATATTAATGATTGCAGAGTATTTTCTGTGTCATTGGTCTTATTTTTTGTGCAACCCAATTTGCCGCTTATGATTATAGTATGAATTTAGTTACTAAATAGTAAGTTATGAACACAAATCAGAGATTTCATTTTGGCCCAAACAGCTCAGCAGGAAAAATAGATGAACTGGGGCTTTTTTTTCACAGTTGATCTATATTTACAAAGACCTTGACAATTGTCCATAATCACCTGTTTAGTGAATAAACCCCATTTGTGACAATCTAAAGAAGTGGTCACTAAACTGCGGCCTGGGGGCCAGATGCGGCCCTTTGCTTGCCTTTATCCGGCCCTCGGGGCACTTCTCCCACTGATAGAACACTATTCTCATACCTGCCAACTGTTCCGTTTTCCCGGGACAATCCCGGCAAATAGGAGCCTGTCCCGGGTATTTTACATTGTCCCTGTTAATCAGGGACTATGTAAATCATTTAAAAAATGTTTTTTTTTTTTTTTATTTTTTTTATTTTGTGCCACACAGTGTCGCTCTCACCCCAGCTAGGAGTTGTAGTTCTGGCAGCAGGTTGTCTCTCTCTCTGTGCCCGCTCACTGTTCCCGCCTTTCGCAAATTTAACGTGTCACCGAAGGCAGGGTGTCAGCATGGTGCACTTTCCAAAATCCGCCAGCAGGGGGAGGTAGAGCACCTTCCGACAAGCTGGAGGCCTCACACTCCATTAATTACTACTATCAATAATGTTTTTTTTTATAGATATAATTCATACACCTGTTAATTGATACATATATATAGTTTTCTAGCTCTAGAGATAAATGTGTGTACATATCCGTGTATGTGTGTGTGTGTGCATATATATATATATATATATTGCTCAAAAAAATTAAAACAGACCTCAATCCTCAATGGGAAAAATCTCATGCTGAATATCTATACTGGTATGGACTTGGTATGTGTTAGGATAATATGGACTGGGTAATGTGTTAGGATCTATACTGGTATGGACTATACTGGTATGGACTCTGTAATGTGTTAGGATGGTATGGACTGGGTAATGTGTTAGGATCTATACTGGTGTGAACTGGGTAATGTGTTAGGATCTATACTACTGTGAACTGGGTAATGTGTTAGGATCTATACTGGTATGGACTATACTGGTATGGACTCTGTAATGTGTTAGGATGGTATGGACTGGGTAATGTGTTAGAATCTATACTGGTAGGGACTGGGTAATGTGTTAGGATCTATACTGGTATGTACTGGGTAATGTGTTAGGATCTATACTGGTATGGACTGGGTAAGGTGTTAGGATCTATACTGGTATGGACTGGGTAATGTGTGAGGATGATATGGACTGGGTAATGTGTGAGGATGATATGGACTGGGTAATGTGTTAGGATCTATACTGGTATGGACTGGGTAATGTGTAAGGATGATATGGACTGGGTAATGTGTTAGGATCTATACTGGTATGGACTGGGTAATGTGTGAGGATGATATGGACTGGGTAATGTGTTAGGATCTATACTGGTATGGACTGGGTAATGTGTGAGGATGATATGGACTGGGTAATGTGTTAGGATCTATACTGGTATGGACTATACTGGTATGGACTCTGTAATGTGTTAGGATGGTATGGACTGGGTAATGTGTTAGGATCTATACTGGTGTGAACTGGGTAATGTGTTAGGATCTATACTAGTGTGAACTGGGTAATGTGTTAGGATCTATACTGGTATGGGCTATACTGGTATGGACTCTGTAATGTGTTAGGATGGTATGGACTGGGTAATGTGTTAGAATCTATACTGGTAGGGACTGTATAATGTGTTAGGATCTATACTGGTATGTACTGGGTAATGTGTTAGGATCTATACTGGTATGGACTGGGTAAGGTGTTAGGATCTATACTGGTATGGACTGGGTAATGTGTGAGGATGATATGGACTGGGTAATGTGTGAGGATGATATGGACTGGGTAATGTGTTAGGATCTATACTGGTATGGACTGGGTAATATGTAAGGATGATATGGACTGGGTAATGTGTGAGGATGATATGGACTGGGTAATGTGTTAGGATCTATACTGGTATGGATTGTAGGGCTGAAACAACTAATCGACTAAATCGATAATAATTGATAATGACAATCGTTGTCAACGATTGTCATTATCGATTAGTTGCTCCGTCGATTAGTTGTGCTGCATTCTTGACATTCCCCGACAGTCAGCGTGCTCCGTCTGCTCTGTGAAGCAGCAGTGTGCCCTCTGTCTCTCTCACAGCTCGGCACTTCCGTGACCTCCCTCCTCCCTCCTCCTTTCCTCTCTGCCTTCTTGCTGAGTCAGTGAGGGAGTGAGTCATATCGAGCTGAGGGAGAAGCAGCAAAACGTGAGTGCCGAGCTTAGTACTAATTACAGTGTCCATTCCATTCAATGCAGCCCGCCAAAAACAGAATAAAAGATTATCCAGATATAAGAGTTAATATTCCTTATAAAGTGCAATATTATAATAGAAAAATAAGTGATTATAAACATCCATATAACACATATAGGTTGTCTTTCTTTGCTCCCTATTTCATATCTATGGCTGACATGGACGTTTTTATTTACGTATTTTTCTATTGTAATATTGCACCTTATAAGGAATATTAACTCTTTTATCTAGATAAGCATTTACAGTAATCCCCCGCTCCATCGCGGTTCAGTTTTTGCGGTCCCGGTAATTTGCGTTTTTTTTTTGTAATGTTATTTTACTATATAAATCATTAAAAATGAAATATTTTGGTGTTTTCCATAGCTCTTGCTCTGTCTCTTAGTATCTTTTATGTGTTTAAATGAGTTTCTATTGTTTTAAAAGTGTGTTTAAAGACCTTAAAATGCTTTTACACGTACAGTGACAGTAAAAAAACATGCCTACAATGCATTTTAATAGGGTTTTTCTATTTCGCGGAATTTCACTTTTCGCGGCTGGGTCCGGAACGTAACCCCCGCAATGGAGGGGGGTTTACTGTATTATATTATTTACAGTATATAGCAGCTTAATTAAAAAAAAAAAAAAAAAAAAGTTTTGGTATAAGTGCCGGTTCACACTTGTGCGGTTTGCAAGATTGCATGTAATTCGCGGCGCACTGCTCCTAAATTACATGCGATCTCATGTGCGGATGCGAGTTCAGCCATACATGAGGCTTTTTTTGAGCCGCCTCAGAATCGGATCGCACAGTGGTAAGTGGTTCACATTTGTGCGATCTGATTCTGTGCGAACTTGCAGATCGCACTGCAATATGCAATCGCAACTGGGGGTGTCGTTAACTTTTAATTTGCACCCCCTGCGTATCGCATATGGCAGTGTGAACTGCCAGATGTGCGGATGCGATGGCCTTAGTGCCGGTTCACATTTGTGCGATGCGGGAACGATGTGAATATGCAGCGTGTTCCCGCATCGCATCCGCACATCTGGCAGTTCACACTGCCATATGCGATACGCAGGGGGTGCAAATTAAAAGTTAACGACACCCCCAGTTGCGATTGCATATTGCAGTGCGATCTGCAAGTTCGCACAGAATCAGATCGCACAAGTGTGAACCACTTACCACTGTGCGATCCGATTCTGAGGCGGCTCAAAAAAAGCCTCATGTGCGAGTTTGCTGTGGTTGCGCTGCGAATTCAGCCATACAAAGTGTATGGATGAACTTGCATCCGCACATGAGATCGCATGTAATTTAGGAGCAGTGCGCTCCGAATTACATGCGATTTCGCAAACCGCACAAGTGTGAACCGGCACTAACACTCTGTTTGTTTATTATTATTTTAAATAAATGAAAAAAAAGGCATATTGAGTTTTTTTATGATTTTTATTCGATTAATCGAAAAAATAATCGGCAACTAATCGATTATTAAAATAATCGTTAGTTGCAGCCCTAATGGACTGGTTAATGTGTTAGGATCTATACTGGTAGGGACTGGGTAATGTGTTAGGATCTATACTGGTATGGACTGGGTAATGTGTTAGGATGGTATGGACTGGGTAATGTGTTAGGATCTATACTGGTATGGACTCGGTAATGTGTTAGGATGGTATGGACTGGGTAATGTGTTAGAATCTATACTGGGATGTACTGGGTAATGTGTTAGGATCTATACTGGTATGGACTCGGTAATGTGTTAGGATGGTATGGACTGGGTAATGTGTTAGGATCTATACTGGTATGGACTGGGTAATGTGTTAGAATCTATACTGGTATGGACTGGGTAATGTGTTAGGATCTATACTGGTATGGACTGGGTAATGTGTTAGGATCTATACTGGTATGGACTGGGTAATGTGTTAGGATGGTATGGACTGGGTAATGTGTTAGGATCTATACTGGCATGGACTGGGTAATGTGTTAGAATCTATACTGGTATGGACTGGGTAATGTGTTAGGATCTATACTGGTATGGACTGCGTAATGTGTTAGGATCTATACTGGTATGTACTGGGTAATGTGTTAGAATCTATACTGGTATGGACTGGGTAATGTGTTAGGATCTATACTGGTATGGACTGGGTAATGTGTTAGAATCTATACTGGTATGGACTGGGTAATGTGTTAGGATCTATACTGGTATGGACTGGGTAATGTGTTAGGATCTATACTGGTATGGACTGGGTAATGTGTTAGAATCTATACTGGTATGGACTGGGTAATGTGTTAGGAAGGAAAGGATGCCACATTGTTTTATGTAAATGAAAATTATCACCCTACAGAGGGCTGAATTCAAAGACAGGTGAATAAAGTGTGAAATGTGCTCAGGTGTGACCATACAAAAAATGGAATATGTAAATCTAAATAAAGTGTTAGGTGTAAATAAGTACAATAAAACCTAATTATACCAGATAGTATAATCGTACTTATTTACACCTTGCACTTTATTTATATTTCCATATTACATTTTTTCTATGGTCACACCTGAGCACATTTCACACTTTAGAATTGCAGGGAATTGTGATGAGAATTTTAAACTTTAGGCAGAAGTGCAGCTGAATGGGAGAATTATTCCAACTCTGCTACTTTGGCCTTAAGTTTTCAATTCCCTTTTCAATTTCCTGTAATTTTCTCTTTATGAAGTAGACCCTATAATCTGATAAGTAGGCGGAGATTAATTATTCGGAGTGGGCGGACCTTCAGGGAAGTGGGTGTGGTAAGCAATTGATAGCTGTGCTGCAAAGTGTCCCTGTAATTTTTTTTCAAATGTTGGCAACTATGTATTCTGCCAACTGACAACAATGGGAAACCATTTCTCCCACTGACACCAACAATGGGGCGCTATTCCTCCCCCTAATACCAAACATGGCGATGTTTATTCTCACTGATGCCAGGAAATATTCCAATCCCATTGGACACAGTCTGGCCCCACTAATGTCTGAAGGATGATAAACTGGCCCTTTGTTTAGAAAGTTTGGAGACCCCTGATCTACAGACTAGGCAGGTAACAAAGGTCAGATGGTGCAGTGATAATACCGGCGCTGTATCTGCAGGAATTTGAATACAGGTTGGAACAACTTGGAAGGGAAAACTGGGGGTAAAGGATCTGGGATTCATACCCCATCATCATTTTCTTACCACTCTTTGCAGAAGTTCCATAAAACTGGCTTTCCAACCAATCAGGGAGCTTGGCGTATGGTCACATAGCCCCCGCCAGCTGTCCTGATTGGTTTTAAACCCTGTACCACTCTCCCTTGTGGCACATTGCCAGTCAGAAAGAAGATCTTTCCGATCTCTCTGCCAGCATATTATGTGCCTGCCTGCAGATTCAGAATAAAAGAGAAGTACTGCCTTCCACACTTCTCATATAAGCAGTTGCTCAGTGGGAGATCTTTCCCATCTTCCCGCTGCCACAGAGCAATAATGGTAATGCACAGGGGGTGTGCCCAGGCACATCTGGCACACCCCATGCGCACTCCTATGATTTTCATACATGTCTGTGGGAATGCAGGACCATCTTAAAGCAGGTCACCTGCAGATCCAATGCACCTGTTAATAATTTCTGAATGATCAGAGAAGTATCTCAAACTGATATCCATCTGATACCACTGAAAGAAGCCCAGAGCCCTACAACACAGGTCCTTACTTTGTCTCCAGCTGGTTCTCAGGGGTGGGAATCGTCATTCTTACTAAAAAAACATATTAACTTTTTTTCCCCCTTTCAAACATGGGACCAATCTCCTGACCAGGGTCTCATGTTGGGGGAGGATTTTAGGATTAGGGATGTGATCCTCCTATTGAATGTGATCCATATTTTGATTTGTATCTCTTCAAACTGAATAAATATTATTGAAAGACAATAATACACGACTTAAAGCTTTAAATAGTCCATGCTAACAAATATCTTCTTTGTTTTCAGCATCAGAAATGAGCCTGCCAAGGCCGCTACGCCTGCCAAGGCCACTAAGCCGGCCAAGGCCACTAAGCCGGCCACTGCACCGAAGACACCGACCGGCCAGCCACAACATCAGCAGCTGAGGAAAGAGTCGGTTTCCAGCTTTTCCGAAGCTACGGGAATGTACCCAAGATGGGCCAAACTGTAAGTATTTTTCTTAACATTTTTTGGGGTTCTTTGATATTTACAATGGAAAGAATAGTCATAAAAACTAAAAAGTCCTCAAACCCAGATAACCTTGTGACTGGGTCAGTAAATAATATGAGGCTTCCTTCATAAAGCTTTATCACCAGGATTAGTATACGTCTTTTCAAAATGGAAGTTCATTTCAGATAAGGCCAAAGAGGTTTGAACATTACAGTCATATGGCTGAAAAAAGAGTTCAGATGTTAAAGCTTTGTGAAATGTCAATAAAAATGTAAATATAAAGGCAAGCCATTGCCAGAAGCGACATGTTAAAAAGCATTATATAAAAGATTTACAACCTTCATAAAGAAAATGAAAAATCTACGCAGTTCCTTATCACTGAATGAAGGTTTCCTGTCAGCTTTATCCCACAATGCAAAGTCTTAAGGCACTTATAGAAAATAAGGATGATTGGATCTTAATTAGAACATATATATTTAAAATATTGATGTTTCTGAAGCCAGTCTGAATTATGCAGGAAACATCATATGAAGACAATGTTTTCATTAACCACTTTACCACCGGAGGATTTTGCTGTCTTACGTCCAGGCCACTTTTTTGCGATTCGGCGATGTGCGAATTTAACGGACAATTGCGCGGTCGTGCGACGCCGTACCTAAACAAATTTGATGTCCTTTTTTTCCCACAAACAGAGCTTTCTTTTGGTGGTATTTGATCACCTGTGCGATTTTTTGATCACGCGCTATAAACAAAAAAATTGCGACAATTTTGCAAAAATAACAATATTTTTCACATTTTTTTATATGAAATTCCCAAAAAAAAAATGTAAAAATCAAAATTTTTTAACATTTTCGGCCAATTTGTTTTATGCTACATATGTTTGGTAAAAAAAATCGCAAAAAGCGTATTTTGATTGGTTTGCGCAAAAGTTATCGCGTTTACTAACAAAGGGAAAGATTTTTGTCATTTTTGTTTTTTTTAACACGTAATGGCGGCGATCTGCGATTTTTTTTGCGGCACTGCGACATTGGGGCGGACAGATCAGACCCTTGACTGACATTTTTGACACTTTTGGGGTTACCAGTGACATTTCTACAGTAATCAGTGCTATACATATGCACTGTTACTGTAAAATGACACTGGTAGTGAAGGGGTTAACTTTTTTTGAGAGAGAGAGAGGGGTGGTGTGTGTCCCTAGGGGCGTGATTCTAACTGTGATTGGCTGTGGCTTGAGCTGTAGGAACAGTGATCAACGGTCCTACATAGCAGAACCGTATGATCACTGTTTCTACACAGGGGAGAATGACAGGCGGCTTGTTTACACTAGCCGACTGCCTTTCTCCCTCTCCACCGACGATCGCAGAGTGACCGGCGGACATCGGGTCCGCCGGTCACAAGCGCGGGGGGGTCCGTGACCGCGCGGGAGCGTGCCTCCGGCGGCGCGCGCTCGCTCCCCAGAGCCTCACAGGCTAGTGACGTACCTATACGTCACTTTGCCTGTGAGGGGCTGACCGCCGCAGTATATGTACTTGCGGTGGTCGGCAAGTGGTTGAAAAAAAACAATGTCTCCTAAGTTCAGAGTCGTCTTATAGTCTACTCCTGACCTGCAGGGTCCTGATTGGTTCTCTGGATTCCCCCATCATGCACATCAATATAGCCAACATTTTGGAGTTTGGCCTCAGTTCTACAACATATTCTGTCCCGTGTCATTTAGCCTTACTAGAGCAGAATTGAGAAGATGGAGCCTGGTTGAAGAAATTGGTCTGATCACTTTAGGGAAAGTCCATTACTATAATCTCTGTTGTAGCATGGACTTCTCTTTACAGCTGAATCCACCCAGAACTACATTTCTCTTTTGGTCTCTTATGGTTTAGATGGAACCTTTTATAAAATGTCAATGTCAATTCTTTGTGGATTTAACAGGGCTTCTGGCAATGAAAGGGAACCCATCAGATGGGAGGAATTTCACATTCCAGTACATATATTTGGAATGTGTTGGGTTTTTGAAACAATATAAATGACTTTCTTCTTTACGTGTCCTATTGTTATATTCTCTGCATCTTTTCTTACCAATATTTTTTTCTCTAGGTGTCTCAGCCAAAACAACGGTGACTACAATCAAGCCATGATCATCTTCCAGAAGATGAAGGCTAAAGATGAAATCCCCAGCAATTTCTTTTTCAACGGGGGAAAAGTGGAGTCTAACCATGACGAAATCCGGGACAAGTTCATTGAAGCCACCGGAATGTTTGAGGAATACGCAGACAAGTAAGTTTCTGTTAAATCCGTTGGAACTCTCAGTTTCTGGGGAATGGTTTTCACATACATTTTTGTTTTCCATTCTTTAACATCTAGGCAGTGCTGTATCCTGGCCTAGGCCTAGGGTGGCACTTTGCAGGGGGGCAGCAATAAAGCTGTTCCCCTTTTGAGAAAAAAAAACAGCCTCTACCCGCTACACTTTAAGTATAGTGCCAGATTTTTGGGGCGAATTGGGGGACCAGAGGGCAGGCTGCAGGAGGCAAATTAGTCTGGCACCCCCATAAAGCGATCACACTGCTACCTGCCGGGAAGGAAAATACCGGCAGGTGAAGACATGTGGACAGACAGCAGGCTACCGACCACACTTAATACTAATAAGTGTGGCACTGTAGACTAATACTCTGCCTACCCTCCTACGCCCCCAGGTATGGCAGGCATCATGTCAATGATATCATTTAATTTCATTAAACATCCTTGTCCTTGAGCGAGCATATTGAATTGCATCATATACAAATAAGACTTTTAATTGTTTATGATGGCAATAACATTTTGGACCTGCTCACCTCATATGTGCCATCGCAATATGTCACTGGGTTAGTAAGATTACTCCTGTCTTATACAATATTTGGATTTATGTTTGCTGCCACTGATTATTTCACTTCTATAATGACTATGGACTTCCTATTCATTATACAAATACGTGAATGATTACAATCGGTGGCAGCAAACACAAGTATAAATATCTTAAAAGAGAGGAGTAATCTTACTAATCTTGTGACATAAGGCTGCACTGATGGAGCTGTACTGATAAGGCAGGACTGATATGCTGCACTGATGGGCGCTAATAGGCAGCACTGATGGGCACTGATATGCTGCACTGATATGCTGCATTGATGGCCACCGATGAGGTGGCAATGGCTGCACTCATAAGGCAGCACTGATACGCTGCACTGGTGGCCACTGATGGGGGCTGTACTGATGGCCACTGATGAGGCGGCACTGATAAGCTGCACTGATGGGGCTGCACTGATAAGGCAGCACTGATGGGCACTGATATGATGCACAGATAGGCTGCACTGGTGGCCACTGATGGGGCTGTACTGATGGCCACTGATGAGGACCCACTGATATGCTGCACTGATGGGCAGTAATGAGGCGGCACTGATAAGGCTGCATTGATGAGGCTGAACTTATGGGAACTGATGAGGCTACGCTGATGGACACTGATAGACTGTGGATGTGGTCTGTGGTTTACAGATGACAAGGCGGGTCATAAACAGGAAGGGGTGTGGCCTTTACAGGATGGGGTGGGTCATATTTACATTCGGGGGTGCACAAGGTTAGCCTAGGGCAGCACAAAACCTAAATACACCACTGCATCTAGGTCTGACAAGTTCTTATATGAGACTGTCAGTCCCATTTAGCTTCAACAATATGAACATGTGGAAACCCAGCAAATGGTTTACCTGTATTACTTATTTAAATGGGTCCATATGTCATTTATTTTTTACTTTCATCAAAATCAAATATTCTCTATTATGTCTTCTACAACCCGTCCTAACCTCCATATTTCTTTACAGGTGTCTTCGGGAGAACAACTGGGACTGGGTCCAATCTTTGAATGATTTCAACTCCCTGAATTCAGGAGGCCAAATTCCCCCACAATGCTTTTACAGGCATGAGGGACAGAACATCTTCCCAACAAAGAAAAACTTGATGGTCTTTGAATTTGCCAGCCTGAGCAACATGCGCCCTCAGTGGGCGGAAAAGTAAGTCTGGGTTTCTATTTCTATTTTATTGTTTTTTATGCTATTAAAGCCGGCCATACACTAGAAGATTTTCATCAGGAGCCAGCAGAAATGAGCTCCATGTGTGGCCCCCCTCCCCCCTCCTGCCTGACATTCTTTGATTGAAAATGTTTGGACCAAAAACGACTGCATGCAGCTGCTGTTTGGGTATTCTGAAGGCCGTCACCAGCGGCAGTCAAAATACACAAGGAGCAGCAGGATGGATAGAGGAAGCTATTCAATTCTATTATTATTATTATTATTCCGCAGAATTACTCTAGTGATCTCCAAGTTTGCATTTTATGTTGAGGGGCTTTTGTTCACTTCAGGTGAATTCCGCATTCACAAACAAGTCAATAGGAATGCAAAAACAGTATGAAGCAGGTGAAATGCAGGTCAGAAGGAGTCCAAATGCAGGTCATATACACCTGTGAATTCATTCTGAATCATCTCCGAAATCTCTTCAACTAATATCAAACTGATGTCACAGCCACAAGCCCAAAACCCATCTACACAAGCACTTTGACACCAGATTTTCCTTTTCTATCCGCCTACTTTTTCTTGGTGGTACAAAACCTTTATTGTACTTGTCCATAGTGGAATTTTCACCTGCTCAGAGCAGAGTGTAGTCCTTTACTGCTCTTCTGTATGAAGTCTAGGCTGTTTATAATATCATCGCCCCTTACCAATGAGATAATCCATTCGCTGGATCTCTGACAAAATGGAGGTGACCCAGGAAGTCAGAGGGAAATTCTGTGCTTACCATTCTTCCCACTACATATACATGCTGCTTAGAAAATAAATGCCGAGTTTTGTGTATTAACCTTAAATATATATATATATGTCCTGTCATTGTATTGTCTGTTACTAATCTCACTGACACTTTTTTTTTCAGGTGCCTTTCTGATATGAAGTGGAGTTGGGAGGACGCAGAGGCCATCTTTACAAAGATGAAGGTAAGACTATCAGTATATAACTAAGGGGGGCATTTATAAAGTACAGCCATGGGGTTGTGAGAAATAAAAACTGGGGGACAGCCTGGTTATTTGACCGGAGGAATACAAATGACAGCTCTCCTCCAATCATAGAGCAGCTCAATGAACTATCACAGAGTACAAACTGTGACCCCACATTGAAAGTTATCTATAAAATGTGGAGCACGGTGTGCATAGCCCTATGGAGTATAATGGGGAGCAGACAGCGACATCTGCCCTCTGCTATAAATAGGACCCTAAATTTACTTCTCTCCACAATAGCTTCTTTCTCAGTTTTTTAATCGTATTTCATTTTGATGTTTTGCAGATGGAAAACCAGATTCCGGAGGACTTCTTCTACAGCACCAATGGCTTTTATGACTTGGACGGCCCAAATGCAGCTGAAGCCTTTATTAAAAAGTTCTCAATGGGATCTGGACTTACAGAGGATTGGGCCAGAAAGTAAGTTTCCATTATTACTTCTCTTTCTATTCTGTTTCTTTTCTTTGGGGTTCAGAATCACATCAGCTATAAATGGATGGAGCTGCCTGGTCTGAACATCCTATAAAGTCTATTGCCAGATTTAGTTGTCTGTTCATTATGTTTATATGGTTTACTTCTTTATCTTTCAGATTCCTGGAGAATGCCCAGTGGAATTACATTCAGGCAAGACGTGACTTCGCGTATATGAAGGTAAGAACATTCGACTAGAACTAGATTTGATTTTTCCACAATACTTTATCACCCAGTAAGCCCCGGACTGTTGCAATTTCATATGAGTTCCAGAACGCATAGAATCGCATGACAAGTGAAATTACACAACTTTCTATGGTGGCCATTCATATATATGGAGTCCAAATGCAATGCATTATTAATAAGGGTCCTGTGTGTGTGTGGTGCGATTTATATCTCTATAGAGTCTAATGGAAACTGCATGGAAAACGCATAGGTGATCACTGACTAAGCAATTCCAGTGCCCTTTCTAGCAGGCTATAATGTCTTTATGAGCTAATTTTCATAGAGAGAGATAAAGAGAGAATCGTAACTGTATCCAAATTGCATTGTAATCTCTCGTGAATTTGCAAGAAGTCACATTGGAAATTATCCTTGATATCACACTAAACATTGCACCGCATAAGTGTGAATCTAGGCTAAGAGTTTATTCACACAAGCAGTGTTGCCCAACACAGTTTAAATGCAAGCACAAGGTAAATAGTCTTGTTTTCTATTGTTTCAGATTACCCTAATACCCTTCATTGGTTTGCACTGAAAAAAAAAAAAGCCCATAGTAAAAGAATACATTACAAAAAAAGAGAAAGGGTAATAAAATGCACTGGAACACCTGCAAAAAATGCATTATAGTGCAACTTAACCACTTAACGAGCAGCCACGTAGACCTACGTCAGCTGACTTTAGGTGGTTCTAGCTAGAGGCATCACCCCGGTACGGTTCTTTAGAGCCGGTGGTCGGCTTCCAGCGGTAACAACCGATGTGGCCAGGACAGGAGCCGCTCGATCATTACCCCAGTGAGCGGGAGGGGACACCCCCCCTCCTGCGGCTCTGCTCGGGTCTCCCGTCCCACCGGCAGACCCATGCAACTGCCGGCTGGATGGAGTCCCAGTCAAAGCCGAATGCGGCTTCGATCGGGTCTCCGATGACGTAACCCGAAAGGCGGCGTTCATGACGTCACATCCGGGTTACTCGGCTTTTAAAGGCGCCGGATTTAAAAAGTGAATGTATTCAAAAATGCCGTTTTTGGCGTTTTGAATACATGGAAGTGTATTGGAGGGGTCTGGGGTCTTTTAGACCCCGATCTCTCCATAAAGAGTACCTGTCACTGCCTATTGCTGTCACAAGGGATGTTTACATTACTTGTGACAGCAATAAAAGTGATCAGATTTTTATTTATTTTTTTAAAAACCTGTGGTAAAATGTAAAAAAAAAATAAAAAAAATAGGAAAAAAATATATATATTTTTAGCCGCCCCCGTCGCCGTGAGCATATACGGAAGTCGCGTTGCAAATGAAATTGCTGTTTAAACCACACATGTGAGGTATCGCCATGATCACCAGAACGAGACCAATAATTTAGAAAGAAGAGCTACACTCTAACTCTAAACTGGTAACTGTTAAAAATTCTCAAAAACGTCGCCTATGGAGATTTTTATTGACTGTAGTTTGTCGCCATTCCGCAGGTGTGCGCAATTTTTAAACCATAACATGTTGGGTATCTATTTACTCGGCGTGACATCATCTTTCACAATATATAAAAAGAAATGGGCTAACTTTACTGTTTAAGAAAAAATGAAGGATGGCGCTCAAGTGTATTAATAACTGGTGATTACCCCAAAAGAGACATAGATAAATGGTCCAATAAAAGTTTATTCTGTGAATCCAAAGATAAAGAAGCAATATGTATATAAAAGAAGTAATTCCTCCTACCAGTCCATGAAGCCTCTGTGTGTCACTGCTGCCTCAGCACGATTTCCTGATGTCAATCCCAAGGAAGGAAGAAAGCTGACAGATGGAAATGGAATGTGGCATAAGTCAGTGGAAAAGAGGAGCGGGTCCCAGCGGGACTTGAGCGCCATCCTTCATTCATTCATTCATTTTTTCTTCATCACGTTTACAAGCTATCCAATATATAGGATTGGGCGAACAGTGTTGTGTTCAGTGTTGTGAACAAAATATGTCAAAAATGGGCTTGGGGCTAAAGTGGTTACAAACACATGCCAGCATGCACGGCAACCATAACTTACACACTTTCTTTTTTATATTTTGCAGGCACAAAAGGACATTCCAGCAGATGCCTTCATTCCTTAGTTCCATAGGAGCATTCAAGATTTGGACCCTGTTCTACGGAGACTTTTAATGGAAACAGCCAAGAGTATTACCCTGTTCTACAGAGACTTTTAATGGAAACAGCCAAGCGTCGTATCTTGTTCTACAGAGACTTTTAATGGAAACAGTCAAGCGTCTTACCCTGTTCTACAGAGACTTTTAATGGAAACAGTCAAGCGTCTTATTCTGTTCTACAGAGACTTTTGATAGAAATCAGCAAAGCATATTGGACGTTGTTCTAAGAAGAAACCACCAAGCTCGGCAATCCAAATATATAAACCAACATATCTGGCTAAATCGAACATTTATGGAAGACTGCCCCAGCCAGATTTTGCTTATTCCATGCCTGCTGCCCATTTAGACAATGCTGATTCCCTGCCTGCTACCCAGCTGGATTCCGGTACGAAGGTTAAGCCCCCGTCTGCTGATGGGTCTGACACTTCCAAGTTTCCATTACGGTCACATACCTTACATGGGTTGCCTGTCTAGCCTAAGATTCTTCCAATATTTGCATTATTCAAGTCCCTTTTGGAGCGTATTTCTCCTGTTGTTTCAAAGCCTGGTGGTCCAGACATTTCAACTGTAACCAGTAGCTGTATTTGCCATAACAACCCCAATAATAGCGCTATTCTGGGTAGTGGTCGAGTACCAAATGGGCTTTGTCACGACCCAGATGAAATTGCTGAGCATTTGCCATAACAGCCTAGAAAGTAGCAATCTTTTGGGGGGTGGTCGAGTACCATATGTACCTTGTCACATTCCAGATGCTCTTGCTGAAACTTCAAGTGGACTTGGGGACCTTTGCTGGGTAACCAGAGCCTTGGAAAGACCTAGGTGGCAGTTGAAATGCCGAACAATTTTTGGGGACCAGGCAAGCTACTTGGTTATAACAAGACACCCTGATGTCAGGGCACCGATACTGTCAAATGACTCCAGTGCTAAGTCTTCAGATAACCCATGGCATCCGAGCTTTGGGGTATCTACTGTGTTGAGGCACTGAAATTTTGCAATTTTGTATCTCTTAGGAAATCCAGATGACAGGACACCCAACCAGTTGCCAGACCCCAGCAGTTGAGCATCTAGCCTCATAACTGATTCTGAAGGCAGGGCGTCTTGCTGGTTACCAGACTTCAGAAGAAGGGAATCTGGTACATCTTTCGAGTATGGAAGATTATCTCTTTCAACTTATTTAGCAAGTGGATATCTAATATGGACTTGTTTAATAAAGTCTGGTTGGAGCATCAGGAGGCCACTCTTTAGAGGTGGGAACTGTCAGGCAGAGCTGCCATCGGGAGGGGGGGAGGTGACCAATACACAAATGAGGGGCCTGGGGCGTCTCCAGGGGCCCAACTGCCGAGCAGGGCCGGGAGGAGCCTGGTTGCCCTGCTGTCTTTCTCTATGTTCATTCCCAAAAGAGTCGGCAGCTGCTGCTCTGTTGTTTTTCTTATATCTGGCTCTTTACTGTCACCTGTGGCTGTTTCCTGCATGTGCAGTCCTCATGTGAGTACTGCTTGTATGTGTTATGGATTGTGATTGGCTGTAGCTCTTCTCTGAGTCCCAGGGACATGTGTCAACTTTGTAAAAACGAGCTGGGACTAGGAAGACCTAATTTATATGTATGATCTGTGTGTATAAGTGAGGGGATGGGTTGTTTCTGTACTGGGGGGGGGGGGGGGGGGGCTAGATTGCTGTATGTGTGCTGTGTGTGTTGTGTGTGTGGTGTGTGTGCTGTGTTGTGTGCTGTGTGTGTGTGTGTGTGTGTGTGTGTGTGTGTGTGTATATTTAGATAGATAGATTAGTATAGTGTATGGACTGGCCAGAGAGGGATTCCTTTGACGCAGCTGGCCAGCTTAAAGATGTATTGCAATGCATGTGAATCAAAAAAAAGTTTGCAAGAAATGTATAAAAATGTTTTTTTTTAAAGAAATCACCAAACTTATGTATTCTGTTCTACTGAGAATGTATGTTATCTAATGAAAAATCTGCTTTATTCAATAAATTTTTTTTGGAAAAAAAAAAAAAATAAGTTTCTATTTCTGTACAAAACTGATTGTACCATTTGATGTTGCAACTCTTTCATTTTGCTGTATGACTTTGATTCTTTATTCAATAAAATTATTTTGGGAAAAAAAAAAAAAAATCAGTTTGACCATGTGGGGGACAGCCTGATTATTTTACTTGTCAAACACCCATGACCAGCTCTCCTCCAATAACAGGGACACCCTGTGAACTACAATGCAACTTTCCACATGTAGCCACACACCGAGTGTTGGCCTGTGGATGTCCGAGCTGGACACGGCTATATGGGAATAGCTGAGGCCGTTGTCAGCCTTTCATTATTTTAAAGAGGCTGACCGCCCGCTGCTGTTCATATTATTAGGTTATTAACCCTTTCCCAGCCAGTGTCATTAGTACAGTGACAGTGCATATTTTTTAGCACTGATCACCGTAATAATGTCACTGGTCCCCAAAAGGTGTCAAAAGTATCAGAATGTGTTCAAATTGTCTGCCACAATATCGCAGTGCCGCAATAAGTCGCTGAGCGCCGTGATTACCAGTAAATAAATAAAAATATCCCATTTTGTAGACACTATAACTTGCGCAAAGCAATCAATATACACTTATTGGGATTTTTTTTACCAAGGATATGTAGCTCAATACATTGGCATGAATTAGTAAAGAATTTTGATTTTTTACATTTATTTATTTATTGGATGTTTTATAGCAGAAAAAAAAAAATATGTTTTTTTTTCAAAATTTTCGGTTTTATAGAGGAAAAAAAAAAACGCAGTGGTGACCAAATATCTCTGTGATCTGTGGGTGTCTGGGGCAATGCAGAGGCTCCCACAGACTATTCCTTTAGCCCCAGGTCTGTATAAAAGGTAACAACCTTTGGTTATGGGACTGCAGGAAATAATCAATGGACTACGAGTGCAGCAATGTCACCACACTTGTACTCCATTGAAATCTGTAAGTACCTCTGCCATGGTGGTGTATGGAACTTGTAGTCTCACACAGATTCACAGAGTCTTGTAGTCCTAACACAGATCTGAGTGAATGGATGATATGACTTAGGACAGAGGGGGGCAGATAGAGGGTAGGGGTCTGGAGAATGGCCCCATGATTCATGTTACACTACAGGTATCAGTGTAACATTGGTATGGTCAGAAAGGTGGAAATAGCTTTTAAGAGAAGCTACAGGTGATATTATCTAAACTATAGCAAAGAAGGATGGCGCACTGTGGCGTGCATATTAAAAATGCTATATAGATTACTGACAAGAGAGTGTCAAGATGAACCATGGAAGTTTAATAAAGTCAAGTTATAAAAAACAAATATAATATAAATAGTCAGCCAAACCGGTCCTGGAGTATCCGGGTCTCCCTGGGGTGCTGTGGTAATCCCAAGTTGTAAAGGCATATAAAAGGGGGGAGAAGGTCGGGACTTTAAATGAAATGCACGGTGGGAAAGGCCGATGCGCCTCCATCCCTAATATCAATTGAGACAATACAAAAAGGTTGGGACTTTGAATGAGAGACATGACTTGGTAAAAAATGA
This sequence comes from Pelophylax lessonae, assembly GCF_965119305.1. Lineage (NCBI taxonomy): Eukaryota > Metazoa > Chordata > Amphibia > Anura > Ranidae > Pelophylax > Pelophylax lessonae. The sequence continues at coordinate 45,616,712 of NC_138780.1, read as the reverse complement.
TATCACATTTATTGATACATATAAGGGTAATCATGATGTAATACACGTATAGGCTGAGATGATATGGTATTAAATAAATAGTAAAGTACATAGTTATACACCCCAACAAAGGCAATCTCAAAAGAACCAGCATAACAATGAGACAGTAGTAACAGAGTAATAAAATGACATCATAACATCCATAGACTGACGCGTTTCGTGGACTACATTCGCCACTTCTTCAGAGTCGGTGTATGATCATATCTATAAAAGTAAATAAGTATATGCGTATAGGTACATTGTATTAGATGGTAATTTGGAAATTGGGGGAGAAGGGGAGAAAGGGGGGATAGGAAACAGAGTCCCCATGATCCCAAAACTTACACGGTAGTTCCAACAGTAACTGGTATTGGAGGTGGGGGCATCGACCCAGATGTCTCCCCCGGGAGCTGAGGGCACGTGGGGCCCACGGGTGAGGCGAAGGTGTCACATACAGAAAAGGATATGAGTAAGTTTTGTTGAAATGTTGCAGGATAAGCAGAGTATATCTAAATAGAGTAAATAATAATAATGATAATGGTAAATAGTTGTATTGTATACAGAAGACGTAGTATTACTCAACTGATATGTATGGTGAGGGGAAAGTGACAAGGTGATGTGGGCATAAGGGATGAGTTGGGTGGAGTGGGGGGGTGTGATAAGGAAGTGAACTGTTGAGGAATAATAAGTTGATCGTAAATATGGTAAGAGTATTACTGAGTAGCCAGAGTGTGTCTATATAGAATGAGTAAAAATATTGGCAGTCGTAAGTAAGTATGTACTATATAGAGGTCGTAATGCTACTTAAATAGTATGTATAGTAATTATATACCTGCATGATTATATACTATGTAGAGGTCATGATGCTACTTAATGATATGTATGGTAAGGGAAATTGACAAGGTAATGTGAACCTGAGAAATTAATGAATGAATTGAAGTGGGGGTGAATATATGGTAAAGTGGGCTAATTAAGCAAAAAGAGGGTGATGTGAAAGTGGACTGGTGAGGGTTGAGAGTGAGATGAAGGGAATTAGATGAAGTCGGATGCAACCGACTAACAACTGTGCCTGAATTATAGGAAGTGTAGTGGTGACTGAGTGGAAGATGGGGGTAATGGGGGAAAGGAAAATATATAGAAAATATAAAAGATATTGAAGGGAAGTTGAAGTAACCTGTAGAAGAATGAATCCAGAAGAAGGAAGAGAACGTGACACAATAACGCCAAAACCCGCCGGCCATCAAGCGCCCAGCGTCACGAGGTGCATAGACATGGAGCCGCAGAGCGGAGGCAGACGCCATGCCGCCCTGCTGGCTTCCTCTTATGCACCAGATGGAACAGCAGCCGTCGGCGTGCGGCGCCAAAATGACGTCACATGTCGGCGCAGAGCGTGACGCCGATGTGCGTCGGGACCACCCACCCGATCCGCCATGCTCCAGAGAGCCTGGGGGGAAGGGGAGGGCACCTGTCACACATCGCAGCTCCTGAGGAAAGCAAGGGGGGAAAAGCCATCACCGCCAGCCAGCAAAGTGGGAGCAAGCTGGAAAGCAAATTGTATAGCCACATATCAGCCAATAAAAGTCAAAAGAAGGAAGAGAACGTGACACAATAACGCCAAAACCCACTGGCCATCAAGCGCCCAGCGTCACGAGGTGCATAGACATGTAGCCGCAGAGCGGAGGCAGACGCCACGAAACGCGTCAGTCTATGGATGTTATGATGTCATTTTATTACTCTGTTACTACTGTCTCATTGTTATGCTGGTTCTTTTGAGATTGCCTTTGTTGGGGTGTATAACTATGTACTTTACTATTTATTTAATACCATATCATCTCAGCCTATACATGTATTACATCATGATTACCCTTATATGTATCAATAAATGTGATATCATTTTTTACCAAGTCATGTCTCTCATTCAAAGTCCCAACCTTTTTGGATTGTCTCTATTGATATTAGGGATGGAGGCGCACGGCCATTCCCACCGTGCGTTTCATTTAAAGTCCCGCCCTTCTCCCCCCTTTTATATCCGAATCAGGGATGGAGAGACATGACAGGTTGATACATTTTTGTTTCACTGTGCATTGACTGCACATATTGGCTTACATTTTTTTGAGCCTAATGTGCTGTGTCAATATAGATTCCACCCGTATGAGTTGGGGGTTTCTTTGCACTTTAGTTACATGTATAAACCCGCGCTATATATCTATATTTTTTTTTTATACATACTCCACATACTGGATACATAATTGACTTTTATTGGCTGATATGTGGCTATACAATTTGCTTTCCAGCTTGCTCCCACTTTGCTGGCTGGCGGTGATGGCTTTTCCCCCCTTGCTTTCTTCGGGAGCTGCAAAGTGTGACAGATGCCCTCCCCTTCCCCCCAGACTCTCTTGAGCACGGCGGATCGGGTGGGCGGTCCCGACGCACATTGGCGTCACGATCTGCGCCGACGTGTGACGTCATTTTGGAGCCGCACGCCGACGGCTGCTGTTCCATCTGGTGCATAAGAGGAAGCCAGCAGGGCGGCATGGCGTCTGCCTCCGCTCTGCGGCTCCATGTCTATGCACCTCGTGACGCTGGGCGCTTGATGGCCGGCGGGTTTTGGCTTTATTGTGTCACGTTCTCTTCCTTCTTCTGGATTCATTCTTCTACAGGTTACTTCAACTTCCCTTCAATATCTTTTATATTTTCTATATATTTTCCTTTCCCCCATTACCCCCTTCTTCCACTCAGTCACCACTACACTTCCTATAATTCAGGCACAGTTGTTAGTCGGTTGCATCCGACTTCATCTAATTCCCTTCATCTCACTCACAACCCTCACCAGTCCACTTTCACATCACCCTCTTTTTGCTTAATTAGCCCACTTTACCATATATTCACCCCCACTTCAATTCATTCATTAATTTCTCAGGTTCACATTACCTTGTCAATTTCCCTTACCATACATATTATTAAGTAGCATCATGACCTCTACATAGTATATAATCATGCAGGTATATAATTACTATACATACTATTTAAGTAGCATTACGACCTCTATATAGTACATACTTACTTACGACTGCCAATATTTTTACTCATTCTATATAGACACACTCTGGCTACTCAGTAATACTCTTACCATATTTACGATCAACTTATTATTCCTCAACAGTTCACTTCCTTATCACACCCCCCCCCCCCACTCCACCCAACTCATCCCTTATGCCCACATCACCTTGTCACTTTCCCCTCACCATACATATCAGTTCAGTAATACTACGTCTTCTGTATACAATACAACTATTTACCATTATCATTATTATTATTTACTCTATTTAGATATACTCTGCTTACCCTGCAACATTTCAACAAAACTTACTCATATCCTTTTCTGTATGTGACACCTTCGCCTCACCCGTGGGCCCCACGTGCCCTCAGCTCCCGGGGGAGACATCTGGGTCGATGCCCCCACCTCCAGGACCAGTTACTGTTGGAACTACCGTGTAAGTTTTGGGATCATGGGGACTCTGTTTCCTATCCCCCCATTCTCCCCTTCTCCCCCAATTTCCAAATTACCATCTAATACAATGTACCTATACACATATACTTATTTACTTTTATAGATATGATCATACACCGACTCTGAAGAAGTGGCGAATGTAGTCCACGAAACGCGTCAGTCTATGGATGTTATGATGTCATTTTATTACTCTGTTACTACTGTCTCATTGTTATGCTGGTTCTTTTGAGATTGCCTTTGTTGGGGTGTATAACTATGTACTTTACTTTTTATTTAATACCATATCATCTCAGCCTATACGTGTATTACATCATGATTACCCTTATATGTATCAATAAATGTGATATCATTTTTTACCAAGTCCTGTCTCTCATTCAAAGTCCCAACCTTCAAGTTGTAAAGGCAGGGCAATCCGATCACAATGGATAGTACCAAGCAGGGAGAGGTAATCCAGTGTGCCAAAGGACATCGCTGCGGTAGTGGGAGACAGGATGGGTACTGTGTGCGGCCGCTACACAGACCCAGAGCCGGATCCTCCGCAATCGCCGCATCCTATGCAATCGCCGAAAGTGGCAAGCAGGTGACGTCACCGGAAGTGACGGCCGGAAGCTCAGTAGGACGCCGGGCTGGATGTTGGCGGTGACACGCAAGCTTCTGGTTTCCGCAACTACATGTTTCGCGCGCATGCGCTTTGTTAAGTTGCTTCAACTGGCAACCAGAAGACATATAAAGCCGGAATAGTGGGCGGAATTGAAACAAGCGGCCAATAGAGACCAAAAAAAGAAAAATTGGGGGAGGAGAAAACAAGAAAAAAACGATGAAAAAACGGGAATCCCAAAGCAACCCTGGAGATATGGGATATACTCCATTGGTTAATGAATTAAATAAATAACAATATTAAAAGATTAAAAAAGAATACGGCATAGATCTATAAATGTATATTATACATAATTACAAAGTACATCATCATTCAGTCTCTTGTGGTATAAAACTACAATTATTGATAAAAAATGTTTAAATATATTAAGAGATCTATAAGAAATACATAAATGAAAAATAATAATAATGGATAAGAAGGGCTATCCATAGCAAATGCCTGTGCATATCTCACCCGAATATACACGCATACCCATAGATGTCTTCTCATTTGTGTACCAAGATAAATAGACCAAGGACCAATACCTAAAGTCCATAAAAAAATTAAAAACTATCAAATTTCATATAGGAAATACATATAAAAATTTGACACATGTAAATATTTGAATAAAAAATGGAAAGAGAAGATTTTTATTGGTCACATTCCTAACATCATAGCCATCTGGATTTATGACCTTTCAGGAATCTGTTCAAGGGATTAGCGCCTGGACCATTTTTTGTTTGAGGTGATATTATCTGAAGATCCTAACCAGACAGATATACAGAGCTCTACATTTTAAAGGCCAGTGTGGAGCAGCAGATGGGTTTGGAGCAGCTCCTCCACACTGGGCTTAAGGGAGTTACTTAGGCCAGCCAAACATGGATCAATATTCAGCTGCTTCAGCAGGGACCGGCTGATATTCGATCCATGTATGGACACTGTGCTCTATCTACTAATCCACTTCTGTACATCCACCCTGTCAGATTTCCCCCACTCGATCAGCTCTGCAGGCTATAGCCTACAACACTGATTAGGGTACTATGATGGTGGGGAAGTCTCCCTGTCATTAGAAAACAAAAGCTCAGAAGGGAGCAAATAGCTGAAGTGTGTGGAAGGGGGAATCCAGGCTGTTTTTTGCCAATTGAACCCATGGTTGAATGGAAAAACTGACTTATCTATGGGCTGCCTTACACTGACACCATCCTTATGGCCACTTAAAACATGAGGGGAATCTCGTTACCATTTTTCTTAAAAACATAAAACCCTTAAAGATGAACTAAAGCCTTACATTGAGTCTTGCACAGTTTTACAAAATCCTCTCCTATACTTAAAGGATGAGTCCACCCTAACACTGAAATCCCTGCATCTATAGACCTCCACTATCTAACACTAACCTATCTAGCCCTGTAATGAAGAAATCAGTATAAATACCTTTTTTTGAAGCCGATCCAACCCGATCCCACTCTGAGCTGTCAAACCTGGCTTCACTGTGCAGGCGGGTGCAGAGGACACAGCCAACAACGGAAACCCCAAAGTCTATGGGTGAGGTCACTTCCCATTCATTTCATAGCCGCTGTCAGCTGTGTCGTCCGCAGAGCTTCCGCCGCTGGAGACCGGATTGGATCCGCTTTAAATAAGATCTGTGTACTGATTTCTTCTTTATAGGGCTAGATAGGGTAGTGTTAGATTGTGGAGGTCTATAGATGCAGGGATTTTAGTTTTAGGGTGGACTCATCCTTTAAAGTATAACAAAAGACAAAACTTTTTCTAGATTTGGAAAGAGTGGAGAGGGATTAGAACATCTTTCAGGTTTTTATTGATGTCCCAGTTAGGCAGATTCACCCTCTCTTTGTCCTGATTACTGTTGTCACCAAACGTGAAAGTAAAAGAAAAACACAAATTTTGGGTTGTCCCCAGAACAGGAATGGAGGGGAAATATTCCAATGAAGAAAGCAGTTCTGGTGACAACCAGGGAGTCCTTTACTTTGGAGGCATATTCTCCCACTTCATGTTTTGACTATAGGACAGTAAATGATGGGAAATTTCCCAATGGGACACAGACAGCAAAAATAAACCTTACAGGGGTATAAATTATTCTCTACATACTCTACTATACTCTAAATACTCTATCCAAAATGAGCGGAGGAAAAAACTTGCCATTAGTTCTACTTTAAATATCTTTCTCTGATTTCACTGCACACTGTGAGCTTCTCACACTGTGCATTAGAAGCTGCAGGAGGTCAGATAGAGCCGGTCTCATTTCCTAGCTGTGGAATGTAAAGCATTGTCTAGTCCTTTCCTCCTTAGCCTGACTGTCCCTGGCTGTCCTTTTCATTCCTTGAATTTCAGTTCCTTAAATTATGGAGGCTCAGCATCACATGTGGGCATTACCCAAGGTGGTCGGCATGGAAATCCCAACTGCCTAGGAAGGCCCACTTCTCTAGACTAACAATCTCCTAATTAAAATATTTTTATATTTCCATAACTCCTCCAAAGAGTCAACCCACTGCTTGTATCAGAGCTGAGAGGTCCTGAGAGAAGTACTGAGGGACGGTGCTGGGAAGTTTTCAGGAAGTTATGTACAATATCCTGCCAGATCCAATCAAACTAATCTCAGCCTCAAAGTAGTTTAAAGTCCGATGTCCCTGCCATAGCTATACGTGGGTATCCATACACTATGGCCAAGCTATATAGAAAGCCATCAATATACCAGAATGTTTCTGAGCCATTACCAACCCATGTCCCTTTACACATTGTCTGACTACTCACAGAGAAAGTAGATGCTGGACTCGGGTCTGCGAAGCTCCTTGATCAAATATTCTACATTTTCTTGTATGGGAAAAAGAAAAACATTGGATTTAAAAAGCCGGTTCCCCTAACACTCATCATGCACAGGTTTAGTTTAAAAGGAAGCTCCACTTTTCTGGAAAAAATAGCAAATAAAAAAATAATATAGCATATACAATCGCTGCACAAGTCCTATGGTAATTGCAGGTTATTGTAAATGACGTTTCCTTTCTAATCTACAGCGCTGTCATTTTCTCTAACATGCAATGTAATATGGCGACAGAACACCCCCCCCCCCCCTCCCTCCCAAAATATAATTTACTGCTTGTATGATTGGCTCACTGATTTTCCCAGAAGTCTGCACACTAAGATAAAATCCTTTTTGGTGAGATACTCTCAAAGGTTAATCACTTATAAAGGGGTGCAGACGCTGCCACTTTCCTCATTGGAATCCTTCAAGTGCTGCAGCTGATGAGAATTATAAAATCTCTCCCGTTCACATTCACTCATGGACACAGACAAACAAACAGCCTTTTCTTCAGAATAACAATTAGTAGGAATCTACTATAAAGTTCATTAAAATCTGTGCAAAGTACACAGATCACCCAGAGGGGAATGTTTTATTCTCAATAAAAGTGGAGTTACTCTTTACAGCCTACATCCAAGATAGGCAGCCCCCCGACCTCTTTGTAGCACCCCCTTCATTCCTTTGTTAAATAAAGGAATATTTATTGGATGAATTAACACAAAGCTAACAGAAAAGGGAATAAACGTTCAGCATGTAATGCAGTGTAAGTAACTCAATATTTCACATTTTAAAAAACATTTTCTATGCACATCTTTATTGAAGCCGTCTTTGCAGCAGTCACACATGACATCCTGGGGTCCATTAGAATGCAGAAAACCCGGACTGAATAAGAGGGGGAAGTTTTAAACTGCAATTTATGCTCAATTGTTCGCAGTACAATGGGTGGGCAGAAGTATTTAAAAGGTGGAAGTTATAAAAAATAAACTTCTACTATAAAGTGAACCTGTCATCGCTGATGTTTAGCGTGTTAGTTCCTTGGCTCTCTTACTGCAATTTCAGAGTCCCTTACATTACATAGGTTTTCATGACGGGGACAGGAGGAAAAAGATAGAGGGGTTATGTTACTGACAGAGTACAGCTCCCTATGCTGAAAAAAAAAATGTTAAGATCAATTAAGTTATAATTGTTGCTGGGCCGATATTGAATCAGTGCCCACCGCTCCCCACCCTACGGAAACCCAAGACATTGCAGTCAAAGAAGAAAAAGGCATGGCCTGACCACCAAAGTAGAGTAAACCAGGGGACTCCAAACTTTCTAAATAAAGGGCCCTTTTTTGTTCCTTCAGACTTTAGGTGGGCCGGACTGTGGACACTGGAAATAGAAAAGGCATCAGGCTTGATGGTCAGTGGGAGTAAAATAATTGCATCGCACCCCAGTGGTTATTAGGAGGAATAGCGCCCCATTGTTGGTGGTAGTGGAAGGAATAAATATCTAATCGGCAGTAGTGGATGAAAGAGTGTCCCGTCTGTGTCAGTGGGAGGAATAGCATCCCCATCATTTGACATCAGTAGGAGAAATAGCGCCCATCACTGGCATCAGTGGGAGGAATAGCACCCAATCACTGGCATCAGTGGGAGGAATAGCACCCCATCACTGGCATCAGTGGGAGGAATAGCACCCAATCACTGGCATCAGTGGGAGGAATAGCACACCATTCTTTTGGTGTTAGTGGGAAGAATGGTGCCCCATGATTAGTATCAGTGGCAGGAAAGGTGCCCCATCATTGGTATCAGTGTGAAGAAAAGCTCCCAATCATTGGTATCAGTGGCAGAAAAGGTGCCCCATCATTGGTATCAGTGGGAAGAATAGCACCCCATCATTGACATCAGTGGCAGGAATGGTGCCCCATCATTGGTATTAGAAATAAAGAAGGGTTGGGACTTTATATGAGAGACACAATAAGGCTGGTAGGGTAAAATATAACACCTTCATTGGTACATACATATATATATACACAAGCATGACATGTAAAATATATACAAAAAACAAGATAGTAGAGAAACTTGTAAGTTGTCCCCAGTCCAGGTTCAGAAGAAACATCATGGCAAAGTACCAAAGGTAGTGGTTGACTGTAATCATAACATCAGCAGACTCGACGCCAGATGTGGTGCGCCTACTCTGTGCGCCCTCAGCTCCCGGGGGAGACATCCAGGGTCATGCAATTACCTCCAGTGCCCGGTATTGCCTGAGTTGCAATGTAAGTCTAGGGAATTTGGGGGCTCTGTTGTCCCCCCTTCCCCCCTCCCAGCTTCTTCTAATCATCATTGCTGAAATTTTTTTCATACTCATATATATATTTTTTATAGACACATTTCATACATCTTCTTATGATTAAGTGGCATTTCTAGTCCATGAAACGCATCTGCTGATGTTATGATTACAGTCAACCACTACCTTTGGTACTTTGCCATGATGTTTCTTATGAACCTGGACTGGGGACCACTTACAAGCTTCTCTACTATCTTGGTTTTTCTATATATTTTACATGTCATGCTTGTATATATACAGTGGGTACGGAAAGTATTCAGACCCCCTTAAATTTTTCACTCTTTGTTATATTGCAGCCATTTGCTAAAATCATTTAAGTTCATTCTTCTTCCTCATGAATGTACACATAGCACCCCATACTGACAGAAAAACACAGAATTGTTGACATTGTTGCAGATTCATTAAAAAAGAAAAACTGAAATATATACTTAGGACCATATATACTCTGGTCCTAAGTATTCAGACCCTTTGCTGTGACACTCATATATTTAACTGCTTTCCATTTCTTCTGATCATCCTTGAGATGGTTCTACACCTTCATTTGAGTCCAGCTGTGTTTGATTATACTGATTGGACTTGATTAGGAAAGCCACACACCTGTCTATATAAGACCTTCCAGATCACAATGCATGTCAGAGCAAATGAGAATCATGAGGTCAAAGGAACTGCCTGAAAAGCTCAGAGACAGAATTGTGGCAAGGCACAGATCTGGCCAAGGTTACAAAAAGATTTCTGCTGCACTTAAGGTTTCTAAGAGCACAGTGGCCTCCATAATCCTCAAATGGAAGACGTTTGGGACGACCAGAACCCTTCCTAGAGCTGGCCGTCCGGCCAAACTGAGCTATCGGGGGAGAAGAGCCTTGGTGAGAGAGGTAAAGAAGAACCCAAAGATCACTGTGGCTGAGCTCCAGAGATGCAGTCAGGAGATGGGAGAAAGTTGTAGAAAGTCAACCATCACTGCAGCCCTCCACCAGTCGGGGCTTTATGGCAGAGTGGCCCGACGGAAGCCTCTCCTCAGTGTAAGACACATGAAAGCCCGCATGGAGTTTGCTAAAAAAACACCTGAAGGACTCCAAGATGGTGAGAAATAAGATTCTCTGGTCTGATGAGACCAAAATAGAACTTTTTGGCCTTAATTCTAAGCGGTATGTGTGGAGAAAACCAGGCACTGCTCATCACCTGTCCAATACAGTCCCAACAGTGAAGCATGGTGGTGGCAGCATCATGCTGTGGGGGTGTTTTTCAGCTGCAGGGACAGGACAACTGGTTGCAATCGAGGGAAAGATGAATGCGGCCAAGTACAGGGATATCCTGGACAAAAACCTTCTCCAGAGTGCTCTGGACCTCAGACTGGGCCGAAGGTTTACCTTCCAACAAGACAATGACCCTAAGCACACAGCTAAAATAACGAAGAAGTGGCTTCACAACAACTCCGTGACTGTTCTTGAATGGCCCAGCCAGAGCCCTGACTTAAACCCAATTGAGCATCTCTGGAGAGACCTAAAAATGGCTGTCCACCAACGTTTACCATCCAACCTGACAGAACTGGAGAGGATCTGCAAGGAGGAATGGCAGAGGATCCCCAAATCCAGGTGTGAAAGACTTGTTGCATCTTTCCCAAAAAGACTCCTGGCTGTATTAGATCAAAAGGGGGCTTCTACTAAATACTGAGCAAAGGGTCTGAATACTTAGGACCATGTGATATTTCAGTTTTTCTTTTTTAATAAATCTGCAACAATGTCAACAATTCTGTGTTTTTCTGTCAGTATGGGGTGCTATGTGTACATTCATGAGGAAGAAGAATGAACTTAAATGATTTTAGCAAATGGCTGCAATATAACAAAGAGTGAAAAATTTAAGGGGGTCTGAATACTTTCCGTACCCACTGTATGTATGTACCAATAAAGGTGTTATATTTTACCCTACCAGCCTTATCCTGTCTCTCATATAAAGTCCCAACCCTTCTTTATTTCTAATTGAATAGTGATGAAGGTGCACGATACATCCCACCGTGCGCCTCATTTAAAGTCCCACACCTCCCCCCCTCTTTACATCATTGGTATTAGTGGGAGGAATGGTGCCTCATTATTGATATCAGTGGGAGAAATGGTGCCCCATCATTGGTATCAGTGGGAGGAATGGTGCCCCTTCATTGGTATAAGTGAAGCAAAGGAGACCCGTCATTGGTATTGGTGGCAGGAATGGTGCCCCATCATTGGTATTAGTGGGAGGAAAGGTGCCTCATTATTGATATCAGTGGGAGGAATGGTGCCCCTCCACTGCCATCGGTAGGATAAATGGTACCCCATCATTGGTATCAGTGGGAGGAATGGTGCCCCTTCATTGGTATAAGTGAAGCAATGGAGACCCGTCATTGGTATTAGTGGGAGGAATGGTGCACCATCATTGATGTCAGTGGGAGGAATGGTGCCCATCATTAATGTCAGTGGGAGGAATGGTGCCGCATCATTGGTGTCAGAGGGAGGAATGGTGCCCCATCATTGATGTCAGTGGGAGGAATGTTTCCCCATCATTGGTGTTAGTGGAAAGAATTGTATCCCATCATTGGTATCAGTGAGAAGAATACAGCCCCATTATTGGTGCTCGTGAGAGCAATGGCTCCCCATCATTGGTATCAGTAGGAAGAATGGTGAACCATCATTCGTATCGGTGAGAGGAATAGTGTCCCTTCAGGGTCAGTGGCAGGAATGGTGCCCCTTCATTGGTATCAGTGGGAGGAATGGTGTCTCATCACTGGAATCAGAGGGAGGAATAGTGCCCCATCACTGGTATCAGTGGGAGGAATAGTGCATCATCACTGATGTCAGTGGGAAGAATAGTGTCCCATCACTGGTATCAGTGGGAGGAATAGCACCTCATTTTTTGGCGTTAGTGGGAAGAATAATGTCCCAAGAGCCGAATGAAGACAAGCAAAGGGCCGCAGTTTGGAGACCATTGGCATAGACAATGGTGGTCACAGTGTAAAGGAGGAGCTGAAGGCACCGATAGGGAAAGATTTGCAGGACATCCACCCAAACAATGATATCCCATTCACACTCTACTTTGCTGTTGATTTTTATATTGACCCCGGCCTTCAACTTCACACATGTGCTCCTACCTGGAAGTAATAGAAAGCATGACCTGCTGGTCTGTGCTGAGGGTCAGACACAAGAAGAACTGCTGCAGGAAAGAAAGACAAATTCTTCCACTTTAATTGCAAAATGATTTTGTTGTATTGTTATTATAACTCATTAAAAAGTCAGAGATGTCTTTGGGGCCATTTACCCCAGTGGTCTCCAAACTGCAGCCTGTGGGCTGAATGCATCCCTTTGTTTTCATTTATCTGTCCCTCTGGGAACCATTTCTCCTAATAACACCAACAATGGAGGACTGTTCCTCTCAATGACACCAAAGATGGGGCACTATTTCTCCAATACTAATGATAGTTTACTATTCCTGGTCCTACTGATAAAAGGTGATATGTCTCTTTTTTTTTTTCACTCCCATTGACCACCAAGTCAGAGGCATTGTTTCGCTGGGGCATTTTCTACTCCTGAGGGACCACAGTCCAGTATGCCTAATATCTGAAGGACAATAAACTGGTCCTTTGTTTAGAAAGTTTGGAGACCCTGATCTAGACAAAAGGAGGATAAAATAGATGGTGAAGGAGAGACATGCTGTGGAGTGTTAGAGGTAATGCGTCCTCTTGTGGTAGGCTGCTAAAATTGTGACCTCTAGTGGAGAGATGGAGGAAGTTCAGGTAAGAGAGAAAATAAAGCACCAGGGGGTGACCCAGAGGAGTTTTGTGTGTGTAAAGAAGCAATAACTGTGCAGAGAGGTATTCCTCTAGCATATAAGCATACAGATACCCAGTGAAGATAATAAAAGTCTAATGATGTACAGTATCTCATAGAACTAAGTACATCTCTCATATTTTTTTAAATGTTTTATTATAGCCTTTTATGTGACAACACTGAGGAAATTACACTTTGCTACAATGTAAAGTAGTGAGTGTACAGCTTGTATAACAGTGTACATTTGCTGTCCCCTCAAAATAACTCAACACACAGCTATTAGTGTCTAAACCACTGGCAACAAAAGTGAGTACACCCCTAACAGAAAATGTCCAAAATGGGCCCAAAGTGCCAATATTGTGTGTGGCCACCATTATTTTCTAGCACTGTCTTAACCCTCTTGGGTATGAAGTTCACCAGAGCTTCACAGGTTGCCACTGGAGTCCTCTTCCACTCCTCTATGATGACATCACAGAGCTGGTGGATGTTAGAGACCTTGCGCTCCTCCACCTTCCGTTTGAGGATGCCCCACAGATGCTCAATAGGGTTTAGGTCTGGAGACATGCTTGGCCAGTCCATCAACTTTACCCTCATCTACTTTAGCAAGGCAGTGGTCATCTTGGAGGTGTGTTTGGGGTCGTTATCATGTTGGAATACTGCCCTGCGGCCCAATCTCTGAAGGGAGGGGATCATGCTCTGCTTCAGTATGTCACAGTACATGTTGGCATTCATGGTACCCTCAATGAACTGTAGCTCCCCAGTGCCGGCAGCACTCATGCAGCCCCAGACCATGGCACTCCCACCACCATGCTTGACTGTAGGCAAGACACACTTGTCTTTGTACTCCCCACCTGGTTGCAGCCACACACGCTTGACACCATCTGAACCAAATACGTTTATCTTGGTCTCATCAGACCACAGGACATGGTTCCAGTAATCCATGTCCTTAGTCTGCTTGTCTTCAGCGAACTGTTTGCAGGCTTTCTTGTGCATCATCTTTAGAAGAGGCTTCCTTCTGGGATGACAGCCATGCAGACCAATTTGATGCAGTGTGTGGCGTATGGTCTGAGCACTGACAGGCTGACCCCCCACCCCTTCAACCTCTGCAGCAATGCTGGCAGCACTCATACGTCTATTTCCCAAGGACAACCTCTGGATATGACGCTGAGCAAATGGCTATATGAGCCCAATTTGGACATTTTCACTTAGGGGTGTACTCACTTTAGTTGCCAGCGGTTTAGACATAAAAATGGCTGTGTGTTGAGATATTTTGAGGGGACAGCACATTTACACTGTTATACAAGCTGTACACTCACTACTTTACATTGTAGCAAAGTGTCATTTCTTCAGTGTTGTCACATGAAAAGTTATAATAAAATATTTACAAAAATGTGAGGGGTGTACTCAGTTTTGTGAGATACTGTAAATCCAATATTACATAGAAGATGTGAATGCATTGTTGTTCCTGTACAGAGTATTTGATCTGGCTATAATATGGGAGGACATTTGGAGGACTGTCACTTGGGAGTTGTTTTATCAAGGTGTGAGAATGGGGAAAAAAGCACAAGCAATGTCTCCAGCTGTTTCATTCTAACCTACAGAGTGCCAGCAACCATTCTGCCATCTGTTTTAGGGATACTTCATTTACAATAGAGCAATAGATGTTTTCTATAGTGTACCAGTCAGCCACACCACCCTTTCTTAAAGTAGAACTGAAGGTAAAACTTTTATCTTTATTTTGGATAGAGTGGAAATAGATTAGAACACCCGTCGGGTTTTATTGCTGTCTGTGTCCCCATTAGGGAGATTTACCCTCTTCATTTGTCCTGGTTGACCATTATAAAGAAAAAATAGAAAAAAAATATTCTGAATTCTAAGTGGTGTCACCAGAATAGAAATAAAGAGGACATCTTCCAATGGGGACACTAGTTCTGGTGACAACTAGGGATTCCCTGACTTTGGAGGGATTTCCGCTCACTCGCTGTTTTGGCTATGGAACAGAAAGTAAAGGGAGATCTCACTGGGACACAAAAAGCAAAACATGACAGAGGTTTAAACCCTCCCCTACGCTATCCAAAATGATAAAAAAAAGAAGCTTTTAATAACAGGATACTTACCGGTCCAGGGATCCAGCGCTGTCCTCACCCAGGCTGGTGCTTTGTGTTCCTATCACCGGCATGTTTAGTGTGGGAAGCCGGCCGTCACTTCTTGCGGCTTCACAACTGGCTTCTCAATGTGCATGAGCAAAATGTGCTGCACAAATGATCCCTCAGCCTCCTAGGACCTGTGACATGTCCCAAAAGGTTGTGGGAGGGAACTTACAGTAGAATGGTCTCGTTTTTTTAAGTACGCACTCCCCCCAAAAATAAAAAGTTTCAAAAGAAGAAGAGCGGAGGAGAAGTGGAACTTCCCCAATAGGGTGCAATTCTGCTTTAATGATCTGAGAACCCTGCTAATGATACAGGAGAGCTATTCCCAATCACACCCACTGGAAGGGACTTCTTGTCTCTCACATGCAGACTTCTCACATTCCACAATTAACCACTTCAGCTCCAGGAGGTTAAACCCCCTTCCTGACCAGGCCCCCGTGTTTTGCGATACGGCACTGCAATGCTTTACCTGATAATTGTGCGGCCGTGTGAAGCTGTACCCAAATGAATAAATATTTGATCACTGCTGTGAAAAAGTAAAACTAATGCAGCCATCAGATCTAAGGACAGGTAATACTCAGCTTTCTTTCCACTGCTCTGGGATGATGCCGTCTCATCTCTGGAACACGGGTCTGGGAATGATATGTCCAGCTCTCACCGGCTCCCCCTCCTCTGTGTACCACCATTCTGTATCGGTGGGTTTCCTGAAGAACAATCTCCGGTTAGTATGAAGCAATATTCGATCACCGAAATCACACCGCTATGGACGCCAGATAACATGGAAAGGAGGTCAGTGATGTCTGACCAGCACAGATGTACAATAGGACAGTCCTGAATAAAATGTATGTGATCCCCTGGACCTCCAATCTTATCCTGACAATTCACCTCACCATCGACTCACGATGATGTGTACACAGATGTTAAACGCCACGTTCAGATCTGCATAGTGCTTTTTTTGTACAGATGTGAACACAGCTCAATGATAGCTGATGTGTCCATACACACAGAAGGGTTTAGCAGAAAGTATGCAAAAAGTATGCAGGGTTTTAAAAGTATGCAAAATCTCAAGGCAATCCATTCAGACATTGGGTCCCCTGTCACATCAGAGACCTCAGTCACTGTCAACAAACCTCTGTCTATCAGACTTTAGAGGGGGCCGGACTAGGGCCAATGGGAGTAGAAAATGTCCTGGCATCCAGTGTGGGTAAGCAAAGCGCCATTGTTGGTGTCAGTGGGAGGACTAGTGCCCCATCATTGGTGTCCGTGGGACAAATTTTTGCCCATCGTTAGCATTAGTGGGACAAATTCTGCCCCATCATTAGTGTCAGTGGGAGGAATTGTGCCCTTTCGTTGGTGTCAGTGGGAGGAGCAATGCCCCATCATTGGTGTCAGTGGGAGGAATTGTGCCCTTTCATTGATGTCAGTGGGAGGAGCTGTGCCCCATTGTTAGTGTCAGTGGGAGGAATAGTGGCTCATTGTTGGTGACAATGGAAGGAATTTTTTCCCCACCATTGGCAGTCACAGACGCCCTGCAGACCAACGGGGCCACATCCAGGGAGGCTATACGGATATACTGCAACCCCTGTATCAACTGGTCCGTCAATTCCGCCAGCTCCGGGGGATGTTGACTCCCTTCCAAATCCTGGCGCAGGATTCTAGCCCATTCCGTTAAAGTCGGAGAGACCAAGGCAATGGCGAACACCGGCCTCAATATTGAACCTGTCACAGTGAAAAGATGGCAGAACAGGGCCTCAGCCTTCCTGTCTGCAGGATCTTTAACCCCTTCCGTACCGCGTCATGTCAAATGACGTCGGCACAAATCCTTTCTCGATCCGGGCGGACGTCATATGACGGCGCCCGGATCTCCCCGCTACTGCGCGCCCCCGGGGGCGCGCAGCGCGGCGATCGGGGGTGAGGCTCGTCCCTCGGACTTAGCCCAACCCCGATCAAGGTAAACAGCCAATGAAATTGGCTGTTTACCACGTGATCGGCTGTGTCAATCACAGCCGATCACATGAGCGGCTCCAGCGCGAGCCGCTCGTTCCTTCCTTAATGCGCGCCCCCGGGGGCGCGCAGCGCGGCGATCGGGGACGAGGCTCGTCCCTCGGACAGAGTCGATCCCCGATCTAGGTAAAGAGCCAATGAAATTGGCTCTTTACCACGTGACCGGCTGTGTCCAATCACAGCCGGTCACAAATGTCATCAGAGAACACGGTAACTAGCTGTCACCGTGTTCTCCTCCTCAAACACTGATCCTGTGTGAGGAGGAGATTGTGGTAACAGCTAGTTACCAAGTACAGTGCACCCCAAACACACTGATTGCCCCCCCCCCCCAATAAAGAGCACCTGTCACTAGCCCATCAAAGTACCCGAGTACCTGTCACCAGCCCATCAGGTACTCTGATGACAGGTACTCGGGTACTCTGATGGGCTGATGACAGGTACTCGGGTACTCTGACGACAGGTACTCGGGTACTCTGATGACAGGTACTCTGATGGGCTGGTGACAGGTACTCGGGTACTCTGATGACAGGTACTCGGGTACTCTGATGATGGGTACTCGGGTACTCTGATGACGGGTACTCGGGTACTCTGATGACAGGTACTCGGGTACGCTGATGATGGGTACTCGGGTACTCTGATGACGGGTACTCGGGTACTCTGATGACAGGTACTCGGGTACGCTGATGACGGGTACTCGGGTACTCTGATGACAGGTACTCGGGTACGCTGATGACGGGTACTCGGATACTCTGATGATGGGTACTCGGGTACTCTGATGACAGGTACTCGGGTACTCTGACGACAGGTACTCTGGTACTTTGAGTACCCGTCATCGGAGTACCCGAGTACCTGTCACCTACCCATCAGAGTACCCAAGTACCTGTCACCTACCCAACAGAGTACCCGAGTACCTTCCACCTGCTCATCAGAGTACCTGACACCTGAAGTACCCGAGTACTTGCCACCTGCTCATCATTACCCATCACTACTCATCAGTACTCATCAGTACCCATCAGTACCTATCACCTATTAGTATCAGTACTGATCATCAGTACCCATCATCAGTACAGTATCAGTATCACCTATCAGTATCAGTACTACTCATCAGTACCTATCACCTGCCTGTCACCTGCCCATAAGAGTACCCGAGTACCTGTCACCTGCCTATCGGAGTACTCGAGTACCTGCCACTTGCTCATCAGTACCAGAGTACCTGTCACCTGCCCAGCAAAGTACCCGAGTACCTGTCACCCTTCATACAGCCACCATGTCCAAGTCCAAAAAGGTTTATATACGTCGTCCGTTTAAACCTAAATACCGGTGTTATGGCAGCAGATAGCTGCCATAACCCTGGTATTATTTTAAACGGTGGACGGTTGGCTTTCCGATAAGGGTGGTCACAGCGGCGGATTCGCCGCGGGATCACCCTTCGGGGGTGGCGAAAGAGGTGCCCCCCCCCTCCCACTGCATTCTGGTCCTTTTCCCCGTTTACCGGACCCGCCGGCAGCGGGGAAAACGATCCGGTCCCAGATCCTCACAGACAGGATGTCGAGTGAGGGCAAGCTTGCCCTCACTTGACTCTATGGTCTTGGAGGACCGGAGCTACGGCAAACGTCATTGCCTAGCAACCAGTTTAAAGGTCCCTTTTTTTTTTTCATTTTATTTAATTTTTTTTTAATTTTTTTTTTTTTTTTTTTTCTATCTTTTAGTGTACTTGTGAGATCTGAGGACTTTTTGACCCCAGATCTCACAAAAAAGAGGTCCTGTCATGCCTATTTCTATTACAAGTAATGTTTACATTTCTTGTAATAGAAATAAAAATGACCAATTTTTTTTTTTTTAAAAAAACAGTGTAAAAATAAAATATAATAAATAAAATAAATAGTAAAAAAAAAAAAAAAAAAAAATTAAAGCGCCCTGTCCCCGCGAGCTCGCGCGCAGAAGCGAACGCATATGGAAACCCCGCCCACATATGTAAACAGTGTTCAAACTACACATGTGAGGTATCGTCGCGATCGTTAGAGCAAGAGCAATAATTTGAGCCCTAGATCTCCTCTGTAACTCTAAGATAGCAACCTGTAGAAATTTTTAAAATGTCGCCTATGGGGATTTTTAAGTACCAAAGTTTGTCACCATTCTGTGAGCGTGCGCAATTTTGAAGCATGACATGTTGGGTATCTATTTACTCGGCGTAACATTATCTTTCACATTATGGAAAACAATTGGGCTAACTTTACTGTTTTCTTATTTTTTAATTAAAAAAAGTGATTTTTTTCCCAAAAAAATGCGTTTGGAAGACCGCTGCGCAAATACGGTGTGATAAAAAATATTGCAATAATCTCCATTTTATTCTCTAGGGTCTCTGCTAAAAAAAAATATATAATGTTTTGGGGTTCTAAGTAGTTTTCTAGCAAAAACAACTGATTTTAGCTTGTAAATGTCAAAAATAGGCCTAGGCAAGTGGCTAGGATGCATGATGATGCTCCTTGGATGTTTAGGCCCCTCTATATGGCTAGGCTGTGAAAAAGTTTCACACATGTGGTATTGCCATACTCAGGAGGAGTGGCAGAATGTATTTTGGGTTGTCATTTTTGCTATGTACATGCTATGTGTTAGGAATATTCTATAAATTTACAACT
Source organism: Pelophylax lessonae (assembly GCF_965119305.1). Lineage (NCBI taxonomy): Eukaryota > Metazoa > Chordata > Amphibia > Anura > Ranidae > Pelophylax > Pelophylax lessonae. The sequence continues at coordinate 45,596,816 of NC_138780.1, read as the reverse complement.
TTGTGTAAAAAAAAAATTTTTTCATTTTTTTCCCACATTTTCCAAAAACTTGTGGAAAAAAATGACATGTTCAAAGTACTCATAATGCCTCATAGAATATACGTTGGAGTGTTTGCTTTCCAAAATGGGGTCATTTTGTGGACTTTTCCATTGTATTGGTGCTCTAGGGCCTTGAAAAGTGTGATAGGTAGTAAGAAAGTTTTATGTGTATTTATGCTCCTAAAACGCCTTATGGTGCTACTTGGACGTGGAGTCTCTTTTTGTGGCCAGGCTGTGTAAAAGTCTCACACATGTGGTATCACCATACTCAGAAGGAGTAGCAGAATGAATTTTGGGGTGTCATTTTTGCTGTGTACATGCTATGTGTTAGAAATAGCTTATAAATTGACAACGTTTTGGGAAAAAAAAAGAAAAAAAAATGTTTTCTTCATTTTCCCAAGAATTGTGGGAAAAAATTATAACTTCAAAAAACTCACCATGCCTCTTACTAAATACCTTGGACTGTCTACTTTACAAAAAGGGGTCATTTGGGGGGTATTTGTACTGTCCTGACATTTCAGGGCCTCAAGAAAGGAGATAGGCCATCAGTACATCTGGTGTGATAAATTTTCAGTAATTGGTACCATAGCTTCTAGACTCAATAACTTTCACACAGACTAAATAATATACACTAATTTGGGTTAATTTTACCAGAGATATGTAGCAGTATAAATTTTGGCCCAAATGTATGAAGAAAAATTAATTTTTTGCAAAATTTTATAATAGAAACTAAAAAAAAGTGTTTTTTTTGCAAAATTTTTGCTCTTTTTTTGCTTATATCACGAAAAAAAAAAAAAGCCCAGTTGTGATCAAATACCACCAAAAGAAAGCTCTATTTGTGTGAAAAAAATGATAAAAATTTTGTTTGGTTACAGTGTAGCATGACTGAGCAATTGTCATTCAAAATGTGAGAGTGCTGAAAGCTGAAAATTGGTCTGGGCAGGAAGGGGGTCTAACTGCTCTGTATGGAAGCGGTTAAAGGACAGAGTGTCCTCCACTGGTAACAAGGTGGCTGTAACAGAACCGCGACCCACACTGTGTTTGTGGGCCTCCGTCAGTATACCGCTTCCTCCCAGTCTTAAACATAGATATCAAATATCCTAGCCGCCACCATACAAAGCTAGCCAACAACTTAGCTTGTACAAGTTCTGGAACCTTCTCTTTATTAAACAGTTTCACACTCAATATATACAGCACAAGGAAACATCCCCCTCCTGATCAATCTACTACCCCAGGTCAGGTGGGCCTGATTACATTATCATATGCAGATAGCCTTGTATACAGAATTATAATTACCCTGAACACATTATCTAAAGGACAGCCAACACAAACAGTATTCTACTTTTCTACCAGTAACTAATAGATGACAATGATTCAATCAACCTGAGCCAATTAACTAGCAGACTGCCGTCCTCGAGCTCCTGAAATACAATACACATTATTATGAGTGTAAACACAGAACCCGTTGTAGATAACAGGTGAGTAAATCAGCTTATTCAACAATGTCTGGAAGACAAGTGGTTGAGTTGATATTAGCATTTGCCTTGAGTCTTACTGTCTTGGGGAGACATGGACTTGAATCCAAAGTAACATTACTGCAAATGCCCCACATATAGTGTCTGTCTTTCATTCCCAGTGATGGTGAGTAACGTCACAATGGCCTTCTTCAGCCTGGAAACCTGTGAATCTACCACCAGCAGAACCGTCAGTTTCTTCAAGAGGGAATCCTCAAAGGGGTACCTCTGAGCAAAACGCTTATGTATCCCAACCTTTAATTTTGGGGAACTCCACTCACTAGTGACAATCTCATCAAAATAGGGGGGAAACAGAAATGCCTTAATCGCCTTGGACGGTCTGCGGGTACCTAACTGCACCGACGCAGCTGACGTAGCGCCGGCTGTGTCTTCCATCTTTAAAGTTTCCCGCACTGATACTATCAGTGCCTCCAGAAGTGACTTTTCTTGTGCGGAAGACGTGGAAGAGGACTCATCCTCACTATCAGAGCCATCCATTGCGTGGATGCAGACCCCATGGGGTTGCTGGCGTCCACGGCGGCCACATCAGCCTTTAGAACAGTGGTTCTTAACCTTGTTGGAGGTACTGAACCCCACCAGTTTCATATGCGCATTCACCAAACCCTTCTTAATTGAAAAAATAAAATATGATTTTTTCAAATTCAAAACATAGGTATATATTTAGATATATATTTATACATAGGTGCACAAAATGAACAAAACCATTTAAAAAAAAAAAACATAAAAAAAAAAAAAAAAAAAAAAAAAAAAAAAAAAAAAAAAAAAAAAAAGGCTCCATAGCTCAGGGGTTAGAGCACTGGTCTTGTAAACCAGGGGTCGCGAGTTCAAATCTCGCTGGGGCCTCCCTGCAAGTGTTGGCGACTGTATCTCAAAAAACAAAACCATTAAGAACAAAGAACAAAACCATTAAAACATGGGGTGTCAGGAGGGCACACCATGGGGTGTCAGGAGAGAACACACTGAGGGGGAGGTGTTGGGAGGGCATACTATGGGGTATCAGGAGGGCACACACTGGGGGAAACACACTGGGGGTAGGTGTTGGGAGGGCATTCCATGGGGTATCAGGAGGACATACACATTGGGGGGAGGTGTTGGGAGGGCATTCCATGGGGTATCAGGAGGGCACACACCAGGGGGTATTCACAATGCTTTATTGAGCTAAATGAAAAGGACATGCATTTCCATCTGTCAGCTAACAGCACCTCTATGCTAAGCTGCAGTAACTCAGCAGACGTAGCATTGAGGTCCTTGTAAACGAATCCACCATGTACAGGTAGCTGAGCCTACCTCCAGGAACATTCACTCGGCTCCCTCTGCTCAGCTGCTCACACTTCCCTCTTCCAGGCGGGCGCGATCTCCGTGGTCAGGTACATCCCCATCCCGCCCACTCACGCAGCAAGCAGCCTGCAGGAGATAGGCTGGAAACCTGCTGGGGGAGGTACAGGGGGCGGAGTGTCAAGTGTCTATGTGTAATGGCTGTGAGTTGTCCCGACCGCAGCTCTGATTTCCCGGGGTGCGCTCGGCCTCACAATCAGTAATATTTTCTCGGGGGGAGCAATTGCCCCTTTGTCCCCCCCCCCCCCCGCCGAACCCCGGAGACTGACTCACCGAACCCCTGGGGTTCGATCGAACCCAGGTTAAGAACCACTGCTTTAGAATCTGAGGACACAGAGGGGGCAGGTGACGGTGGAGGGTGCTTCTTTCCCTGTCTGTTCTACAGGGTCATATCCACCTTTGATACCAGCGACTGCAGGACCGCCATCATGGCCGCCAGGGCGGACGTAGATTTGGAGGGTCCCGCAGCCTCTGAGAGTGGGTCCGGTGGTGACACTCGTTCTGAATGTTCCATTGAGCAACCTGGGACCACTAGATTTGCAAAAACATTTTGGTCAAAAAATGTTTGTAATATGACCACTTTAATTGTGGCACTACAGCTCCCAGTCACAGCAGGAAGGAGGGCCGCATACACCCCCGTAGACTCACCACACTGCACAGAGTGGGAACCAGCAGTGTCAGTCAGTCTGCTCCATTCCATTCTTAAAAGAAGTGGAACGGCTGTGTCACCACTAGAGGCCCCCACTGCACACCGCTCCCGTGCCTACAAGAAAATGGCAGCCCATAAACTTCCATGGGAGCCTCAACAAACATGGCTGCCGAGTACAATGTATGAACTACAATAAAATGGCGGCACCACACGCCGGAAGCGTGGCACACTAGACCCCAGGGCTAATTGCAGGTATTTAAAACATCAATGGAGGGCTTACCAGGGACCCCCTACCATGATCAAAACATGTGCTATTTGTAGCGGGAGCAGCTGCATTGTGCTCCCAGCCCCTGCCAGCCACAGCTCCCCATACGCATCTTACACCACCAAGACAGCCTGGGGGGGTAGCACGGAAGAGCTTCTTAGAAATGGGGTACCAGAGGGGTCGGGAGGTCACAGGAAGGACCGACCACCTCAGAATGGGCCGCTTAAATCTTGTAATGGGGGAGCTGTGGGCCAGGGGTATGCTGCGACTCAGGCCATGATCTGGTCATGTGCGTCCTTGTGAGGTGTTACACTCATCGCCCAGCCCCCTTCCAGTGGGGCTATATCATGGCCGACTGAGCGCAGAGCTACAATCTGCACACACTCGCTGGCCAGACTGGGAGGACCGTAAGGATCTAGCATATCCAGTGCGTCATCTTGTCCGGCACTTGATTCTAGTTCTCACAGGAACAACTTGATTGTAGAAGGAAAAAAACAAAAAAAGGAAAAAAGTTCCATTCAGTGGCGGCAGGCCGATAGGGGGCGCAGGGGCGCCACCCCCCCCCCCCCGACAAAAAGAAGAAAAAAAAAAGTCAATTTTTAGCCCACTAGGGGCGCCTGACTTAGTGGTGGGTATAGGGGGGGGTGGGGTTTTGCCTCCCACGTGAGGCAGACAGAGGGGCTGATTGGCAGCCTTCTGGGGGTCTTCGGGGCACAGAACAATGCGCCCCGACACTCCCCTTTTTAATGGACCCCTGGCTGTGATTGGTCCAGACTCCAGCTTGGACCAATCACAGGAGGACATCCCGGGATGGTCCTGTGGTCACGTGACATGTGAGGGCGGTGCACCGCCCTGGCGTCACGTCCTTCCCGCCCGCCGGCACAGAGTGAGAGCCTGAGAGCCGCATGGAGAACGGACGGAGTTGGACTATCGTACCGCCATGGCTGCCGCTATCATCAGCAAGCATTCCATTGAAGTTTGCAGTCAGCATCGGCAAGAACTGTCTTGAAGCTGCTTGTGAGGTGAGGAGACGCTGGTGACGTGAGCGGAGTGTGCCGGACCATTGGAGGACCAGAACGTTCCGTACGTCTGATCGTCATTCGTCTCTCGGCCCAGACTTACCCGCCTCCTAATTTCTGGACTGGAGCCTCTTCCTTCCTTAACAGGTAAGCAAATTCAATCCCCAGGCCTGCCCTGAGCTAGCTTGAACTAAAAAAAACCAACAGACCAGTCATGACTCATGAGAGACCAAGACTACACTACAACAAACCAATGCTGGTCAGGTCACTGTGCATTGATGGGACATGCTTATCAGGTCACTGTGCATTGATGGGACATGCTTATAAGGTCACTGTGCATTGATGGGACATGCTGATCAGGTCACTGTGCATTGATGGGACATGCTTATCGGGTCACTGTGCATTGATGGGACATGCTGATCGGGTCACTGTGCATTGATGGGACATGCTGATCAGGTCACTATGCATTGATGGGACATGCTGATCAGGTCACTGTGCATTGATGGGACATGCTGATCAGGTCACTGTGCATTGATGGGACATGCTGATCAGGTCACTGTGCATTGATGGGACATGCAGGTCAGGTCACTGTGCATTGATGGGACATGCTGATCAGGTCACTGTGCATTGATGGGACATGCTTATCAGGTCACTGTGCATTGATGGGACATGCTTATCAGGTCACTGTGCATTGATGGGACATGCTGGTCAGGTCACTGTGCATTGATGGGACATGCTGGTCAGGTCACTGTGCACTGATGGGACATGCTGGTCAAGTCACTGTGCATTGATGGGACATGATGGTCAGGTCACTGTGCATTGATGGGACATGCTGATCAGCTCACTGTGCATTGATGGGACATGCTGATCAGGTCACTGTGCATTGATGGGACATGCTTATCAGGTCACTGTGCATTGATGGGACATGCTGGTCAGGTCACTGTGCATTGATGGGACATGCTGGTCAGGTCACTGTGCATTGATGGGACATGCTGATTAGGTCACTGTGCATTGATGGGACATGCCGATCAGGTCACTGTGCATTGATGGGACATGCCGATCAGGTCACTGTGCATTGATGGGACATGCCGATCAGGTCACTGTGCATTGATGGGACATGCCGATCAGGTCACTGTGCATTGATGGGACATGCTGATCAAATCACTGTGCATGGATGGGACATGCTGGTCAGGTCACTGTGCATTGATGGGGCATGCTGGTCAGGTCACTGTGCATTGATGGGACATGCTTATCAGGTCACTGTGCATTGATGGGACATGCTGATCAGCTCACTGTGCATTGATGAGACATGCTGATCAGGTCATTGTGCATTGATGGGACATGCTGATCAAGTCACTGTGCATGGATGGGACATGCTGGTCAGGTCACTGTGCATTGATGGGGCATGCTGGCCAGGTCACTGTGCATTGATGGGACATGCTTATCAGATCACTGTGCATTGATGGGACATGCTTAACAGGTCACTGTGTATGGATGGGACATGCTGATCAGGTCACTGTGCATTGATGGGACATGCTGATCAGGTAACTGTGCATTGATGGGACATGCTTATCAGGTCACTGTGCATTGATGGGACATACTTATCAGGTCACTGTGAATTGATGGGACATGCTTATCAGGTCACTGTGCATTGATGGGACATGCTTATCATGTCACTGTGCATTGATTGGACATGCTGATCAGGTCACTGTGCATTGATGGGACATGCTTATCAAGTCACTGTGCATTGATGGGGCATGCTGGTCAGGTCACTGTGCATTGATGGGACATGCTTATCAGATCAATGTGCATTGATGGGACATGCTTATCATGTCACTGTGCATTGATTGGACATGCTGATCAGGTCACTGTGCATTGATGGGACATGCTTATCAAGTCACTGTGCATTGATGGGGCATGCTGGTCAGGTCACTGTGCATTGATGGGACATGCTTATCAGATCAATGTGCATTGATGGGACATGCTGGTCAGGTCACTGTGCATTGATGGGACATGCTTATCAGGTCACTGTGCATTGATGGGACATGCTTATCATGTCACTGTGCATTGATGGGACATGCTGGTCAGGTCACTGTGCATTGACGGGACATGCTGATCAGGACACTGTGCATTGATGGGACATGCTTATCAAGTCACTGTGCATTGATGGGACATGCTTATCATGTCACTGTGCATTGATGGGACATGCTGATCAGGTCACTGTGCATTGATGGGACATGCTGGTCAGGTCACTGTGCATTGATGGGACATGCTGATCAGGTCACTGTGCATTGATGGGACATGCTGATCAGGTCACTGTGCATTGATGGGACATGCTGATCAGGTCACTGTGCATTGATGGGACATGCTGATCAGGTCACTGTGCATTGATGCTGATCAGATCACTGTGCATTGATGGGACATGCTGGTCAGGTCACTGTGCATTGATGGGACATGCTGATCAGGTCACTGTGCATTGATGGGATATGCTTATCAGGTCACTGTACATTGATGGGACATTCTGATCAGGTCACTATGCATTGATGGGACATACTTATCAGGTCACTGTGCATTGATGGGGCATGCTTATCAGGTCAATGTGCATTAATGGGACATGCTTATCAGGTCACTGTGCATTGATGGGACATGCTGATCAGGTCACTGTGCATTGATGGGACATGCTGGTCAGGTCACTGTGCATTGATGGGACATGCTGATCAGGTCACTGTACATTGATGGGACATGCCTATCAGGTCACTGTGCATTGATGGGACATGCTTATCATGTCACTGTGCATTGATGGGACATGCTTATCAGGTCACTGTGCATTGATGGGACATGCTTATCAGGTCACTGTGCATTGATGGGACATACTTATCAGGTCACTGTGCATTGATGGGACATGCTTATCAGGTCACTGTGCATTGATGGGACATGCTTATCATGTCACTGTGCATTGATGGGACATGCTTATCAGGTCACTATGCATTGATTTGACATGCTGATCAGTTCACTGTGCTTTGATGGGACATGCTGATCAGGTCACTGTGCATTCATGGGACATGCTTATTAAGTCACTGTGCATTGATGGGACATGCTGGTCAGGTCACTGTGCATTGATGGGACATGCTGATCAGGTCACTGTGCATTGATGGGACATGCTGATCAGGTCACTGTGCATTGATGGGACATGCTGATCAGGTCACTCTGCATTGATGGGACATGCTTATCAAGTCACTGTGCATTGATGGGACATGCCGATCAGGTCACTGTGCATTGATGGGACATGCCGATCAGGTCACTGTGCATTGATGGGACATGCCGATCAGGTCACTGTGCATTGATGGGACATGCTGATCAGGTCACTGTGCATTGATGGGACATGCTGGTCAGGTCACTGTGCATTGATGGGACATGCTGATCAGGTCACTGTACATTGATGGGACATGCCTATCAGGTCACTGTGCATTGATGGGACATGCTTATCATGTCACTGTGCATTGATGGGACATGCTTATCAGGTCACTGTGCATTGATGGGACATGCTTATCAGGTCACTGTGCATTGATGGGACATACTTATCAGGTCACTGTGCATTGATGGGACATGCTTATCAGGTCACTGTGCATTGATGGGACATGCTTATCATGTCACTGTGCATTGATGGGACATGCTTATCAGGTCACTGTGCATTGATTTGACATGCTGATCAGTTCACTGTGCTTTGATGGGACATGCTGATCAGGTCACTGTGCATTCATGGGACATGCTTATTAAGTCACTGTGCATTGATGGGACATGCTGGTCAGGTCACTGTGCATTGATGGGACATGCTGATCAGGTCACTGTGCATTGATGGGACATGCTGATCAGGTCACTGTGCATTGATGGGACATGCTGATCAGGTCACTCTGCATTGACGGGACATGCTTATCAAGTCACTGTGCATTGATGGGACATGCCGATCAGGTCACTGTGCATTGATGGGACATGCCGATCAGGTCACTGTGCATTGATGGGACATGCCGATCAGGTCACTGTGCATTGATGGGACATGCTGATCAAGTCACTGTGCATGGATGGGACATGCTGGTCAGGTCACTGTGCATTGATGGGGCATGCTGGTCAGGTCACTGTGCATTGATGGGACATGCTTATCAGGTCACTGTGCATTGATGGGACATGCTGATCAGCTCACTGTGCATTGATGAGACATGCTGATCAGGTCATTGTGCATTGATGGGACATGCTGATCAGGTCATTGTGCATTGATGGGACATGCTTAACAGGTCACTGTTCATGGATGGGACATGCTGGTCAGGTCACTGTGCATTGATGGGGCATGCTGGTCAGGTCACTGTGCATTGATGGGACATGCTTATCAGGTCACTGTGCATTGATGGGACATGCTGATCAGCTCACTGTGCATTGATGAGACATGCTGATCAGGTCATTGTGCATTGATGGGACATGCTGATCAGGTCACTGTGCATTGATGACACATGCTGATCAAGTCACTGTGCATTGATGGGACATGATGATCAGGTCACTGTGCATTGATGGGACATGCTAATCAGGTCGCTGTGCATTGATGGGACATGCTGGTCAGGTCACTGTGCATTGATGGGACATGCTGATCAGGTCACTGTGCATTGATGGGACATACTTATCAAGTCACTGTGAATTGATGGGACATGCTTATCAGGTCACTGTGCATTGATGGGACATGCTTATCATGTCACTGTGCATTGATTGGACATGCTGATCAGGTCACTGTGCTTTGATGGGGCATGCTGGTCAGGTCACTGTGCATTGATGGGACATGCTTATCAGGTTACTGTGCATTGATGGGACATGCTGATCAGCTCACTGTGCATTGATGAGACATGCTGATCAGGTCATTGTACATTGATGGGACATGCTGATCAGGTCACTGTGCATTGATGACACATGCTGATCAAGTCACTGTGCATCGATGGGACATGATGATCAGGTCACTGTGCATTGATGGGACATGCTTATCAGGTCGCTGTGCATTGATGGGACATGCTGGTCAGGTCACTGTGCATTGATGGGACATGCTGATCAGGTCACTGTGCATTGATGGGACATGCTGATCAGGTAACTGTGCATTGATGGGACATGCTTATCAGGTCACTGTGCATTGATGGGACATACTTATCAGGTCACTGTGAATTGATGGGACATGCTTATCAGGTCACTGTGCATTGATGGGACATGCTTATCATGTCACTGTGCATTGATTGGACATGCTGATCAGGTCACTGTGCATTGATGGGACATGCTTATCAAGTCACTGTGCATTGATGGGGCATGCTGGTCAGGTCACTGTGCATTGATGGGACATGCTTATCAGATCAATGTGCATTGATGGGACATGCTTATCATGTCACTGTGCATTGATTGGACATGCTGATCAGGTCACTGTGCATTGATGGGACATGCTTATCAAGTCACTGTGCATTGATGGGGCATGCTGGTCAGGTCACTGTGCATTGATGGGACATGCTTATCAGATCAATGTGCATTGATGGGACATGCTGGTCAGGTCACTGTGCATTGATGGGACATGCTTATCAGGTCACTGTGCATTGATGGGACATGCTTATCATGTCACTGTGCATTGATGGGACATGCTGGTCAGGTCACTGTGCATTGACGGGACATGCTGATCAGGACACTGTGCATTGATGGGACATGCTTATCAAGTCACTGTGCATTGATGGGACATGCTTATCATGTCACTGTGCATTGATGGGACATGCTGATCAGGTCACTGTGCATTGATGGGACATGCTGGTCAGGTCACTGTGCATTGATGGGACATGCTGATCAGGTCACTGTGCATTGATGGGACATGCTGATCAGGTCACTGTGCATTGATGGGACATGCTTATCAGGTCACTGTGCATTGATGGGACATGCTGATCAGGTCACTGTGCATTGATGCTGATCAGATCACTGTGCATTGATGGGACATGCTGGTCAGGTCACTGTGCATTGATGGGACATGCTGATCAGGTCACTGTGCATTGATGGGATATGCTTATCAGGTCACTGTACATTGATGGGACATTCTGATCAGGTCACTATGCATTGATGGGACATACTTATCAGGTCACTGTGCATTGATGGGGCATGCTTATCAGGTCAATGTGCATTAATGGGACATGCTTATCAGGTCACTGTGCATTGATGGGACATGCTGATCAGGTCACTGTGCATTGATGGGACATGCTGGTCAGGTCACTGTGCATTGATGGGACATGCTGATCAGGTCACTGTACATTGATGGGACATGCCTATCAGGTCACTGTGCATTGATGGGACATGCTTATCATGTCACTGTGCATTGATGGGACATGCTTATCAGGTCACTGTGCATTGATGGGACATGCTTATCAGGTCACTGTGCATTGATGGGACATACTTATCAGGTCACTGTGCATTGATGGGACATGCTTATCAGGTCACTGTGCATTGATGGGACATGCTTATCATGTCACTGTGCATTGATGGGACATGCTTATCAGGTCACTGTGCATTGATTTGACATGCTGATCAGTTCACTGTGCTTTGATGGGACATGCTGATCAGGTCACTGTGCATTCATGGGACATGCTTATTAAGTCACTGTGCATTGATGGGACATGCTGGTCAGGTCACTGTGCATTGATGGGACATGCTGATCAGGTCACTGTGCATTGATGGGACATGCTGATCAGGTCACTGTGCATTGATGGGACATGCTTATCAGGTCAATGTGCATTAATGGGACATGCTTATCAGGTCACTGTGCATTGATGGGACATGCTGATCAGGTCACTGTGCATTGATGGGACATGCTGGTCAGGTCACTGTGCATTGATGGGACATGCTGATCAGGTCACTGTACATTGATGGGACATGCCTATCAGGTCACTGTGCATTGATGGGACATGCTTATCATGTCACTGTGCATTGATGGGACATGCTTATCAGGTCACTGTGCATTGATGGGACATGCTTATCAGGTCACTGTGCATTGATGGGACATACTTATCAGGTCACTGTGCATTGATGGGACATGCTTATCAGGTCACTGTGCATTGATGGGACATGCTTATCATGTCACTGTGCATTGATGGGACATGCTTATCAGGTCACTGTGCATTGATTTGACATGCTGATCAGTTCACTGTGCTTTGATGGGACATGCTGATCAGGTCACTGTGCATTCATGGGACATGCTTATTAAGTCACTGTGCATTGATGGGACATGCTGGTCAGGTCACTGTGCATTGATGGGACATGCTGATCAGGTCACTGTGCATTGATGGGACATGCTGATCAGGTCACTGTGCATTGATGGGACATGCTGATCAGGTCACTCTGCATTGATGGGACATGCTTATCAAGTCACTGTGCATTGATGGGACATGCCGATCAGGTCACTGTGCATTGATGGGACATGCCGATCAGGTCACTGTGCATTGATGGGACATGCCGATCAGGTCACTGTGCATTGATGGGACATGCTGATCAGGTCACTGTGCATTGATGGGACATGCTGGTCAGGTCACTGTGCATTGATGGGACATGCTGATCAGGTCACTGTACATTGATGGGACATGCCTATCAGGTCACTGTGCATTGATGGGACATGCTTATCATGTCACTGTGCATTGATGGGACATGCTTATCAGGTCACTGTGCATTGATGGGACATGCTTATCAGGTCACTGTGCATTGATGGGACATACTTATCAGGTCACTGTGCATTGATGGGACATGCTTATCAGGTCACTGTGCATTGATGGGACATGCTTATCATGTCACTGTGCATTGATGGGACATGCTTATCAGGTCACTGTGCATTGATTTGACATGCTGATCAGTTCACTGTGCTTTGATGGGACATGCTGATCAGGTCACTGTGCATTCATGGGACATGCTTATTAAGTCACTGTGCATTGATGGGACATGCTGGTCAGGTCACTGTGCATTGATGGGACATGCTGATCAGGTCACTGTGCATTGATGGGACATGCTGATCAGGTCACTGTGCATTGATGGGACATGCTGATCAGGTCACTCTGCATTGATGGGACATGCTTATCAAGTCACTGTGCATTGATGGGACATGCCGATCAGGTCACTGTGCATTGATGGGACATGCCGATCAGGTCACTGTGCATTGATGGGACATGCCGATCAGGTCACTGTGCATTGATGGGACATGCTGATCAAGTCACTGTGCATGGATGGGACATGCTGGTCAGGTCACTGTGCATTGATGGGGCATGCTGGTCAGGTCACTGTGCATTGATGGGACATGCTTATCAGGTCACTGTGCATTGATGGGACATGCTGATCAGCTCACTGTGCATTGATGAGACATGCTGATCAGGTCATTGTGCATTGATGGGACATGCTGATCAGGTCATTGTGCATTGATGGGACATGCTTAACAGGTCACTGTTCATGGATGGGACATGCTGGTCAGGTCACTGTGCATTGATGGGGCATGCTGGTCAGGTCACTGTGCATTGATGGGACATGCTTATCAGGTCACTGTGCATTGATGGGACATGCTGATGAGCTCACTGTGCATTGATGAGACATGCTGATCAGGTCATTGTGCATTGATGGGACATGCTGATCAGGTCACTGTGCATTGATGACACATGCTGATCAAGTCACTGTGCATCGATGGGACATGATGATCAGGTCACTGTGCATTGATGGGACATGCTAATCAGGTCGCTGTGCATTGATGGGACATGCTGGTCAGGTCACTGTGCATTGATGGGACATGCTGATCAGGTCACTGTGCATTGATGGGACATACTTATCAAGTCACTGTGAATTGATGGGACATGCTTATCAGGTCACTGTGCATTGATGGGACATGCTTATCATGTCACTGTGCATTGATGGGACATGCTGGTCAGGTCACTGTGCATTGATGGGACATGCTGATCAGGTCACTGTGCATTGATGGGATATGCTTATCAGGTCACTGTACATTGATGGGACATTCTGATCAGGTCACTATGCATTGATGGGACATACTTATCAGGTCACTGTGCATTGATGGGGCATGCTTATCAGGTCAATGTGCATTAATGGGACATGCTTATCAGGTCACTGTGCATTGATGGGACATGCTGATCAGGTCACTGTGCATTGATGGGACATGCTGGTCAGGTCACTGTGCATTGATGGGACATGCTGATCAGGTCACTGTACATTGATGGGACATGCCTATCAGGTCACTGTGCATTGATGGGACATGCTTATCATGTCACTGTGCATTGATGGGACATGCTTATCAGGTCACTGTGCATTGATGGGACATGCTTATCAGGTCACTGTGCATTGATGGGACATACTTATCAGGTCACTGTGCATTGATGGGACATGCTTATCAGGTCACTGTGCATTGATGGGACATGCTTATCATGTCACTGTGCATTGATGGGACATGCTTATCAGGTCACTGTGCATTGATTTGACATGCTGATCAGTTCACTGTGCTTTGATGGGACATGCTGATCAGGTCACTGTGCATTCATGGGACATGCTTATTAAGTCACTGTGCATTGATGGGACATGCTGGTCAGGTCACTGTGCATTGATGGGACATGCTGATCAGGTCACTGTGCATTGATGGGACATGCTGATCAGGTCACTGTGCATTGATGGGACATGCTGATCAGGTCACTCTGCATTGATGGGACATGCTTATCAAGTCACTGTGCATTGATGGGACATGCTTATCAGGTCACTGTGCATTGATGGGACATGCTGGTCAGGTCACTGTGCATTGATGGGACATGCTTATCAGGTCACTGTGCATTGATGGGACATGCTGATCAGGTCACTGTGCATTAATTGGACATGCTGGTCAGGTTACTGTGCATTGATGGGACATGCTGATCAGGTCATTGTGCATTGATGGGACATGCTGGTCAGGTCACTGTGCATTGATGGGACATGCTTGCCAGGTCAATGTGCATTGATGGGACATGCTTATCAGGTCACTGTGCATTGATGGGACATGCTTGTCAGGTCACTGTGCATCGATGGTACATGCTTATCAGGTCACTGTGCATTGATGGGGACATGCTGGTCAGGTCACTGTGCATTGATGGGATATGCTTATCAGGTCACTGTGCATTGATGGGACATGCTGATCAGGTCACTGTGCATTGATTGGACATGCTGATCAGGTCACTGTGCATCGATGGGACATGCTTATCAGGTCACTGTGCATCGATGGGACATGCTTATCAGGTCACTGTGCATTGATGGGGACGTGCTGGTCAGGTCACTGTGCATTGATGGGACATGCTGGTCAGGTCACTGTGCATTAATGGGGACATGCTGGTCAGGTCACTGTGCATTGATGTGGGACATTCTGGTCACTGTGCATTGAATAGGAACACGCTGGTCAATCTTGAACCAACCTAATGATTGTTTGTTAAGTCACGCGTTTTTTGCCGCAAAGCAATACCTAAATTTTTAGAGCACCCCAAAGATTTTGAGCACCAGCCGCCACTGGTTCCATTTAAATTTTGAAAAAAAAGCTAGGGCCAGCAAGGAGCTAGGTCCTTACTCCTGAACAGGGAGTGGGAGTATACCCCCTGGGATTGCCCATGGGCGTAGTCAAAGCCTCGTTAAATAATGTTAACCCTTTTTCCACATAGTGTCCTACTCCTAGGAAGAGCAGCATAACCCAACGGTCAATGAAGATATGAAGCTGTGTCCATCAATGAATGAATGAAAGAGAAATATTGCTTTTTTTCAAAATTGTTGCTCTTTTTTTGCTTATAGCGCAAAAAATAAAAATCGCACAGGTGAGCAAATACCACCAAAAGAAAGCTCTATTTGAATGAAAAAAAGGACATCAATTTTATTAGGGTAAAGCGTTGCACACAAGGAAGAGGGCCGCTCAGGTGCAAGTTCAGAACCTGGTGCAGGTCGGATCCGCCGTCCAAGCACAGAAACTTCCAAAAGATAAAGACCGCACTCAAGGTGTTTAAGATGAAAACAATCAAACTCCTTTATTCTTCATAGATGAAGCAGACAGATAGTACAATGCACAAACAGACGTGTCGGGTTGACGCGTTTCACGATGTAGATCGCTTACTCATAACCAGTAGCAGCAATGTGAGCAGAGTTAAAGTGGTTAATTTCCTGAAGTCACAGGAAGCAGCTAACTGATTGGACGCTGATCCCCCTTGTGACTCGAGGCAAAGTTTATTAAGGCTCTGGCTTCCAGATTTGGCACACTGTATACGAGTGGCTAGTGTAGGGACAGGTTCCCTGTCTGACAGAGACAGTACATAGAGGTAGGGAGAGGTTCCAGAGGAGTGGGGATCGTGTGGGGACTAAATCTATCTTGCTTCAGGAAACCTCCTTTTTGAGTGTGGATCAGCCAGGCCCCCTTCCGCTCCTTGTTGCAGACACGGACAGCATCTTTCAAGTCTACAGAGCACTGTTACAGTTTGTAAGTGGCTCCGGATGGTTGCACCTGCCCGCCGGGCCTAACTGTGTTGTTTGATCTTTCTTTAATGTATTGCTATTGCCTAACCTGGACTGGGGTTGATTTACTAAAACTGGAAAGTGCAAAATCTGGTGCAGCTCTGCATAGAAACCAATCAGCTTCCAGGTTTTATTGTCAAATCTTAATTGAACAAGCTGAAGTAAGAAGCTGATTGGATGCCATGCACAGCTACATCAGATTCTGAATGAACCAGTTTTAAAGAGGAAGAAGAGCTTAATACTTACTGCGCATGCGTAGCAGGTTTGCTTATGTGACAGAATACCTGCAGTCAGAAGGCGGCAGCAGACACGTTACTACACTCAGCAACGTCTTGAATTTTACAGTCATTTTAGCAATAAACTGAGTGGATATAAACATATATAGTATATTGACATTTGTGATGCTGTTTTGAATGTTACATTTTTAATGAAGCTGGATGCCAGAAGTAGGAAGGTGGCGGAGGCCATCTTGGTACACCCCACACTGGTCAGCGCTAAACCTTTAGGCTTAGAAAATGTAACATAAAAACAGCATGACAGATCTCAATATACTATACTGATTTATGTACGCTCACTTTATTCATTAAATGACTGTGAAATTCAAGACATAGATGGGTGTAGTAAGATGTCCGCTGGCGCCTTATGGCTGCAGGTGTTTTGTCAAATTAGAAAACCTGCGCATGCCTAGTAAGGATTCAGCTGATGGAACGTCACTTCTGTTAGCTAACCTGACGGGTCGCCTATTCTGACAGAACACCAATTATTGGCTTTCCTTGCCCCACACTGACAGAGTGTCAGGAGAGGAGAGACGATCAGTGGCATCTCCACACAGGGGAGACCTGTACAGATAATCAGTGCCCTGATTATCAGTGCAGCCCCAACAGTGCTCAGCAATGATGCCAGTCTGTGCCCATCAGTCAAGGAAGCAATAAAAGCTATTTCCTGCTAAAGGAAAAAAGAGAAGGAGAAAATATTGCTGTGACATGATCTACGGGGGAAGAGGGAGGTTAGGGGTTATATTGGTAATGCCTGGACATACACTTTACCCGGGGGGGGGGGGGGGCAGAAACTCTTCAATTATGATCTACCATTTGATCATAGGCATGTTACAGGTATATAACAGACCCCTTTGTGCCATCCATTGCTATCTACAATGCAGGGGGAGGGGAAGAGGGGTAGACAGGGCAGTCCCAGACTGTCTCTAGGATGTCTCTTCACAAAGTTCTGCTGGCCACAGGATCAACTACTGTCACCGCAGAGCATCTAACCACAGTGGCTGCCGGCAAGTGGAGAAAAATCCAGACCTGATAGTCTGACACCACCAGTAACAACCAGTAAATAGGGCTACAGCTGGGACTGGGAAGACTGGATATTGGACATGTGTAGCACTGGAGTAGTGGCAAGCTGGATGAGCATGTTGAAGTATGAGCAGTTGATGCTGTTAGGTATGCTGGGATTTTTATTTTTCAGTCAGTGATTTAACTATTTGGGTATTGCTGCTGTGATTGCGTTCATTTTCTAAATTCCTAGTCTAAGTAAGCTGATTTATTGCCTATACTGGGGATCGGCAACCAGCAGATCGCACTGCCTTAACCTATTTCAGGACTACCTGGCACTGAGGATAACATCATACGCAGTATACACCACAGCCTACAATTAGCAGCTGCCATAGATTTTCAAGCAATGTAAAAACATCCAAACACCCATGTTAGGGGTCACGTAGAAGGGCATTTCTTTCCTGTGTTTGACATGTGATTGGAACGGATGTCAAACGCAGGTCAGCAAAATGCTACTGACTTTGAGTAGTAGTCATGGCAGGTGAGAAGTTATGTTGAAGCGTGTCTGGCCTCAGACAAAAGCAGAATAAATGGAGCCTTTTCTTGTCAAATGTCACTTCTGCCTATCAAACACGTGTTTGCGTTTGTCTAGATGATGCAGCATTTGATAAGAACGTCCATTGACATGAGTCAGATGGACTATGCACAGTATGAAATGATTCCATAGGGAACTTACCTGTCTGGGGGCCACTAGTGACACCTGATATACCAGGAGAGGGGTTCACTCAGTACATACTGGAAGTCCCCCAACCTTCTGATGGAACAGCAACGCTGAAGAGTGAAAAAAAAAAAAAGAAAAAACAGGTAAAACTTATTTATAAAGTGTATGTAAACCCTAAAAATATCTGTCGATCCTACCGGAGTCAATTAAGCTCCTAATTTCCAATGCAATGTGCCTCTGCTGGCTGTTATCAGTTACTCTATTTCCAGCTCTCTATGTGGACTACAAAACAACCCCCACCTCCCTTATGTAATGGAGAAGAGGAGAGAGGGAGGTGTTCTGTAGTCATGTCTTAGGGTGGCAATGCTGCTTCTCCAGAGATACAATATGGTGAGCATTTTCTAAAAAGAGTCACTGGCAAATTCACAGGTAAAAATAAAGCCTAATAAATGAAAACGAATGCAGCCATTACATTGAAGAACTGGTCTGATGCAATATATTAACATTGATGCTCAGGTGTGCCAAAGTTCGACCTGCTCTGACAGATCTTTGATAGTGCTGAAGTATGCCTGCCCCTTTCCCACCATCTTTGAGTTCCTATTGGTGAATAGGGTTGCCTATCATACTGATGAACCAATAGGAGTGTGGGGGAGTAAGCTTCAACACTGCTCAGAAATGTGAGATCTTCACCTGTCAGAAGGACCTGGTGCCATCCAGGAAGGTTAAAAGGCTTTGGTAGGTATGAGCACCTCTAGGTACCGGCACTTCATGACAATGATCGTTTGCTCCCCTTTTCCCCCCTTTAACCACTTCCCTACAGGGGTAATTTTTACATTTTTCATACACGTAAAAAATCACCTTTTTTGTTAGAAAATGACTTTGAACCTCCATACATATATTTTCTGAAAGCGAAATCTCCTATCTTCCCCCCTCAAGCATCCTTCATGCACTTCTCCCTTAAGCCCCATACATACGTACCGATTGTCGGCCGTAAATATTCGGCCGACGACCGATTGGCCGATTGTAGGCTTGTTAGTATGATGCTTCCAACAGCCGACAGCGCATTTTCGGCCGAACAGAATCTGTTGTGCAGGCATTAAAATTTTTGTTGGCCAACACCAGAACGGCTGATTGTTCGCCAGTCAGTACAGATTTCGGCCGACAGACAGCAGATTAGCAAGAGTGGGCATGCTCAGAGAAGAAAAAAGACAAGGAAAGTTAACCATCACATTGTTGTTGGCCGACAAAATTCGTGTGCAGTCTTTTGCAGTTTTCAACAGACACGACAGCCCTGGACAAAAGACGGCCGATCGTTCGGCCGACGATCGGTACGTGTGTACGGGGCTTTACATTCCCCCTTACCCTCTGAGTCCTATTGAATCTTCTTCCATTATGACTTCTATTATAGGGAGTTTGGAATGTCCCCAATACACTCCAGGCCCCACCTAGGCAACCACAAGAGCCTTGGATCAGGTTGCCACCCTGCCATCCTTTATCCAGAGGTGGCATGCTCCACCATCAGCAGTCCCAGATGGGTCCGATCTGTCAAACCCTAACATGACTTAGCTGTGTGCCCATCGTTTTCTATACCCGCTGGTAGGAGCCAACTACATGCAGCACAGCATCAATTATAAACCTATTCAAGATTCCGAACTTTTCCAGGGATCCCCACCTTTCCTCTGTTCATGTGTTTATAAGTTCATATGTCTGTAAGTATTCCTTACCAACACCTCTTCATCTACAGTGCCTTGAAAAACTATTCATACCCCTTGACATTTTACACATTTTGTCATGTTACAACCAAAAACATAAATTATTTTATTGGGATTTTATGTGATAGACCAACACAAAGTGACACATAATTGTGAAATGGAAGGAAAATGATAAATGGTTTTCAAGTTTTTTTTTTTTAAATAAATATGTGAAAAGTGTGGCGTGCATTTGTATTCAGCCCCCTTAACTGGGATACCCCTAACTAAACTCTAGTGGAACCAACTGCCTTCAGAAGTCACCTAATTAGTAAATAGAGTCCACCTGTGTGTCATTTTAATCTCAGTATAAATACAACTGTTCTGTGAAGCCCTCAGAGGTTTGTTAGAGAAGCTTAGTGAACAAACAGCATCATGAATGCCAAGAAACACACCCAACAGGTCAGGGATAAAGTTGTGGAGAAGTTAATCACTTCTGGACCGGAAGGATTTGCCCCCTTAATGACCAGGCTTTTTTTGGGGATTCGGCACTGCGTTACTTTAAAGGAATATTGCGCGGCCGTGCGACGCTGTACCCAGATGAAATGTTCTTTTTTTCCCCACAAATAGAGCTTTCTTTTGGTGGTATTTGATCACTTGTGCGATTTTTATTTTTTGCGCTATAAACAAAAAAGAGCGACAATTCTGAAAAGAAAAAACAATATTTTTCACTTTCTGCTATATAACACCCCACCCCCCCCCCCCCAAAAAAAAATTTAAAAATCTAATTTTTTTTAAATCTTAGGCCAATTTGTTTTCTGGTCTAAGGTGTATTTTGATTGGTTTGCGAAAAATTATCGCATCTACTAACTACGGGAAAGATTTATGTCATTTTTATTGTTTTTTTTTTTACTAGTAATGACGGCGATCTGCGATTTTTAGTGGGACTGCGACATTGGGGCAGACAGATCGGACCCCTAACTGACATTTTTGACTCTTTTGGGGGGGACCAGTGACATTACTACAGTAATCAGTGCTAACAATTTGCACTGTTACTGAAATAATAATGGCAGCGAAGGGGTTAAAACTGTGGGTGATCAAAAGGTTAAATGTGAGCCTAGGGGAGTGATTCTAGCTGTATGGGGGCAGGGATTATGGAATGACCATAGAGACCTGTGATTCTATATTGAAGGATCACAGGCACTCTGTGATCATTCCAGAGAGAAGAAGTGTTTACAACAGCTGACCGTTCTTCTCTCTCAGTGGGGAGCGCTCGCCCCCTAGCTGCAGGTGCGTGACTGACATAGCCCTACGTCGGTTCGCGCAGGAGGGCCAGCCTGCAGCAGTATATCTGCGGCGGGCAGTCCAGAAGCGGATAAACAGGGTTGGGTTATAGAAAAATATCCCAAGCTTTGAACATCTCATGGAGCTCTGTTCAATCCATCATCCGAAAATGGAAAGAGTATGGCAGAACTGCAAACCTACCAAGACATGGCCGTCCACCTAAACTGACAGGATGGGCAAGGAGAGCATTCATCAGAGAAGCAGCCAAGAGGCCCCCCATGGTAACTCTGGAGGAGATTCAGAGATCCACAGTTCAGGTGAGAGAATCCTTCCACAGGAGAACTTTTAGTCGTGCTCTCCACAAATCTGTCCTTTATGGAAGAGTGGCAAGAAGAAAGCCAGTGTTGAAAGAAAGCCATAAGAAGTCCCGTTTTCCCTTTGCGAGAAGCCATGTGGGGGACACAGCAAACATGTGGAAGAAGGTGTTCAGGTCAGATGAGACCAAAATGAAACTTTTTGGCCTAAAAGCTAAATGCTATGTGTGGCGGAAAACTAACACTGCAAATCTCCCTGGACACACCATCCACACCGTGAAACATGGTGGTGGTAGCATCATATTGTGGGGATGCTTTTCTTCAGCAGGGACAGTAAAGGTGGTCAGAGTTGATGGGAAGATGGATGGAGCCAAATACAGGGCAATCTATAAAGAAAACATCTTAAGAGTCTGCAAAAGACTTGAGAAGGGGCAGATGTTTAACTTCCAGCAGGACAACGATCCTAAACATACAGCCAGACCTACAATGGAATGGATTAGATCACAGAATATGCATGTGTTAGAATGGCCCAGTCAAAGTCCAGACCTGAATACAATTGAGAGTCTGTGTCAAGACTTGAAAATTGCTGTTCACAGACGCTCTCCATCCAATCTGACAGAGCTTGATCTATTTTACAGAGAAGAATGGGCAAAAATGTCCCTCTCTAGATGTGCAAAGCTGGTAGAGGTTGAATGACAATTGGACGGTCATGCAATGCTGTACACAAATTACATTTTTATCATTTTTTTCACACAAATAGAGCTTTCTTTTGGTGGTATTTTATCATTGCTGGGTTTTTTTATTTTTTGCTAAAAAAGAAATATTGAAAATTAAAAAAAAAAGAGTTTCTGTCAGTAAATTTTATACATAAATAATTTTTCTACTTCACTGATGTGCGCTGATCAGGTGGCACTGATAGGCTTCACTGATGGGCACTGATTAGACTACACTAATTAGGTGGCACTTATGAGGAGGCACTAACATGCCACACTGATGAGCACTGATAGGCGGCACTCATAGGTGGCACTGGTGGGCAATGATAGGCGGCACTGATGGGCAGGAACTGAAATGCAGCACTGACTGGCATCACTTATAGGCACTGATTGGTGATACTGATGGGCACTGCTGGGGCTGTGCTAAAATCAGGGCACTGATGATCAGTGCCCCGATTACCTGTACAGGTCTCCCCTGCGAGGAGATGCCGCTGATCGGCTGTCATCGCCAAGCTCAATGTTAGTGTGAGCCAAGGAGAGCGGATAAATGGAACTTCCTTGTTTACATGTAACCAGCTGTGATTGGACACAGCCGATCACATGGGTAAAGAGCCGCATCATCGGCTCTTTACTGAGATCGGGGGTTGCTCCATGTCCTAGGAAAACGGCGTGACCAAGGTCGCCACGCTGCGTACCCCCGTGGGCACACAAGAGAGGCGGTTCCGAGGCGCCATCATATGACATCGTCCCAGAACAAGAGGGCTTTCCACCCGCCGTCCTTTTACTATAGAGCGGGTGGGAAGTGGTTAAAGTGACACTGATATAGTGTCTTCACTGTTATTCTTACATTGTGTTGTCTTTGTAAGAGGATTCACATATAGCACTGGGATTATTATTTTTATACTCCTCAGGGTGGCGCTGTACCGCTACAGTTTATTTACCATGGTTTCCTATGGGACACATTCCCATCTATGCTTTTTTCAGGGACTTTTTAAAAATACAAAACGGTGCTTTTTTTTGCGTTTTTGGTTCAATAGACTTCAATGGAGAAGCTGCAGAAAAGCATGTAGTGCGTCTTGCTGCGACTTGTGTTTTTAATCTGCTCAACAACAAATTACCCCCCAAAAAAAGCAATGAGAATTCAAAAATGCAAATCGCGGTAAAATCAAGTGTGCAAAAACGTACAACAAAAATCACTGCAGAAACTGATCAAAAGCAAACTACATAGGGGTAAACCGAGCCACACCTATGCGTTTTTTGGTGCTTTTTGTAAAAATGCACTACAGTTCATTTAACATGGTTTCCTATGGGACACGTTCACATCTATGCTTTTTCCAGCCGCTGTGTTTTTGGAAAGTGTCAGGGACTTTTTTAGCCACTTTGCCGCTGCTCACTAGAGCTCTACTGCGCGCGCGCCGCCAGAGGATCGCTCCCGCTGTATTCAGTCACAGCAGGAGTCGGGCCAGGGGAAGAGCAGCCGCGATCGCCGCTGCTCTTCCCCGATCGTCGGGGAATCGAGTCTGGAGATCCGCCCGCTTGTGTTAATGGATCTCCTAAGTGACAGGCAGTGACAGATTGCAGTGTTCAGCATAGCTGAACCTGCGATCTGTCCCTGTGTCACCCAGTCCCCTCCCCCCACACATGTGAGTAAGCACCAGGCATACATTAACCCCTCCCTCTCCAATAAAATTAACCCCTTCCCTGCTAGTGTAATTTTTACAGTAACAGTGCATATGTATAGCACTGATTACTGTAGTAATGTCACTGGTACCACCAAAAGTGTCAAAAATATCAGTCAAGGGTCCGATCTGTCCGGCGCAATGTCGCAGTCCCGCAAAAAAAATCGCAGATTGCCGCCATTACTCGTTAAAAAAAAAACAACAGAAATCTTTCCCTTAGTAAACGCAATAACTTTTGCGCAAACCAATCAAAATACGCTTATTGCGATTTTTTTTTACCAAAAATATGTAGCAGAAAACAAATCGGCCTAAAATGCTAAAAATTTTGATTTTTACATTTTTTTGGGGGGGAATTTCATATAAAAAAATGTGAAAAATATTATTTTTTTAAAATTGTTGCTCTTTTTTTGTTTATAGCGCAAAAAGTAAAAATCGCACAGGTGATAGAATACCACCAAAAGAAAGCTCTGTTTGTGGGAGAAAAAAAGGACTTAAATTTTGTTTGCGTACGGCATTGCATGACCGCGCAATTGTTAGTTAAAGTCGCACAGTGCCGAATCGCAAAAAGTGGCCCAGACGTAAGACAGCAAAATCCTCCGGTGGTAAAGTGGTTAAATGTAAAACTGCGCTTTTTTGGTTCAATAGACTTCAATGGAGAAGCTGCAGAAAAGCATGTAGAGAGTTTTTCAACATGCAAATTTATTGCGATTTGCATTTTTTTTTAATCTGCCCAACAACAAATTGGCCAAAAAAAATACAAAAAATGTAAAACACAAATCATGGTAAAATCACATGTGCAAAAATGCAAAACACACCACAAAAATCACTGCAGAAACCGATCAAAAGCAAACTGCATAGATGGTAAACAAGCCTAACAGTTGCTTGCCCTCAGTCACTAAGGGGTTAACTAACTGTATACGTGTCATAGTGGCAGCTTGCAGCAAAAGCCATAAAAGAGGCGGAGCTTAGAAATCCATGCAAGGGGCGGAGCTTGGAAAATCACAAAAGGGGCGGAGCTTAGACAACAGTTAAATGGGTGGAGCTTATCCGGCAGTTAAAGGGGTGGAGCTTAGTTGGCAGTTAAAAGGGGCGGAGCCTATTAGACTATATAAGGAGGGAGAGCCAGGGCCCAGTGTGGGAGTTAGGAGTTGGATTTGAGAAGTAAACATCTTTGTTTCTTCTCTGTGATTATTCGTGTTGTCCATAGTGTGATTTAGAGATTTACTAGATTTCTGCGATCTGGTAATTTTCTCTACAATTACAGGATATCGAATTTAGCTTGCCAGGAATATTTACATCTTTTTCCAGGCAAAATGGTGAGATTAGATCGCACCGCCTACCAGCGTGTAGGAGAAAGCGGCCAACATCAACGCCGCAATACCAAAAAACATCAGGAGCAATATTGCCAGGAATCTTTACATCTCCTTCCAGGCAAAATGGTGAGATTAGATCACACCACCTACCAGCGTGTAGGAGAAAGCGGCCAACATCAACGCCGCAATAACAAAAAACATCAAGAAAAACAATGCCAGGCTCAGCCTTCTAGGAAGTAAGTATCTGATATTTCCGATCAATAACCAGTAGGGGGATCAATACAAACTGACAGCATATAAAACAGAATTTATTTATAAGTGATCAGCTAATCATTAGATTTTGTATTTCTCAGTAATGTGAAATACAGATCATACTATTGTCCATTTCATAGTCTGTTATATAACCGACCCGACGAGTCTGTAGCTAAAAATAGACCAACTGTCAAATAGATCAACTGCCTAGCTAACGGACACAATCTGATCAATGAGTTGGCTTTAATAATTGTGCAGACTAATAATGACAGATGTATAGTTTCCCTAGATTTTAGGACCTGCGTCACCTGGGGCTTTTATTCACTTCAGGCACATTTTACATTCTCATCATAGGTGTGCGCAGCCTATTGCTTTAGCGTGTGCACTCCATAGCCCAAACACACATGCGTGTATGTATATATATATATATATATATTAATGATTGCAGAGTATTTTCTCTGTCATTGGTCTTATTTTTTGTGCAACCCAATTTGCCGCTTATGATTATAGTATGAATTTAGTTACTAAATAGTAAGTTATGAACACAAATCAGAGATTTAATTTTGGCCCAAACAGCTCAGCAGGAAAAATAGATGAACTGGGCTTTTTTTTTCACAGTTGATCTATATTTACAAAGACCTTGACAATTGTCCATAATCACCTGTTTAGTGAATAAACCCCATTTGTGACAATCTAAAGAAGTGGTCACTAAACTGTGGCCTGGGGGCCAGATGCGGCCCTTTGCTTGCCTTTATCCGGCCCTCGGGGCACTTGTCCCACTGATAGAACACTATTCTCATACCTGCCAACTGTTCCGTTTTTCCCGGGACAATCCCGGCAAATAGGAGCCTGTCCTGGGTATTTTACATTGTCCCTGTTAATCAGGGACTATGTAAATCATTTAAAAAAAATATTTATTTTTTTATTTTGTGCCACACAGTGTCGCTCTCACCCCAGCTAGGAGTTGTAGTTCTGGCAGCAGGTTGTCTCTCTCTCTGTGCCCGCTCACTCTTCCCGCCTGTCGCAAATTTAACGTGTCACCGAAGGCAGGGTGTCAGCATGGTGACCTTTCCAAAATCCGCCAGCAGGGGGAGGCAGAGCACCTTCCGACAAGCTGGAGGCCTCACACTCCATTAATTACTACTATCAATAATGTTTTTTTATAAATATAATTTATACACCTGTTAATTGATACATATATATAGTTTTCTAGCTCTAGATAAATGTGTGTACATATCCGTGTATGTGTATGTGTGTGCATATATATATATATATATATATATATATATATATATATATATATATTGCTCAAAAAAATTAAAACAGACCTCAATCCTCAATGGGAAAAATCTCATGCTGGATATCTATACTGGTATGGACTTGGTATGTGTTAGGATAATATGGACTGGGTAATGTGTTAGGATCTATACTGGTATGGACTATACTGGTATGGACTCTGTAATGTGTTAGGATGGTATGGACTGGGTAATGTGTTAGGATCTATACTGGTGTGAACTGGGTAATGTGTTAGGATCTGTACTAGTGTGAACTGGGTAATGTGTTAGGATCTATACTGGTATGGACTATACTGGTATGGACTCTGTAATGTGTTAGGATGGTATGGACTGGGTAATGTGTTAGAATCTATACTGGCAGGGACTGGGTAATGTGTTATTATCTATACTGGTATGAACTGGGTAATGTGTTAGGATCTATACTGGTATGGACTGGGTAAGGTGTTAGGATCTATACTGGTATGGACTGGGTAATGTGTTAGGATCTATACTGGTACGGACTGGGTAATGTGTTAGGATCTATACTGGTATGGACTGGGTAATGTGTTAGGATCTATACTGGTATGGACTGGGTAATGTGTTAGAATCTATACTGGTATGGACTGGGAAATGTGTTAGGATCTATACTGGTATGGACTGGGTAATGTGTTAGGATGATATGGACTGGGTAATGTGTTAGGATCTATACTGGTATGGACTGTAGGGCTGAAACAACTAATCGACTAAATCGATAATAATTGATAATTACAATCGTTGTCAATGATTGTCATTATCGATTAGTTGCTCCGTCGATTAGTTGTGCTGCATTCTTGACATTCCCCGACAGTCAGCGAGCTCCGTCTGCTCTGTGAAGCAGCAGTGTGCCCTCTGTCTCTCTCACAGCTCGGCACTTCCGTGACCTCCCTCCTCCTTTCCTCTCTGCCTTCTTGCTGAGTCAGTGAGGGAGTGAGTCATATCGAGCTGAGGGAGAAGCAGCAAAACGTGAGTGCTGAGCTTAGTACTAGTTACAGTGTCCATTCCATGCAATGCAGCCCGCCAAAAAACAGAATAAAAGCTTATCCAGATAAAAGAGTTAATATTCCTTAGAAAGTGCAATATTATAATAGAAAAATAAGTGATTATAAACATCC
Organism: Pelophylax lessonae; assembly: GCF_965119305.1. NCBI lineage: Eukaryota > Metazoa > Chordata > Amphibia > Anura > Ranidae > Pelophylax > Pelophylax lessonae. Next base: position 45,568,758 of record NC_138780.1, on the reverse strand, counting down.
ATATAACACATATAGGTTGTCTTTCTTTGCTCCCTATTTCATATCTATGGCTGACATGGACGTTTTTATTCACGTATTTTTCTATTGTAATATTGCACCTTATAAGGAATATTAACTCTTTTATCTAGATAAGCATTTATTATATTATTTACAGTATATAGCAGCTTAATTAAAAAAAAAAAAAAAGTTTTGGTATAAGTGCCGGTTCACACTTGTGCGGTTTGCGAGATTGCATGTAATTCGGAGCGCACTGCTCCTAAATTACATGCGATCTCATGTGCGGATGCGAGTTCAGCCATACATGAGGCTTTTTTTGAGCCGCCTCAGAATCGGATCGCACAGTGGTTCACATTTGTGCGATCCGATTCTGTGCGAACTTGCAGATCGCACTGCAATATGCAATCGCAACTGGGTATGTCGTTAACTTTTAATTTGCACCCCCTGTGTATCGCATATGGCAGTGTGAACTGCCAGATGTGCAGGTGTGATGGCCTTAGTGCCGGTTCACATTTGTGCGATGCGGGAACGCTGCGAATAGGCAGCGTGTTCCCGCATCGCATCCGCACATCTGGCAGTTCACACTGCCATATGCGATACGCAGGGGGTGCAAATTAAAAGTTAACGACACCCCCAGTTGTGATTGCATATTGCAGTGCGATCTGCAAGTTCGCACAGAATCAGATCGCACAAGTGTGAACCACTTACCACTGTGCGATCCGATTCTGAGGCGGCTCAAAAAAAGCCTCATGTGCGAGTTTGCTGTGGTTGCGCTGCGAATTCAGCCATACAAAGTGTATGGATGAACTTGCATCCGCACATGAGATCGCATGTAATTTAGGAGCAGTGCGCTCCGAATTACATGCGATCTCGCAAACCGCACGAGTGTGAACCGGCACTAACACTCTGTTTATTCATTATTATTTTAAATAAATGAAAAAAAAAGGCATATTGAGTTTTTTTATGATTTTAATCTGATTAATCGAAAAAATAATCCGCAACTAATCGATTATTAAAATAATCGTTAGTTGTAGCCCTAATGGACTGGGTACTGTGTTAGGATCTATACTGGTATAGACTGGGTAATGTGTTAGGATGGTATGGACTGGGTAATGTGTTAGGATCTATACTGGTATGGACTGGGTAATGTGTTAGGATGGTATGGACTGGGTAATTACATAGTTAGTGAGGTTGAAAAAAGACATCAGTCCATCCAGTTCAACCTATGATGTGTGTGTGTGTTTGCTTTTAACCGTACATTGTATACCCCTGTATGTTGTGGTCTCTAAGGTGCCCATCTAATAGTTTTTTGAAACTAACAATGCTTCCTGCTGATACGACTACTTGTGGAAGAGAATTCCACATCCTTACCGCTCTTACAGTGAAGAACCCCTTACGCATTTTAAGGTTAAACCGCCTTTCCTCAAGTTTTAGTGAGTGGCCACGTGTCTTATTGTATCTCCTCTCTCTGAATAGTTTGTTCCTTATGCTCGGGTCACCAGTACAGTATTTGTACATTGATATCATATCCCCCCTCAATCTTCTTTTCTCCAGAGAGAATAGGTTCAGGGCTTGTAGTCTTTCCTCATAGCTGATGTCCTCCATTCCCCTAATTATTTTTGTTGCCCTTCTCTGGACTTTCTGCAGTTCCAGCACATCCTTCCTGAGAACCGGTGCCCAGAACTGGACAGCATACTCCAGATGTGGCCGGACCAGAGTCTTGTAGAGCGGGAGAATAATCTCTTTATTTCTGGAGTGAATCCCCTTTTTTATACAACCCAGTATTCTGTTGGCTTTGCTTGCGGCGGCTTGGCATTGCATGCCACTGCCAAGCCTGTTGTCTACCAGTACCCCCAAGTCCTTTTCCATCCTAGACTCACCCAGAGGTTCCCCCCCTAGTGAGTACTTTGCTTTCTGGTTTCTGGCCCCCAAGTGCATTACTTTACATTTATCAACATTAAACCTCATCTGCCATGTAGTTGCCCACCCCGTTATTTTGTTCAGGTCCGCTTGCAAGGTTTCCACATCCTGCATAGAAGATATTGGCATGCCTAGTTTAGTATCATCTGCAAATACTGAGATTGTACTCGATATCCCCTCCTCTAGATCATTTATGAACAAATTAAACAGGATTGGTCCCAGGACAGAACCCTGGGGGACCCCACTTTCCACACCCACCCAATCCGAGTACTCCCCATTAATCACCACCCTCTGTACTCTCCCCTGGAGCCAGTTCTCTATCCAGGTACTCACCTTCTGATCCATACCTACCTTCCTTAGTTTGTACATTAATCGTTTGTGGGGAACGGTGTCAAAGGCCTTTGCAAACTCCAGATACACCACATCCACAGGCTTACCTTTATCTAGGTGGCTGCTCACTTCATCGTAGAAGGTTAATAGATTGGTTTGGCACAAACGATTTTTCATGAATCCATGCTGATTACTACTTATAATACCGTTTTCATTACTAAAGTCTTGTATGTGGTCCCTTAACATCCTCTCCAAAATTTTGCAGACTACAGATGTTAGGCTGACCGGCCTATAGTTACCCGGGATATATCTCGGCCCCTTCTTAAATATTGGTACCACGTTGGCTTTTTTCCAATCAGCTGGCACCATACCCGTCTGTAAACTATCCTTAAAGATCAAGAATAATGGTCTGGCAATCACCTGGCTGAGCTCATTAAGTGTTGTAATGTGTTAGGATCTATACTGGTATGGACTGGTTAATGTATTAGGATCTATACTGGTATGGACTGGGTAATGTGTTAGGATGGTATGGACTGGGTAATGTGTTAGGATCTATAATGGTATGGACTCGGTAATGTGTTAGGATCTATACTGGTATGGACTGGGTAATGTGTTAGGATGGTATGGACTGGGTAATGTGTTAGGATCTATACTGGTATGGACTGGGTAATGTGTTAGGATCTATACTGGAATGGACTGGGTAATGTGTTAGAATCTATACTGGTATGGACTGGGTAATGTGTTAGGATCTATACTGGTATGGACTGGGTAATGTGTTAGAATCTATACTGGTATGGACTGGGTAATGTGTTAGGATCTATACTGGTATGGACTGGGTAATGTGTTAGGATCTATTCTGGTATGGACTGGGTAATGTGTTAGGATCTATACTGGTATGGACTGGGTAATGTGTTAGGATGGTATGGACTGGGTAATGTGTTAGGATCTATACAGGTATGGACTGGGTAATGTGTTAGAATCTATACTGGTATGGACTGGGTAATGTGTTAGAATCTATACTGGTATGGACTGGGTAATGTGTTAGAATCTATAAATCCTAGGCCAATTTGTTTTCTGGTCTAAGGCGTATTTTGATTGGATTGCGCAAAATTATCGCATCTACTAACTACGGGAAAGATTTATGTCATTTTTATTGTTTTTTTTTACTAGTAATGGTGGCGATCTGTGATTTTTAGCAGGACTGCGACATTGCGGCAGACAGATCTGACCCCTAACTGACATTTTTGACTCTTTTGGGGGGACCAGTGACATTACTACAGTAATCAGTGCTAACAATTTGCACTGTTACTGAAATAACACTGGCAGGCAAGGGGTTAGCACTGTGGGTGATCAAAAGGTTAAATGTGAGCCTAGGGGAGTGATTCTAGCTGTATGGGGGGTGGGGATTATGGAATGACCATAGAGACCTGTGATTCTATATTGAAGGATCACAGGCACTCTGTGATCATTCCAGAGAGAAGAAGTGTTTACAACAGCTGACCGTTCTTCTCTCTCAGCGGGGAGCGCTCGCCCCCTGGCTGCAGGCGCGTGACTGACATAGCCCTACGTCGGTTCGCGCAGGAGGGCCAGCCTGCAGCAGTATATCTATGGCGGGCAGTCCAGAAGCGGTTAAACAGGGTTAGGATATAGAAAATTATCCAAAGCTTTGAACATCTCATGGAGCACTGTTCAATCCATCATCCGAAAATGGAAAGAGTATGGCACAACTGCAAACCTACCAAGACATGGCCGTCCACCTAAACTGACAGGATGGGCAAGGAGAGCATTCATCAGAGAAGCAGCCAAGAGGCCCCCCATGGTAGCTCTGGAGGAGATTTAGAGATCCACAGTTCAGGTAAGAGAATCCTTCCACAGGAGAACTTTTAGTCGTGCTCTCCACAAATCTGTCCTTTATGGAAGAGCGGCAAGAAGAAAGCCAGTGTTGAAAGAAAGCCATAAGAAGTCCCGTTTTCCGTTTTCGAGAAGCCATGTGGGGGACACAGCAAACATGTGGAAGAAGGTGTTCAGGTCAGATGAGACCAAAATGAAACATTTTAACCTAAAAGCTAAATGCTATGTGTGGCAGAAAACTAACACTACAAATCTCCCTGGACACACCATCCACACCGTGAAACATGGTGGTGGTAGCATCATATTGTGGGGATGCTTTTCTTCAGCAGGGACAGTAAAGGTGGTCAGAGTTGATGGGAAGATGGATGGAGCCAAATACAGGGCAATCTATAAAGAAAACATGTTAAAAGTCTGTAAAAGACTTGAGAAGGGGCAGATGTTTAACTTCCAGCAGGACAACGACCCTAAACATACAGCCAGACCTACAATGGAATGGATTAGATCACAGAATATGCATGTGTTAGAATGGCCCAGTCAAAGTCCAGACCTAAATACAATTGAGAGTCTGTGTCAAGACTTGAAAATTGCTGTTCACAGACGCTCTCCATCCAATCTGACAGAGCTTGACCTATTTTACAAAGAAGAATGGGCAAAAATGTCCCTCTCTAGATGTGCAAAGCTGGTAGAGGTTGAATGACAATTGGGCGCTCATGCAATGCTGTACACAAATTACATTTTTATCATTTTTTTCACACAAATAGAGCTTTCTTTTGGTGGTATTTTATCACTGCTGGGTTTTTTTATTTTTTGCTAAAAAAAAATATTGAAAATTAAAAAAAAAAGAGTTTCTGTCAGTAAATTTTATACATAAATAATTTTTCTACTTCACTGATGTGCGCTGATCAGGTGGCACTGATAGGCTTCACTGATGGGCACTGATTAGACTACACTAATTAGGTGGCACTTATGAGGAGGCACTAACATGCCACACTGATGAGCACTCATAGGCGGCACTCATAGGTGGCACTGGTGGGCAATGATAGGCGGCACTGATGGGCAGGAACTGAAATGCAGCACTGACTGGCATCACTTATAGGCACTGATTGGTGATACTGATGGGCACTGCTGGGGCTGTGCTAAAATCAGGGCACTGATGATCAGTGCCCCGATTACCTGTACAGGTCTCCCCTGCGAGGAGATGCCGCTGATCGGCTGTCATCGCCACGCGCAATGTCAGTGTGAGCCAAGGAGAGCCGATAAATGGAACTTCCTTGTTTACATTTAACCAGCTGTGATTGGACACAGCCGATCACATGGGTAAAGAGCCGCATCATCGGCTCTTTACTGAGATCGGGGGTTGCTCCATATCCTAGGAACACGACGTGACCAAGATCGCCACGCTGCGTACCCCCGTGGGCACGCAAGAGAGGCGGTTCCGAGGCGCCATCATATGACATCGTCCCAGAACAAGAGTGCTTTCCACCCGCCGTCCTTTTACTATAGAGCAGGAGGGAAGTGGTTAAAGTGACACTGATATAGTGTCTTCACTGTTATTCTTACATTGTGTTGTCTTTGTAAGAGGATTCACATATAGCACTGGGATTATTATTTTTATACTCCTCAGGGTGGCGCTGTACCGCTACAGTTCATTTAACATGGTTTCCTATGGGACACATTCCAATCTATGCTTTTTCCAGCCACTGTGTTTTTGGAAAGTGTCAGGGACTTTTTTAGCCACTTTGCCGCTGCTCACTAGAGCTCTACTGCGGCAAAGTGGCTCTTGTAGGTCTGACGACGTAGACCTAAGTCGCCAGACACTCCCCCTTCTCGGCGGCGCGCATGCACCGCCGGAGGCTCGCTCCCGCTGTATTCAGTCACTACGGGAGTCGGGCCAGGGGAGGAGCGGCGGTGATCGCCGCTGCTCTTCCCCGATCGTCGGGGAATCGAGTCTGGAGATCCGCCCGCTTGTGTAAACAAAGCGGGCAGATCTCCTAAGTGACAGGCAGGGTCAGATTGCAGGATAGCTGAACCTGCGATCTGTCCCTGTGTCACATAGTCCCCTCCCCCCACACATGTCAGTAAGCACCAGGCATACATTAACCCCTCCCTCTCCAATAAAATTAACCCCTTCCCTGCCAGTGTCATTTTTACAGAAACAGTGCATATTTATAGCACTGATTACTGTAGTAATGTCACTGGTAACCCCAAAAGTGTCAAAAATGTCAGTCAAGGGTCCGATCTGTCCGGCACAATGTCACAGTCGCAAAAAAAAAAAATCGCAGATCGCCGCCATTATTTGTTAAAAAAAAAACTACGGAAATCTTTCCCTTAGTAAATGCAATAACTTTTGCGCAAACCAATCAAAATACGCTTATTGCGATTTTTTTTACCAAAAATATGTAGCAGAAAACAAATTGGCCTAAAATGATAAAAAATTTTGATTTTTACATTTTTTTGGGGGGAATTTCATATAAAAAAATGTGAAATATTTTCAAAATTGTCGCATTTTTTTGTTTATAGCGCAAAAAGTAAAAATCACACAGGTGATCAAATACCACCAAAAGAAAGCTCTGTTTGTGGGGAAAAAAGGACTTAAATTTCGTTTGGGTACGGCGTTGCATGACCGCGAAATTGTCAGTTAAATTCGCACAGCGCTGAATCACAAAAAGTGGCCTGGACGGAAGACAGCAAAATCCTCCGGTGGTAAAGTGGTTAAATGTAAAACTTTTTTGGTTCAATAGACTTCAATGGTGAAGCTGCAGAAAAGCACGTAGAGAGTTTTTCAACATGCAAATTTATTGCGATTTGCATTTTTTTTTAATCTGCCCAACAACAAATTGGCCAAAAAAAATGCAAAAAATGTAAAACACAAATCATGGTAAAATCACATGTGCAAAAATGCAAAACACACCGCAAAAATCACAGCAGAAACCGATCAAAAGCAAACTGCATAGATGGTAAACAAGCCTAACAGTTGCTTGCCCTCAGTCACTAAGGGGTTAACTAACTGTATACGTGTCATAGTGGCAGCTTGCAGCAAAAGCCATAAAAGGGGTGTGGCTTAGAAAGCCATGCAATGGGCGGAGCTTAGAAAACAAAAGGCAGAGCTTAGTTGGCAGTTAAAGGGGCGGGGCTTATCCGGCAGTTAAAGGGGTGGAGCTTAGTTGGCAGTTAAAAGGGGAGGAGCCTATTAGACTATATAAGAAGGCAGAGCCAGGGCCCAGTGTGGGAGTTAGGAGTTGGATTTGAGGAGTAAACATCTTTGTTTCTTCTCTGTGATTATTCGTGTTGTCCATAGTGTGATTTAGAGATTTACTAGATTTCTGTGATCTGGTAATTTTCTCTACAATTACAGGATATCGAATTTAGCTTGCCAGGAATATTTACATCTTTTTCCAGGCAAAATGGTGAGATTAGATCGCACCGCCTACCAGCGTGTAGGAGAAAGCGGCCAACATCAACGCCGCAATACCAAAAAACATCAGGAGCAATATTGCCAGGAATCTTTACATCTCCTTCCAGGCAAAATGGTGAGATTAGATCACACCACCTACCAGCGTGTAGGAGAAAACGGCCAACATCAACGCCGCAATAACAAAAAACATCAAGAAAAACAATGCCAGGCTCAGCCTTCTAGGAAGTAAGTATCTGATATTTCCGATCAATAACCAGTAGGGGGATCAATACAAACTGCCAGCATATAAAACAGAATTTATTTATAAGTGATCAGCTAATCATTAGATTTTGTATCTCTCAGTAATGTGAAATACAGATCATACTATTGTCCATTTCATAGTCTGTTATATAACCGACCCGACGAGTCTGTAGCTAAAAATAGACCAACTGTCAAATAGATCAACTGCCTAGCTAACGGACACAATCTGATCAATGAGTTTAATAACTGTGCAGACTAATAATGACAGATGTATAGTTTCTCTAGATTTTAGGACCTGCGTCACCTGGGGCTTTTATTCACTTCAGGCACATTTTACATTCTCATCATAGGAGTGCGCAGCCTATTGCTTTAGCGTGTGCACTCCATAGCCCAAACACACATGTCTGTGTATGTATATATATATATATTAATGATTGCAGAGTATTTTCTGTGTCATTGGTCTTATTTTTTGTGCAACCCAATTTGCCGCTTATGATTATAGTATGAATTTAGTTACTAAATAGTAAGTTATGAACACAAATCAGAGATTTAATTTTGGCCCAGACGGCTCAGCAGGAAAAATAGATGAACTGTTTTTTTTTTTTCAGAGTTGATCTATATTTACAAAGACCTTGACAATTGTCCATAATCACCTGTTTAGTGAATAAACCCCATTTGTGACAATCTAAAGAAGTGGTCACTAAACTGCGGCCTGGGGGCCAGATGCGGCCCTTTGCTTGCCTTTATCCGGCCCTCGGGGCACTTCTCCCACTGATAGAACACTATTCTCATACCTGCCAACTGTTCCGTTTTTCCCGGGACAATCCCGGGAAATAGGAGCCTGTCCTGGGTATTTTACATTGTCCCTGTTAATAAGGGACTATGTAAATCATTTAAAAAAAAAAATAATTATTTTTTTTATTTTTTATTTTGTGCCACACAGTGTCGCTCTCACCCCAGCTAGGAGTTGTAGTTCTGGCAGCAGGTTGTCTCTCTCTCTGTGCCCGCTCACTCTTCCCGCCTGTCGCAAATTGAACGTGTCACCGAAGGCAGGGTGTCAGCATGGTGACCTTTCCAAAATCCGCCAGCAGGGGGAGGCAGAGCACCTTCCGACAAGCTGGAGGCCTCACACTCCATTAATTACTACTATCAATAATGTTTTTTTTATAGATATAATTTATACACCTGTTAATTGATAAATATATATAGTTTTCTAGCTCTAGAGATAAATGTGTGTACATATCCGTGTATGTGTATGTGTGTGCATATATATATATATATATATATATATATATATATATATATATATATATTGCTCAAAAAAATTAGAACAGACCTCAATCCTCAATGGGAAAAATCTCATGCTGGATATCTATACTGGTATGGACTTGGTATGTGTTAGGATAATATGGACTGGGTAATGTGTTAGGATCTATACTGGTATGGACTATACTGGTATGGACTCTGTAATGTATTAGGATGGTATGGACTGGGTAATGTGTTAGGATCTATACTGGTGTGAACTGGGTAATGTGTTAGGATCTATACTAGTGTGAACTGGGTAATGTGTTAGGATCTATACTGGTATGGACTATACTGGTATGGACTCTGTAATGTGTTAGGATGGTATGGACTGGGTAATGTGTTAGAATCTATACTGGTATGGACTATACTGGTATGGACTCTGTAATGTGTTAGGATGGTATGGACTGGGTAATGTGTTAGAATCTATACTGGTAGGGACTGGGTAATGTGTTAGGATCTATACTGGTATGGACTGGGTAATGTGTTAGGATCTATACTGGTATGGACTGGGTAAGGTGTTAGGATCTATACTGGTATGGACTGGGTAATGTGTGAGGATGATATGGACTGGGTAATGTGTGAGGATGATATGGACTGGGTAATGTGTTAGGATCTATACTGGTATGGACTGGGTAATGTGTAAGGATGATATGGACTGGGTAATGTGTTAGGATCTATACTGGTATGGACTGGGTAATGTGTGAGGATGATATGGACTGGGTAATGTGTTAGGATCTATACTGGTATGGACTGTAGGGCTGAAACAACTAATCGACTAAATCGATAATAATCGATAATGACAATCGTTGTCAACGATTGTCATTATCGATTAGTTGCTCCGTCGATTAGTTGTGCTGCATTCTTGACATTCCCCGACAGTCAGCGAGCTCCGTCTGCTCTGTGAAGCAGCAGTGTGCCCTCTGTCTCTCTCACAGCTCGGCACTTCCGTGACCTCCCTCCTCCCTGCTCCTTTCCTCTCTGCCTTCTTGCTGAGTCAGTGAGGGAGTGAGTCATATCGAGCTGAGGGAGAAGCAGCAAAACGTGAGTGCCGAGCTTAGTACTAGTTACAGTGTCCATTCCATGCAATGCAGCCCGCCAAAAAACAGAATAAAAGATTATCCAGATAAAAGAGTTAATATTCCTTATAAAGTGCAATATTATAATAGAAAAATAAGTGATTATAAACATCCATATAACACATATAGGTTGTCTTTCTTTGCTCCCTATTTCATATCTATGGCTGACATGGACGTTTTTATTCACGTATTTTTCTATTGTAATATTGCACCTTATAAGGAATATTAACTCTTTTATCTAGATAAGCATTTATTATATTATTTACAGTATATAGCAGCTTAATTAAAAAAAAAAAAAAAAAAAAAGTTTTGGTATAAGTGCCGGTTCACACTTGTGCGGTTGCAAGATTGCATGTAATTCGCGGCGCACTGCTCCTAAATTACATGCGATCTCATGTGCGGATGCGAGTTCAGCCATACATGAGGCTTTTTTTGAGCCGCCTCAGAATCGGATCGCACAGTGGTAAGTGGTTAACATTTGTGCGATCCGATTCTGTGCGAACTTGCAGATCGCACTGCAATATGCAATCGCAACTGGGTATGTCGTTAACTTTTAATTTGCACCCCCTGCGTATCGCATATGGCAGTGTGAACTGCCAGATGTGCGGATGCGATGGCCTTAGTGCCGGTTCACATTTGTGCGATGCGGGAACGCTGCGAATATGCAGCGTGTTCCCGCATCGCATCCGCACATCTGGCAGTTCACACTGCCATATGCGATACGCAGGGGGTGCAAATTAAAAGTTAACGACACCCCCAGTTGCGATTGCATATTGCAGTGCGATCTGCAAGTTCGCACAGAATCAGATCGCACAAGTGTGAACCACTTACCACTGTGCGATCCGATACTGAGGCGGCTCAAAAAAAGCCTCATGTGCGAGTTTGCTGTGGTTGCGCTGCGAATTCAGCCATACAAAGTGTATGGATGAACTTGCATCCGCACATGAGATCGCATGTAATTTAGGAGCAGTGCGCTCCGAATTACATGCGATTTCGAAAACCGCACAAGTGTGAACCGGCACTAACACTCTGTTTATTCATTATTATTTTAAATAAATGAAAAAAAAAGGCATATTGAGTTTTTTTATGATTTTAATCCGATTAATCGAAAAAATAATCGGCAACTAATCGATTATTAAAATAATCGTTAGTTGCAGCCCTAATGGACTGGTTAATGTGTTAGGATCTATACTGGTATGGACTGGGTAATGTGTTAGGATGGTATGGACTGGGTAATGTGTTAGAATCTATACTGGTATGGACTGGGTAATGTGTTAGGATCTATACTGGTATGGACTGGGAAATGTGTTAGGATCTATACTGGTATGGACTGGGTAATGTTTTAGGATCTATACTGGTATGGACTGGGTAATGTGTTAGGATCTATACTGGTATGGACTGGGTAATGTGTTAGAATCTATACTGGTATGGACTGGGTAATGTGTTAGGATCTATACTGGTGTGAACTGGGTAATGTGTTAGGATCTATACTGGTATGGACTGGGTAATGTGTTAGGATCTATACTGGTATGGACTGGGTAATGTGTTAGGATCTATACTGGTATGGACTGGGTAATGTGTTAGAATCTATACTGGTATGGACTGGGTAATGTGTTAGGATCTATACTGGTATGGACTCGGTAATGTGTTAGGATGGTATGGACTGGGTAATGTGTTAGAATCTGTACTGGTATGGACTGGGTAATGTGTTAGGATCTATACTGGTATGGACTGGGTAATGTGTTAGGATCTATACTGGTATGGACTGGGTAATGTGTTAGGATCTATACTGGTATGGACTGGGTAATGTGTTAGGATCTATACTGGTATGGACTGGGTAATGTGTTAGGATCTATACTGGTATGGACTGGGTAATGTGTTAGAATCTATACTGGTATGGACTGGGTAATGTGTTAGGATCTATACTGGTGTGAACTGGGTAATGTGTTAGGATCTATACTGGTATGGACTGGGTAATTTGTTAGGATGGTATGGACTGGGTAATGTGTTAGGATCTATACTGGTATGGACTGGGTAATGTGTTAGAATCTATACTGGTATGGACTGGGTAATGTGTTAGGATCTATACTGGTATGGACTGGGTAATGTGTTAGGATCTATACTGGTATGGACTGGGTAATGTGTTAGGATCTATACTGGTATGGACTGGGTAATGTGTTAGGATCTATACTGGTATGGACTGGGTAATGTGTTAGGATCTATACTGGTATGGACTGGGTAATGTGTTAGAATCTATACTGGTATGGACTGGGTAATGTGTTAGGATCTATACTGGTATGGACTGGGTAATGTGTTAGGATGGTATGGACTGGGTAATGTGTTAGGATCTATACTGGTATGGACTGGGTAATGTGTTAGAATCTATACTGGTATGGACTGGGTAATGTGTTAGGATCTATACTGGTATGGACTGGGTAATGTGTTAGAATCTATACTGGTATGGACTGGGTAATATGTTAGAATCTATACTGGTATGGACTGGGTAATGTGTTAGGATCTATACTGGTATGGACCGGGTAATGTGTTAGAATCTATACTGGTATGGACTGGGTAATGTGTTAGAATCTATACTGGTATGGGCTGGGTAATGTGTTAGGATCTATACTGGTATGGACTGGGTAATGTGTTAGAATCTATACTGGTATGGACTGGGTAATGTGTTAGAATCTATACTGGTATGGGCTGGGTAATGTGTTAGAATCTATACTGGTATGGACTGGGTAATGTGTTAGGATCTATACTGGTATGGACTGGGTAATGTGTTAGGATCTATACTGGTATGGACTGGGTAATGTGTTAGAATCTATACTGGTATGGACTGGGTAATGTGTTAGGAAGGAAAGGATGCCACATTGTTTTATGTAAATGAAAATTATCCCCCTACAGAGGGCTGAAGTCAAAGACAGGTGAATAAAGTGTGAAATGTGCTCAGGTGTGACCATACAAAAAATGTAATATGTAAATCTAAATAAAGTGTTAGGTGTAAATAAGTACAATAAAACCTAATTATACCAGATAGTATAATCGTACTTATTTACACCTTGCACTTTATTTATATTTCCATATTACATTTTTTCTATGGTCACACCTGAGCACATTTCACATTTTAGAATTGCAGGGAATTGTGATGAGAATTTTAAACTTTAGGCAGAAGTGCAGCTGAATGGGAGAATTATTCCAACTCTGCTACTTTGGCCTTAAGTTTTCAATTCCCTTTTCAATTTCCTGTAATTTTCTCTTTATGAAGTAGACCCTATAATCTGATAAGTAGGCGGAGATTAATTATGCGGAGTGGGCGGACCTTCAGGGAAGTGGGTGTGGTAAGTAATTGATAGCTGTGCTGCAAAGTGTCCCTGTAATTTTTTTTCAAATGTTGGCAACTATGTATTCTGCCAACTGACAACAATGGGAAACCATTTCTCCCACTGGCACCAACAATGGGGCGCTATTCCTCCCCCTAATACCAAACATGGCGATGTTTATTCTCACTGATGCCAGGAAATATTCCAATCCCACTGGACACAGTCTGGCCCCACTAATGTCTGAAGGATGATAAACTGGCCCTTTGTTTAGAAAGTTTGGAGACCCCTGATCTACAGACTAGGCAGGTAACAAAGGTCAGATGGTGCAGTGATAATACCGGCGCTGTATCTGCAGGAATTTGAATACAGGTTGGAACAACTTGGAAGGGAAAACTGGGGGTAAAGGATCTGGGATTCATACCCCATCATCATTTTCTTACCACTCTTTGCAGAAGTTCCATAAAACTGGCTTTCCAACCAATCAGGGAGCTTGGCGTATGGTCCCATTAGCTCCCGCCAGCTGTCCTGATTGGTTTTAAACCCTGTACCACTCTCCCTTGTGGCACATTGCCAGTCAGAAAGGAGATCTTTCCGACCTCCCTGCCAGCATATTATGTGCCTGCCTGCAGATTCAGAATAAAAGAGAAGTACTGCCTTCCACACTTCTCATATAAGCAGTTGCTCAGTGGGAGATCTTTCCCATCTTCCCGCTGCCACAGAGCAATAATGGTAATGCACAGGGGGTGTGCCCAGGCACATCTGGCACACCCCATGCGCACTCCTATGATTTTCATACATGTCTGTGGGAATGCAGGACCATCTTAAAGCAGGTCACCTGCAGATCCAATGCACCTGCTAATAATTTCTGAATGATCAGAGAAGTATCTCAAACTGATATCCATCTGATACCACTGAAAGAAGCCCAGAGCCCTACAACACAGGTCCTTACTTTGTCTCCAGCTGGTTCTCAGGGGTGGGAATCGTCATTCTTACTAAAAAAACATATTAACTTTTTTTCCCCCTTTCAAACATTGGACCAATCTCCTGACCAGGGTCTCATGTTGGGGGAGATTTTAGGATTAGGGATGTGATCCTCCTATTGAATGTGATCCATATTTTGATTTGTATCTCTTGAAACTGAATAAATATTATTGAAAGACAATAATACACGACTTAAAGCTTTAAATAGTCCATGCTAACAAATATCTTCTTTGTTTTCAGCATCAGAAATGAGCCTGCCAAGGCCGCTACGCCTGCCAAGGCCACTAAGCCGGCCAAGGCCACTAAGCCGGCCACTGCACCGAAGACACCGACCGGCCAGCCACAACATCAGCAGCTGAGGAAAGAGTCGGTTTCCAGCTTTTCCGAAGCTACGGGAATGTACCCAAGATGGGCCAAACTGTAAGTTTTTTTCTTAACATTTTTTGGGGTTTTTTGATATTTACAATGGAAAGAATAGTCATAAAAACTAAAAAGTCCTCAAACCCAGATAACCTTGTGACTGGGTCAGTAAATAATATGAGGCTTCCTTCATAAAGCTTTATCACCAGGATTAGTATACGTCTTTTCAAAATGGAAGTTCATTTCAGATAAGGCCAAAGAGGTTTGAACATTACAGTCATATGGCTGAAAAAAGAGTTCAGATGTTAAAGCTTTGTGAAATGTCAATAAAAATGTAAATATAAAGGCAAGTCATTGCCAGAAGCGACATGTTAAAAAGCATTATATAAAAGATTTACAACCTTCATAAAGAAAATGACAAATCTACGCAGTTCCTTATCACTGAATGAAGGTTTCCTGTCAGCTTTATCCCACAATGCAAAGTCTTAAGGCACTTATAGAAAATAAGGATGATTGGATCTTAATTAGAACATATATATTTAAAATATTGATGTCTCTGAAGCCAGTCTGAATTATGCAGGAAACATCATATGAAGACAATGTTTTCATTAACCACTTTACCACCGGAGGATTTTGCTGTCTTACGTCCAGGCCACTTTTTGCAATTCGGCGCTGTGCGACTTTAACGGACAATTGCGCGGTCGTACGACGCTGTACCTAAACAAATTTGACGTCCTTTTTTTCCCACAAACAGAGCTTTCTTTTGGTGGTATTTGATCACCTGTGCGATTTTTTGATCACGCGCTATAAACAAAAAAAGAGCGACAATTTTGCAAAAATAACAATATTTTTCATATTTTTTATATGAAATTCCCCAAAAAAAAAATGTAAAAATCAAAATTTTTTAACATTTTCGGCCAATTTGTTTTATGTTAAATAGGTAAAAAAAATCGCAAAAAGCGTATTTTGATTGGTTTGCGCAAAAGTTATCGCGTTTACTAACAAAGGGAAAGATTTTTGTCATTTTTGTTTTTTTTTAACGCGTAATGGCGGCGATCTGCGTTTTTTTTTGCGGTACTGCGACATTGGGGCGGACAGATCGGACCCTTGACTGACATTTTTGACACTTTTGGGGTTACCAGTGACATTTCTACAGTAATCAGTGCTATACATATGCACTGTTACTGTAAAATGACACTGGTAGTGAAGGGGTTAACTTTTTTTGAGAGGGAGGGGTGGTGTGTGTCCCTAGGGGCGTGATTCTAACTGTGATTGGCTGTGGCTTGAGCTGTAGGAACAGTGATCAACGGTCCTACATAGCAGAACCGTATGATCACTGTTTCTACACAGGGGAGAATGACAGGCGGCTTGTTTACACTAGCTGCCTGCCTTTCTCCCTCTCCACCGACGATCGCCGAGTGACCGGCGGACATCGGGTCCGCCGGTCACAAGCGCGGGGAGGTCCGTGACCGCGTGGGAGTGTGCCTCCGGCGGCGCGCGCTCGCTCCCCAGAGCCTCACAGGCTAGTGACGTACCTATACGTCACTTTTCCTGTGAGGGGCTGACCGCCGCAGTATATGTACTTGCGGTGGTTGGCAAGTGGTTAAAAAAAAACAATGTCTCCTAAGTTCAGAGTCGTCTTATAGTCTACTCCTGACCTGCAGGGTCCTGATTGGTTCTCTGGATTCCCCCGTCATGCACATCAATATAGCCACCATTTTGGAGTTTGGCCTCAGTTCTACAACATATTCTGCCCCGTGTCATTTAGCCTTACTAGAGCAGAATTGAGAAGATGTAGCCTGGTTGAAGAAATTGGTCTGATCACTTTAGGGAAAGTCCATTACTATAATCTCTGTTGTAGCATGGACTTCTCTTTACAGCTGAATCCACCCAGAACTACATTTCTCTTTTGGTCTCTTATGGTTTAGATGGAACCTTTTATAAAATGTCAATGTCAATTCTTTGTGGATTTAACAGGGCTTCTGGCAATGAAAGGGAACCCATCAGATGGGAGGAATTTCACATTCCAGTACATATATTTGGAATGTGTTGGGTTTTTGAAACAATATAAATGACTTTCTTCTTTACGTGTCCTATTGTTATATTCTCTGCACCTTTTCTTACCAATATTTTTTTCTCTAGGTGTCTCAGCCAAAACAACGGTGACTACAATCAAGCCATGATCATCTTCCAGAAGATGAAGGCTAAAGATGAAATCCCCAGCAATTTCTTTTTCAACGGGGGAAAAGTGGAGTCTAACCATGACGAAATCCGGGACAAGTTCATTGAAGCCACCGGAATGTTTGAGGAATACGCAGACAAGTAAGTTTCTGTTAAATCCTTTGGAACTCTCAGTTTCTGGGGAATGGTTTTCACATACATTTTTGTTTTCCATTCTTTAACATCTAGGCAGTGCTGTATCCTGGCCTAGGCCTAGGGTGGCACTTTGCAGGGGGGCAGCAATAAAGCTGTTCCCCTTTTGAGAAAAAAAACAGCCTCTCCCCGGCTCCCGCACGAAAATGGTCCCCGCCGGCTTGCACTACACTTTAAGTATAGTGCCAGATTTTTGGGGCGAATTGGGGGACCAGAGGGCAGGCTGCAGGAGGCAAATTAGTCTCGCACCCCCATAAAGCGATCACACTGCTACCTGCCGGGAAGGAAAATACCGGCAGGTGAAGACATGTGGACAGACAGCAGGCTACCGACCACACTTAATACTAATACGTGTGGCACTGTAGACTAATACTCTGCCTACCCTCCTACGCCCCCAGGTATGGCAGGCATCATGTCAATGATATCATTTAATTTCATTAAACATCCTTGTCCTTGAGCGAGCATACTGAATTGCATCATATACAAATAAGACTTTTAATTGTTTATGATGGCAATAACATTTTGGACCTGCTCACCTCATATGTGCCATCGCAATATGTCACTGGGTTAGTAAGATTACTCCTGTCTTATACGATATTTGGATTTATGTTTGCTGCCACTGATTATTTCACTTCTATAATGACTATGGACTTCCTATTCATTATACAAATACGTGAATGATTACAATCGGTGGCAGCAAACACAAGTATAAATATCTTAAAAGAAAGGAGTAATCTTACTAATCTTGTGACATAAGGCTGCACTGATGGAGCTGTACTGATAAGGCAGGACTGATATGCTGCACTGATGGGCGCTAATAGGCAGCACTGTTGGGCACTGATATGCTGCACTGATATGCTGCATTGATGGCCACTGATGAGGTGGCAATGGCTGCACTCATAAGGCAGCACTGATACGCTGCACTGGTGGCCACTGATGGGGGCTGTACTGATGGCCACTGATGAGGCGGCACTGATAAGCTGCACTGATGGGGCTGCACTGATAAGGCAGCACTGATGGGCACTGATGTGATGAACAGATAGGCTGCACTGGTGGCCACTGATGGGGCTGTACTGATGGCCACTGATGAGGACCCACTGATATGCTGCACTGATGGGCAGTAATGAGGCGGCACTGATAAGGCTGCATTGATGAGGCTGAACTTATGGGAACTGATGAGGCTACGCTGATGGACACTGATAGACTGTGGATGTGGTCTGTGGTTTACAGATGACAAGGCGGGTCATAAACAGGAAGGGGTGTGGCCTTTACAGGATGGGGTGGGTCATATTTACATTCGGGGGTGCACAAGTTTAGCCTAGGGCAGCACAAAACCTAAATACACCACTGCATCTAGGTCTGACAAGTTCTTATATGAGACTGTCAGTCCCATTTAGCTTCAACAATATGAACATGTGGAAACCCAGCAAATGGTTTACCTGTATTACTTATTTAAATGGGTCCATATGTCATTTATTTTTTACTTTCATCAAAATCAAATATTCTCTATTATGTCTTCTACAACCCGTCCTAACCTCCATTTTTCTTTACAGGTGTCTTCGGGAGAACAACTGGGACTGGGTCCAATCTTTGAATGATTTCAACTCCCTGAATTCAGGAGGCCAAATTCCCCCACAATGCTTTTACAGGCATGAGGGACAGAACATCTTCCCAACAAAGAAAAACTTGATGGTCTTTGAATTTGCCAGCCTGAGCAACATGCGCCCTCAGTGGGCGGAAAAGTAAGTCTGGGTTTCTATTTCTATTTTATTGTTTTTTATTCTATTAAAGCCGGCCATACACTAGAAGATTTTCATCAGGAGCCAGCAGAAATGAGCTCCATGTGTGGCCCCCCTCCCCCCTCCTGCCTGACATTCTTTGATTGAAAATGTTTGGACCAAAAACGACTGCATGCAGCTGCTGTTTGGGTATTCTGAAGGCCGTCACCAGCGGCAGTCAAAATACACAAGGAGCAGCAGGATGGATAGAGGAAGCTATTCAATTCTATTATTATTATTCCGCAGAATTACTCTAGTGATCTCCAAGTTTGCATTTTATGTTGAGGGGCTTTTGTTCACTTCAGGTGAATTCTGCATTCACAAACAAGTCAATAGGAATGCAAAAACAGTATGAAGCAGGTGAAATGCAGGTCAGAAGGAGTCCAAATGCAGGTCATATACACCTGTGAATTCATTCTGAATCATCTCCGAAATCTCTTCAACTAATATCAAACTGATGTCACAGCCACAAGCCCAAAACCCATCTACACAAGCACTTTGACACCAGATTTTCCTTTTCTATCGGCCTACTTTTTCTTGGTGGTACAAAACTTTTATTGTACTTGTCCATAGTGGAATTTTCACCTGCTCAGAGCAGAGTGTAGTCCTTTACTGCTCTTCTGTATGAAGTCTAGGCTGTTTATAATATCATCGCCCCTTACCAATGAGATAATCCATTCGCTGGATCTCTGACAAAATGGAGGTGACCCAGGAAGTCAGAGGGAAATTCTGTGCTTACCATTCTTCCCACTACATATACATGCTGCTTAGAAAATAAATGCCGAGTTTTGTGTATTAACCTTAAATATATATATATATGTCCTGTCATTGTATTGTCTGTTACTAATCTCACTGACACTTTTTTTTTCAGGTGCCTTTCTGATATGAAGTGGAGTTGGGAGGACGCAGAGGCCATCTTTACAAAGATGAAGGTAAGACTATCAGTATATAACTAAGGGGGGCATTTATAAAGTACAGCCATGGGGTTGTGAGAAATAAAAACTGGGGGACAGCCTGGTTATTTGACCGGAGGAACACAAATGACCAGCTCTCCTCCAATCATAGAGCAGCTCAATGAACTATCACAGAGCACAAACTGTGACCCCACATTGAAAGTTATCTATAAAATGTGGAGCACGGTGTGCATAGCCCTATGGAGTATAATGGGGAGCAGACAGCGACATCTGCCCTCTGCTATAAATAGGACCCTAAATTTACTTCTCTCCACAATAGCTTCTTTCTCAGTTTTTTAATCGTATTTCCTTTTGATGTTTTGCAGATGGAAAACCAGATTCCGGAGGACTTCTTCTACAGCACCAATGGCTTTTATGACTTGGACGGCCCAAATGCAGCTGAAGCCTTTATTAAAAAGTTCTCAATGGGATCTGGACTTACAGAGGATTGGGCCAGAAAGTAAGTTTCCATTATTACTTCTCTTTCTATTCTGTTTCTTTTCTTTTGGGTTCAGAATCACATCAGCTATAAATGGATGGAGCTGCCTGGTCTGAACATCCTATAAATTCTATTGCCAGATTTAGTTGTCTGTTCATTATGTTTATATGGTTTACTTCTTTATCTTTCAGATTCCTGGAGAATGCCCAGTGGAATTATATTCAGGCAAGACGTGACTTCGCGTATATGAAGGTAAGAACATTCGACTAGAACTAGATTTGATTTTTCCACAATACTTTATCACCCAGTAAGCCCCGGACTGTTGCAATTTCATATGAGTTCCAGAACGCATAGAATCGCATGACAAGTGAAATTACACAACTTTCTATGGTGGCCATTCACATATATGCAGTCCAAATACAATGCATTATTAATAAGGGTCCTGTGTGTGTGGTGCGATTTATATCTCTATAGAGTCTAATGGAAACTGCATGGAAAACGCATAGGTGATCACTGACTAAGCAATTCTAGTGCCCTTTCTAGCAGGCTATAATGTCTTTATGAGCTAATTTTCATAGAGAGAGATAAAGAGAGAATCGTAACTGTATCCAAACCGCATTGTAATCTCTCGTGAATTTGCAAGAAGTCACATTGAAAATTATCCCTGATATCACACTAAACATTGCACCGCATAAGTGTGAATCTAGGCTAAGGGTTTGTTCACACAAGCAGTGTTGCCCAACACAGTTTAAATGCAAGCACAAGGAAAATAGTCTTGTTTTCTATTGTTTCAGATTACCCTAATACCCTTCATTGGTTTGCACTGAAAAAAAAAAGGACGTAGTAAAAGAATACATTACAAAAAAAGAGAAAGGGTAATAAAATGCACTGGAACACCTGCAAAAAATGCATTATAGTGCAACTTAACCACTTAACGAGCAGCCACGTAGACCTACGTCAGCTGACTTTAGGTGGTTCTAGCTAGAGGCATCACCCCGGTACGTTTTTTTAGAGCCGGTGGTCGGCTTCCGGCGGTAACAACCGATGTGGCCAGGACAGGAGCCGCTCGATCGTTACCCCAGTGAGCGGGAGGAGACACCCCCCCTCCTGCGGCTCTGCTCGGGTCTCCCGTCCCACCGGGAGACCCATGCAACTGCTGGCTGGATGGATTTCCAGTCAAAGCCGAATGCGGCTTCGATCGGGTCTCCGATGACGTAACCCGAAAGGCGGCATTCATGACGTCACATCCGGGTTACTCGGCTTCTAAAGGCGCCGGATTTAAAAAGTGAATGTATTCAAAAATGCCGTTTTTGGCATTTTGAATACATGGAAGTGTATTGGAGGGGTCTGGGGTCTTTTAGACCCCGATCTCTCCATAAAGAGTACCTGTCACTGCCTATTGCTGTCACAAGGGATGTTTACATTACTTGTGACAGCAATAAAAGTGATCAGATTTTTATTTTTTTTAAAAAAAAACCTGTGGTAAAATGTAAAAAAAAAAATAAAATAAATAGGAAAAAAATATATATATTTTTAGCCGCCCCCGTCGCCGTGAGCATATACGGAAGTCGCGTTGCAAATGAAATTGCTGTTTAAACCACACATGTGAGGTATCGCCACGATCACCAGAACGAGAGCAATAATTTAGAAAGAAGAGCTACACTCTAACTCTAAACTGGTAACTGTTAAAAATTCGCAAAAACGTCGCCTATGGAGATTTTTATTGACTGTAGTTTGTCGCCATTCCGCAGGTGTGCGCAATTTTTAAACCATAACATGTTGGGTATCTATTTACTCGGCGTGACATCATCTTTCACAATATATAAAAAGAAATGGGCTAACTTTACTGTTTAAGAAAAAATGAAGGATGGCGCTCAAGTGTATTAATAACTGGTGATTACCCCAAAAGAGACATAGATAAATGGTCCAATAAAAGTTTATTCTGTGAATCCAAAGATAAAGAAGCAATATGTATATAAAAGAAGTAATTCCTCCTACCAGTCCATGAAGCCTCTGTGTGTCACTGCTGCCTCAGCACGATTTCCTGATGTCAATCCCAAGGAAGGGAGAAAGCTGACAGATGGAAATGGAATGTGGCGCTCACAGCGGGCGTCAGCGTAGTACAGCGTGGGCTCCGGTCCAGGAAGCGGCCGCACACCGGACCGTGTGAGCCCCCACCTCCGCTGGGACCCGCTCCTCTTTTCCACTGACTTATGCCACATTCCATTTCCATCTGTCAGCTTTCTCTCTTCCTTGGGATTGACATCAGGAAATCGTGCTGAGGCAGCAGTGACACACAGAGGCTTCATGGACTGGTAGGGGGAATTACTTCTTTTATATACATATTGCTTCTTTATCTTTGGATTCACAGAATAAACTTTTATTGGACCATTTATCTATGTCTCTTTTGGGGTAATCACCAGTTATTAATACACTTGAGCGCCATCCTTCATTCATTCATTCATTTTTTCTTCATCACGTTTACAAGCTATCCAATATATAGGATTGGGCGAACAGTGTTCTCATGGACATTCGTGTTCCACATACTCGTATGTATTCTCCAGGAGACTACCTTTGGGAGTAGCGCCAGAACTTCTCTTTTGAGCTATAACTTTACTGTTTAGTTTTTTCAAATGCAGTGAAATGTAATTTTTTGGAATTTTTCCCCAAAAAATGGCATTTGAAAGACCACCGCGCAAATACAGCGTGACAAAAATATTGCAATGACCGCCATTTTATTCTCCAGAGTCTTTGCTAAAAAAATTAAAAAAAAAAAAAAAAAATATATATATATATATATATATATATATATATATATATATATATATATATATATATATATATATATATAATGTTTGGGGGTTCTAAGTAGTTTTCTAGCAAAAAAAATACTGATTTTAACTTGTGAACAAAATGTGTCAAAAATGGGCTTGGGGCTAAAGTGGTTACAAACACACGCCAGCATGCACGGCAACCATAACTTACACACTTTCTTTTTTATATTTTGCAGGCACAAAAGGACATTCCAGCAGATGCCTTCATTCCTTAGTTCCATAGGAGCATTCAAGATTTGGACCCTGTTCTACAGAGACTTTTAATGGAAACAGCCAAGAGTGTTACCCTGTTCTACAGAGACTTTTAATGGAAACAGCCAAGAGTGTTACCCTGTTCTAGAGAGACTTTTAATGGAAACAGCCAAGCGTCGTAACCTGTTCTACAGAGACTTTTAATGGAAACAGTCAAGCGTCTTACCCTGTTCTACAGAGACTTTTGATAGAAATCAGCAAAGCATATTGGACGTTGTTCTAAGAAGAAACCACCAAGCTCGGCAATCCAAATATATAAACCAACATATCTGGCTAAATCGAACATTTATGGAAGACTGCCCCAGCCAGATTTTGCTTATTCCATGCCTGCTGCCCAGTTAGACAATGCTGATTCCCTGCCTGCTACCCAGCTGGATTCCGGTACGAAGGTTAAGCCCCCATCTGCTGATGGGTCTGACACTTCCAAGTTTCCATTACGGTCACATACCTTACATGGGTTGCCTGTCTAGCCTAAGATTCTTCCAATATTTGCATTATTCAAGTCCCTTTTGGAGCGTATTTCTCCTGTTGTTTCAAAGCCTGGTGGTCCAGACATTTCAAGTGTAACCAGTAGCTGTATTTGCCATAACAACCCCAATAATAGCGCTATTCTGGGTAGTGGTCGAGTACCAAATGGGCTTAGTCACGACCCAGATGAAATTGCTGTGCATTTGCCATAACAGCCTAGAAAGAAGCAATCTTTTGGGGGGTGGTCGAGTACCATATGTACCTTGTCACATTCCAGATGCTCTTGCTGAAACTTCAAGTGGACTTGAGGACCTTTGCTGGGTAACCAGAGCCTTGGAAAGACCTAGGTGGCAGTTGAAATGCCGAACAATTTTTTGGGGACCAGGCAAGCTACTTGGTTATAACAAGACACCCTGATGTCAGGGCACCGATACTGTCAAATGACTCCAGTGCTAAGTCTTCAGATAACCCATGGCATCTGAGCTTTGGGGTATCTACTGTGTTGAGGCACTGAAATTTTGCAATTTTGTATCTCTTAGGAAATCCAGATGACAGGACACCCAACCAGTTGCCAGACCCCAGCATTTGAGCATCTAGCCTCATAACTGATTCTGAAGGCAGGGCATCTTGCTGGTTACCAGACTTCAGAAGAAGGGAATCTGGTACGTCTTTCGAGTATGGAAGATTATCTCTTTCAACTTATTTAGCAAGTGGATATCTCATATGGACTTGTTTAATAAAGTCTGGTTGGAGCATCAGGAGGCCACTCTTTAGAGGTGGGAACTGTCAGGCAGAGCTGCCATCGGGAGGGGGGGAGGTGACCAATACACAAATGAGGGGCCTGGGGCGTCTCCAGGGGCCCAACTGCCGAGCAGGGCCGGGAGGAGCCTGGTTGCCCTGCTGTCTTTCTCTATGTTCATTCACAAAAGAGTCGGCAGCTGCTGCTCTGTTGTTTTTCTTATATCTGGCTCTTTACTGTCCCCTGTGGCTGTTTCCTGCATGTGCAGTCCTCATGTGAGTGCTGCTTGTATGTGTTATGGATTGTGATTGGCTGTAAAGCCCCGTACACACGTACCGATGGTCGGCTTACAAATGTTCCTCTTTTCTCCCCGGGATGTCGGTGTCTGCTGAAAAGTGCAAAGACAGCACAAGGACAGCACAAGAATTTTGTCCGCCGACTGCAGAAGTGATGTCATGTAATGGTTAACTTTCCCTGTGTTTTCTATTTTCTGAGCATGCCCAGTCTTGCAAATCTGCGGTCTGTCGGCCGAATTGTGTACTGACAGGCGAACAATCGTCCGTTCTGGTGTCGGCATACAAATATTTTCATGTTTGCACGAAAGACTTTTGTCCGCGGATTGTGCGCAGACATCTGTCGGAGGCACCATACTAACACGCGTACAATCGGCAGATCCTTCGTCCACCGACGTTTGTATGCCGACGATCGGTACGTGTGTACGGGCCTTAACTCTTCTCTGAGTCCCAGGGATATGTGTCAACTTTGTGAAAACGAGCTGGGACTAGGAAGACCTAATTTATATGTATGATCTGTGTGTATAAGTGAGGGGATGGGTTGTTTCTGTACTGGGGGGGGGGGGGCTAGATTGCTGTATGTGTGCTGTGTGTGTGTGGTGTGTGTGTGTATTTAGATAGATTAGTATAGTGTATGGACTGGCCAGAGAGGGATTCCTTCGACGCAGCTGGCCAGCTTAAAGATGTATTGCAATGCATGTGAACCAAAAAAAAGTTTGCAAGAAATGTATAAAAATGTTTTTTTTTAAAGAAATCACCAAACTTATGTATTCTGTTCTACTGAGAATGTATGTTATCTAATGAAAAATCTGCTTTATTCAATAAAATTTTTTTGGAAAAAAAAAAATACTTTTCTATTTCTGTACAAAACTGATTGTACCATTTGATGTTGCAACTCTTTCATTTTGCTGTATGACTTTGATTCTTTATTCAATAAAATTATTTTAGAAAAAAAAAAAAAAATCAGTTTGACCATGTGGGGGACAGTCTGATTATTTTACTTGTCAAACACCCATGACCAGCTCTCCTCCAATAACAGGGACACCCTGAGAACTACAATGTAACTTTCCACATGTAGCCACACACCGAGTGTTGACCTGTGGATGTCCGAGCTGGACACGGCTATATGGGAATAGCTGAGGCCGTTGTCAGCCTTTCATTAGTTTAAAGAGGCTGACCGGCCGCTGCTGTTCATATTATCATTAATATATTATTAACCCCTTCCCAGCCAGTGTCATTAGTAAAGTGACAGTGCATATCTTTTTAGCACTGATCACTGTAATAATGTCACTGGTCCCCAAAAGGTGTCAAAAGTGTCAGGAAGTGTCCAAATTGTCTGCCACAATATCGCAGTGCCCCAATAAGTCGCTGAGCGCCGCGATTACCAGTAAATAAATAAAAATATCCCATTTTGTAGACACTATAACTTGCGCAAAGCAATCAATATACACTTATTGGGATTTTTTTTTTACCAAGGATATGTAGCTCAATACATTGGCATGAATTAGTAAAGAATTTTGATTTTTTACATTTATTTATTTATTGGATGTTTTATAGCAGAAAAAAAAATATGTTTTTTTTTCAAAATTTTCGGTTTTATAGAGGAAAAAAAAAACGCAGTGGTGACCAAATATCTCTGTGATCTGTGGGTGTCTGGGGCAATGCAGAGGCTCCCACAGACTATTCCTTTAGCCCCAGGTCTGTATAAAAGGTAACAACCTTTGGTTATGGGACTGCAGGAAATAATCAATGGACTACGAGTGCAGCAATGTCACCACACTTGTACTCCATTGAATAAATGGTGGCATATGGAACTTGTAGTCTTTCCTAACACAGATCTGAGTGAATGGATGATATGACTTAGGACAGAGGGGGGCAGATAGAGGGTAGGGGTCTGGAGAATGGCCCCATGATTTATGTTACACTACAGGTATCAGTGTAACATTGGTATGGTCAGAAAGGTGGAAATAGCTTTTAAGAGAAGCTACAGGTGATATTATCTAAACTATAGCAAAGAAGGATGGCGCACTGTGGCGTGCATATTAAAAATGCTGTATAGATTACTGACAAGAGAGTGTCAAGATGAACCATGGAAGTTTAATAAAGTCAAGTTATAAACAACAAATATAATATAAATAGTCAGCCAAACCGGTCCTGGAGTATCCGGGTCTCCCTGGGGTGCTGTGGTAATCCCAAGTTGTAAAGGCATATAAAAGGGGGGAGAAGGGCGGGACTTTAAATGAAACGCACGGTGGGAATGGCCGTGCGCCTCCATCCCTAATATCAGTTGAGACAATACAAAAAGGTTGGGACTTTGAATGAGAGACATGACTTGGTAAAAAATGATATCACATTTATTGATACATATAAGGGTAATCATGATGTAATACGCGTATAGGCTGAGATGATATGGTATTAAATAAATAGTAAAGTACATAGTTATACACCCCAACAAAGGCAATCTCAAAAGAACCAGCATAACAATGCGACAGTAGTAACAGAGTAATAAAATGACATCATAACATCCATAGACTGACGCGTTTCGTGGACTACATTCGCCACTTCTTCAGAGTCGGTGTATGATCATATCTATGAAAGTAAATAAGTATATGCGTATAGGTACATTGTATTAGATGGTAATTTGGAAATTGGGGGAGAAGGGGAGAAAGGGGGGATAGGAAACAGAGTCCCCATGATCCCAAAACTTACACGGTAGTTCCAACAGTAACTGGTCCTGGAGGTGGGGGCATCGACCCAGATGTCTCCCCCGGGAGCTGAGGGCACGTGGGGCCCACGGGTGAGGCGAAGGTGTCACATACAGAAAAGGATATGAGTAAGTTTTGTTGAAATGTTGCAGGGTAAGCAGAGTATATCTAAATAGAGTAAATAATAATAATGATAATGGTAAATAGTTGTATTGTATACAGAAGACGTAGTATTACTGAACTGATATGTATGGTGAGGGGAAAGTGACAAGGTGATGTGGGCATAAGGGATGAGTTGGGTGGAGTGGGGGGGGGGGTGTGATAAGGAAGTGAACTGTTGAGGAATAATAAGTTGATCGTAAATATGGTAAGAGTATTACTGAGTAGCCAGAGTGTGTCTATATAGAATGAGTAAAAATATTGGCAGTCGTAAGTAAGTATGTACTATATAGAGGTCGTAATGCTACTTAAATAGTATGTATAGTAATTATATACCTGCATGATTATATACTATGTAGAGGTCATGATGCTACTTAATGATATGTATGGTATGGGAAATTGACAAGGTAATGTGAACCTGAGAAATTAATGAATGAATTGAAGTGGGGGTGAATATATGGTAAAGTGGGCTAATTAAGCAAAAAGAGGGTGATGTGAAAGTGGACTGGTGAGGGTTGTGAGTGAGATGAAGGGAATTAGATGAAGTCAGATGCAACTGACTAACAACTGTGCCTGAATTATAGGAAGTGTAGTGGTGACTGAGTGGAAGAAGGGGGTAATGGGGGAAAGGAAAATATATAGAAAATATAAAAGATATTGAAGGTAAGTTGAAGTAACCTGTAAAAGAATGAATCCAGAAGAAGGAAGAGAACGTGACACAATAACGCCAAAACCCGCCGGCCATCAAGCGCCCAGCGTCACGAGGTGCAAAGACATGGAGCCGCAGAGCGGAGGCAGACTCCATGCCGCCCTGCTGGCTACCTCTTATGCACCAGATGGAACAGCAGCCGTCGGCGTGCGGCGCCAAAATGACGTCACACGTCGGCGCAGAGCATGACGCCGATGTGCGTCGGGACCGCCCACCCGATTCCGCCGTGCTCAAGAGAGCCTGGGGGGAAGGGGAGGGCACCTGTCACACATCGCAGCTCCAGAGGAAAGCAAGGGGGGAAAAGCCATCACCGCCAGCCAGCAAAGTGGGAGCAAGCTGGAAAGCAAATTGTATAGCCACATATCAGCCAATAAAAGTCAAAAGAAGGAAGAGAACGTGACACAATAACGCCAAAACCCACTAGCCATCAAGCGCCCAGCGTCACGAGGTGCATAGACATGTAGCCGCAGAGCGGAGGCAGACACCACGAAACGCGTCAGTTTATTGATGTTATGATGTCATTTTATTACTCTGTTACTACTGTCTCATTGTTATGCTGGTTCTTTTGAGATTGCCTTTGTTGGGGTGTATAACTATGTACTTTACTATTTATTTAATACCATATCATCTCAGCCTATACGTGTATTACATCATGATTACCCTTATATGTATCAAGAAATGTGATATCATTTTTTACCAAGTCCTGTCTCTCATTCAAAGTCCCAACCTTCAAGTTGTAAAGGCAGGGCAATCCGATCACAATGGATAGTACCAAGCAGGGAGAGGTAATCCAGTGTGCCAAAGGACATCGCTGCGGTAGTGGGAGACAGGATGGGTACTGTGTGCGGCCGCTACACAGACCCAGAGCCGGATCCTCCGCAATCGCCGCATTCTATGCAATCGCCGAAAGTGGCAAGCAGGTGACGTCACCGGAAGTGACGGCCGGAAGCTCAGTAGGACGCCGGGCTGGATGTTGACGGTGACACGCAAGCTTCTGGTTGCCGCAACTACATGTTTCGCGCGCATGCGCTTTGTCAAGTTGCGTCAACTGGCAACCAGAAGACATATAAAGCCGGAATAGTGGGCGGAATTGAAACAAGCGGCCAATAGAGACCAAAAAAAGAAAAATTGGGGGAGGAGAAAACAAGAAAAAAAACGATGAAAAAACGGGAATCCCAAAGCAACCCTGGGGTTATGGGATATACTCCATTGGTTAATGAATTAAATAAAATAACAATATTAAAAGATTAAAAAATAATACGGCATAGATCTATAAATGTATATTATACATAATTACAAAGTACATCATCATTCAGTCTCTTGTGGTATAAAACTACAATTATTGATAAAAAATGTTTAAATATATTAAGAGATCTATAAGAAATACATAAATGAAAAATAATAATAATGGATAAGAAGGGCTATCCATAGCAAATGCCTGTGCATATCTCACCCGAATATACACGCATACCCATAGATGTCCTCTCATTTGTGTACCAAGATAAATAGACCAAGGATCAATACCTAAAGTCCATAAAAAAATTAAAAACTATCAAATTTCATATAGGAAATACATATAAAAATTTGACACATGTAAAAATTTGAATAAAAAATGGAAAGAGAAGATTTTTATTGGTCACATTCCTAACATCATAGCCATCTGGATTTATGACCTTTCAGGAATCTGTTCAAGGGATTAGCGCCTGGACCATTTTTTGTTTGAGGTGATATTATCTGAAGATCCCAACCAGACACATATACAGAGCTCCACATTTTATAGGCCAGTGTGGAGCAGCAGATGGGTTTGGAGCAGCTCCTCCACGCTGGGCATAAGGGAGTTACTTAGGCCAGCCAAACATGGATCAATATTCAGCTGCTTCAGCAGGGACCGGCTGATATTCAAACCATGTATGGACACTGTGCTCTATCTACTAATCCACTTCTGTACATCCGCCCTGTCAGATTTCCCCCACTCGATCAGCTCTGCAGGCTATAGCCTACAACACTGATTAGGGTACTATGATGGTGGGGAAGTCTCCCTGTCATTAGAAAACAAGAGCTCAGAAGGGAGCAAATAGCTGAAGTGTGTGGAAGGGGGAATCCAGGCTGTTTTTTGCCAATTGAACCTATGGTTGAATGGAAAAACTGACTTATCTATGGGCTGTCTTACACTGACACCATCCTTTGGGCCACTTAAAACATGAGGGGAATCTCGTTACCATTTTTCTTAAAAACATAAAACCCTTAAAGATGAACGAAAGCCTTACATTGAGTCTTGCACAGTTGTACAAAATCCTCTCCTATACTTAAAGGATAAGTCCACCCTAACACTGAAATCCCTGTATCTATAGACCTCCACTATCTAACACTAACCTATCTAGCCCTGTAAAGAAGAAATCAGTATAAATACCTTTTTTTGAAGCCGATCCAACCCGATCCTACTCTGAGCTGTCAGTCGTGGCTTCACTGTGCAGGCGGGTGCAGAGGACACAGCCAACAACGGAAACCCCAAAGTAAGTCTATGGGTGAGGTCACTTCCCATTCATTTCATAGCCGCTGTCAGCTGTGTCGTCCACAGAGCTTCCGCCGCTGCATTAGATCGGCTTTAAATAAGATCTGTGTACTGATTTCTTCTTTATAGGGCTAGATAGGGTAGTGTTGGATTGTGAAGGTCTATAGATGTAGGGATTTTAGTTTTAGGGTGGACTCATCCTTTAAAGTATAACAAAAGACAAAACTTTTTTTAGATTTGGAAAGAGTGAAGAGGGATTAGAACATCTTTCAGGTTTTTATTGATGTCCCAGTTAGGCAGATTCACCCTCTCTTTGTCCTGATTACTGTTGTCACCAAACGTGAAAGTAAAAGAAAAACACAAATTTTGGGTTGTCCCCAGAACAGGAATAGAGGGGAAATATTCCTTTACTTTGGAGGGATATTCTCCTACTTCATGTTTTGACTATAGGACAATAAATGATGGGAAATTTCCCAATGGGACACAGACAGCAAAAATAAACCTTACAGGGGTATAAATTATTCTCTACATACTCTACTATACTCTAAATACTCTATCCAAAATGAGCGGAGGAAAAAACTTGCCTATAGTTCTACTTGAAATATCTTTCTCTGATTTCACTGCACACTGTGAGCTTCTCACACTGTGCATTAGAAGCTGCAGGAGGTCAGATAGAGCCGGTCTCATTTCCTAGCTGTGGAATGTAAAGCATTGTCTAGTCCTTTCCTCCTTAGCCTGACTGTCCTTGGCTGTCCTTTTCATTCCTTGAATTTCAGTTCCTTAAATTATGGAGGCTCAGCATCACATGTGGGCATTACCCAAGGTGGTCGGCATGAAAATCCCAACTGCCTAGGAAGGCCCACTTCTCTAGACTAACAATCTCCCCATTAAAATATTTTTATATTTCCATAACTCCTCCAAAGAGTCAACCCACTGCTTGCATCAGAGCTGAGAGGTCCTGAGAGAAGTACTGAGGGACGGTGCTGGGAAGTTTTCAGGAAGTTATGTACAATATCCTGCCAGATCCACTCAAACTAATCTCAGCCTCAAAGTAGTTTAAAGTCCGATGTCCCTGCCATAGCTATACGTGGGTATCCATACACTATGGCCAAGCTATATAGAAACCCATCAATATACCAGAATGTTTCTGAGCCATTACCAACCCATGTCCCTTTACACATTGTCTGACTACTCACAGAGAAAGTAGATGCTGGACTCGGGTCTGCGAAGCTCCTTGATCAAATATTCTACATTTTCCTGTATTGGAAAAAGAAAAACATTGGATTTAAAAAGCCGGTTCCCCTAACACGCATCATGCACAGGTTTAGTTTAAAAGGAAGCTCCACTTTTCTGGAAAAAATAGCAAATAAAAAAATAATATAGCATATACAATCGCTGCACAAGTCCTATGGTAATTGCAGGTTATTGTAAATGACGTTTCCTTTCTAATCTACAGCGCTGTCATTTTCTCTAACATGCAATGTAATATGGCGACAGAACACCCCCCCCCCCTCCCTTCCAAAATATAATTTACTGCTTGTGTGATTGGCTCACTGATTTTCCCAGAAGTCTGCACACTAAGATAAAATCCTTTTTGGTGAGATACTCCCAAAGGTTAATCCCTTCTAAAGGGGTGCAGACGCTGACACTTTCCTCATTGGAATCCTTCAAGTGCTGCAGCTGATGAGAATTATAAAATCTCTCCCGTTCACATTCACTCATGGACACAGACAAACAAACAGCCTTTTCTTCAGAATAGCAATTAGTAGGAATCTACTATAAAGTTCATTAAAATCTGTGCAAAGTACACAGATCACCCAGAGGGGAATGTTTTATTCTCAATAAAAGTGGAGTTACTCTTTACAGCCTACATTCAAGATAGGCAGCCCCCCGACCTCTTTGTAGCACCCCCTTCATTCCTTTGTTAAATAAAGGAATATTTATTGGATGAATAAACACAAAGCTAACAGAAAAGGGAATAAACGTTCAGCATGTAATGCAGTGTAAGGAACTCAATATTTCACATTTTAAAAAACATTTTCTATGCACATCTTTATTGAAGCCGTCTTTGCAGCAGTCACACATGACATCCTGGGGTCCATTAGAATGCAGAAAACCCTGACTGAATAAGAGGGGGAAGTTTTAAACTGCAATTTGTGCTCAATTGTTCGCAGTACAATGGGTGGGCAGAAGTATTTGAAAGGTGGAAGTTAAAAAGACTAAACTTCTACTATAAAGTGAACCTGTCATCGCTGATGTTTAGCGTGTTAGTTCCTTGGCTCTCTTACTGCAATTTCAGAGTCCCTTACATTACATAGGTTTTCATGACGGGGACAGGAGGAAAAAGATAGAGGGGTTATGTTACTGACAGAGTACAGCTCCCTATGCTGAAAAAAAAAAATGTTAAGGTCAATTAAGTTATAAGTGTTGCTGGGCCAATATTGAGTCAGTGCCCACCGCTCCCCCACCGTACGGAAACCCAAGACATTGCAGTCAAAGAAGAAAAAGGCATGGCCTGACCACCAAGGTAGCGTAAACCAGGGGACTCCAAACTTTCTAAATAAAGGGCCCTTTTTTGTTCCTTCAGACTTTAGGTGGGCCGGACTGTGGACTCTGGGAATAGAAAATCCATCAGGCTTGATGGTCAGTGGGAGTAAAATAATTGCATCGCACCCCAGTGGTTATTAGGAGGAATAGCGCCCCATTGTTGGTGGTAGTGGAAGGAATAAATATCTAATCGGCAGTAGTGGATGAAAGAGTGTCCCGTCGGTGTCAGTGGGAGGAATAGCATCCCCATCATTTGACATCAGTAGGAGAAATAGCGCCCAATCACTGGCATCAGTGGGAGGAATAGCACCCAATCACTGGCATCAGTGGGAGGAATAGCACCCCATCACTGGCATCAGTGGGAGGAATAGCACCCCATCACTGGCATCAGTGGGAGGAATAGCACACCATTCTTTTGGTGTTAGTGGGAAGAATGGTGCCCCATGATTAGTATCAGTGGCAGGAAAGGTGCCCCATCATTGGTATCAGTGTGAAGAAAAGCTCCCAATCATTGGTATCAGTGGCAGAAAAGGTGCCCCATCATTGGTATCAGTGGGAAGAATAGCACCCCATCATTGACATCAGTGGCAGGAATGGTGCCCCATCATTGGTATTAGAAATAAAGAAGGGTTGGGACTTTATATGAGAGACACAATAAGGCTGGTAGGGTAAAATATAACACCTTCATTGGTACATACATATATATATATACACAAGCATGACATGTAAAATATGTACAAAAAACAAGATAGTAGAGAAACTTGTAAGTTGTCCCCAGTCCAGATTCAGAAGAAACATCATGGCAAAGTACCAAAGGTAGTGGTTGACTGTAATCATAACATCAGCAGACTCGACGCCAGATGTGGTGCGCCTACTCTGTGCGCCCTCAGCTCCCGGGGGAGACATCCAGGGTCATGCAATTACCTCCAGTGCCCGGTATTGCCTGAGTTGCAATGTAAGTCTAGGGAATTTGGGGGCTCTGTTGTCCCCCCTTCCCCCCTCCCAGCTTCTTCTAATCATCATTGCTGAAATTTTTTTCATACTCATATATATATTTTTTATAGACACATTTCATACATCTTCTTATGATTAAGTGGCATTTCTAGTCCATGAAACGCATCTGCTGATGTTATGATTACAGTCAACCACAACCTTTGGTACTTTGCCATGATGTTTCTTATAAACCTGGACTGGGGACCACTTACAAGCTTCTCTACTATCTTGGTTTTTCTATATATTTTACTTGTCATGCTTGTATATATATGTATGTACCAATAAAGGTGTTATATTTTACCCTACCAGCCTTATCCTGTCTCTCATATAAAGTCCCAACCCTTCTTTATTTCTACTTGAATAGGGATGAAGGTGCACGATACATCCCACCATGCGCCTCATTTAAAGTCCCACACCTCCCCCCTCTTTACATCATTGGTATTAGTGGGAGGAATGGTGCCTCATTATTGATATCAGTGGGAGAAATGGTGCCCCATTATTGGTATCAGTGGGAGAAATGGTGCCCCATCATTGGTATCAGTAGGAGGAATGGTGCCCCTTCATTGGTATAAGTGAAGCAAAGGAGACCCGTCATTGGTATTGGTGGCAGGAATGGTGCCCCATCATTGGTATTAGTGGGAGGAAAGGTGCCTCATTATTGATATCAGTGGGAGGAATGGTGCCCCTCCACTGCCATCGGTAGGATAAATGGTACCCCATCATTGGTATCAGTGGGAGGAATGGTGCCCCTTCATTGGTATAAGTGAAGCAATGGAGACCCGTCATTGGTATTAGTGGGAGGAATGTGCACCATCATTGATGTCAGTGGGAGGAATGGTGCCCATCATTAATGTCAGTGGGAGGAATGGTGCCGCATCATTGGTGTCAGAGGGAGGAATGGTGCTCCATCATTGATGTCAGTGGGAGGAATGTTTCCCCATCATTGGTGTTAGTGGAAAGAATTGTATCCCATCATTGGTATCAGTGAGAAGAATACAGCCCCATTATTGGTGCTCGTGAGAGCAATGGCTCCCTATCATTGGTATCAGTAGGAAGAATGGTGAACCATCATTCGTATCGGTGAGAGGAATAGTGTCCCTTCAGGGTCAGTGGAAGGAATAGTGCCCCATCATTGGTATCAGTGGGAGGAATGGTGTCTTATCACTGGAATCAGAGGGAGAAATGGTGCCCCATCACTGGTATTAGTGGGAAGAATGGTGCCCCATCATTGGTATCAGTGGGAAGAATAGTGTCCCATCACTGGTATCAGTGGGAAGAATAGTGTCCCATCACTGGTATCAGTGGGAGGAATAGCACCTCATTTTTTGGCGTTAGTGGGAAGAATAATGTCCCAAGAGCCGAATGAAGACAAGCAAAGGGCCGCAGTTTGGAGACCATTGGCATAGACAATGGTGGTCACAGTGTAAAGGAGGAGCTGAAGGCACCGATAGGGAAAGATTTGCAGGACATCCACCCAAACAATGATAACCCATTCACACTCTACTTTGCTGTTGCTTTTTATATTGACCCCGGCCTTCAACTTCACACATGTGCTCCTACCTGGAAGTAATAGAAAGCATGACCTGCTGGTCTGTGCTGAGGGCCAGACACAAGAAGAACTGCTGCAGGAAAGAAAGACAAATTCTTCCACTTTAATTGCAAAATGATTTTGTTGTATTGTTATTATAACTCATTAAAAAGTCACAGAGGTGTCTTTGGGGCCATTTAGACCAGTGGCCTCCAAACTGCAGCCTGAAGGCTGAATGCATCCCTTTGTTTGCATTTATCTGGCCCTCTGGGAACCATTTCTCCTATTAACACCAACAATGGAGGACTGTTCCTCTCAATGACGCCAAAGATGGGGCACTATTTCTCCAATACTAATGATAGTTACTATTCCTGGGTCTTTCTGACAAAAGGTGATATGTCTCTTTTTTTTTTCACTCCCATTGACCACCAAGTCAGAGGCATTGTTTATTCCCACTTTCGCTGGGGCATTTTCTACTCCTGAGGGACCACAGTCCAGTATGCCTAATATCTGAAGGACAATAAACTGGTCCTTTGTTTAGAAAGTTTGGAGACCCCTGATCTAGACAAAAGGAGGATAAAATAGATGGTGAAGGAGAGACATGCTGTGGACTGTTAGAGGTTTTTGCGACCTCTTGTGGTAGGCTGCTAAAATTGTGACCTCTAGTGGAGAGATGGAGGAAGTTCAGGTAAGAGAGAAAATAAAGCCCCAGGGGGTGACCCAGAGGAGCTTTGTGTCTGTAAAGAAGCAATAACTGTGCAGAGAGGTATTCCTCTAGCATATAGGCATACAAATACCCAGTAAAGATAATAAAAGTCTAATGATGTACAGTATCTCATAGAACTAAGTACATCTCTCATATTTTTGTAAATGTTTTATTATAGCCTTTTATGTGACAACACTGAGGAAATTACACTTTGCTACAATGTAAAGTAGTGAGTGTACAGCATGTATAACAGTGTACATTTGCTGTCCCCTCAAAATAACTCAACACACAGCCATTAGTGTCTAAACCACTGGCAACAAAAGTGAGTACACCCCTAAGAGAAAATGTCCAAAATGGGTCCAAAGTGCCAATATTGTGTGTGGCCACCATTATTTTCTAGCACTGTCTTAACCCTCTTGGGTATGAAGTTCACCAGAGCTTCACAGGTTGCCACTGGAGTCATTCTTCCACTCCTCTATGATGACATCACAGAGCTGGTGGATGTTAGAGACCTTGCACTCCTCCACCTTCCGTTTGAGGATGCCCCACAGATGCTCAATAGGGTTTAGGTCTGGAGACATGCTTGGCCAGTCCATCACCTTTACCCTCAGCTTCTTTAGCAAGGCAGTGGTCATCTTGGAGGTGTGTTTGGGGTCATTATCATGTTGGAATACTGCCCTGCGGCCCAGTCTCTGAAGTGAGGGGATCATGCTCTGCTTCAATATGTCACAGCACATGTTGGCATTCATGGTACCCTCAATGAACTGTAGCTCCCCAGTGCCAGCAGCACTCATGCAGCCCCAGACCATGACACTCCCATCACCATGCTTGACTGTAGGCAAGACACACTTGTCTTTGTACTCCTCACCTGGTTGCAGCCACACACGCTTGACACCATCTGAACCAAATACGTTTATCTTGGTCTCATCAGACCACAGGACATGGTTCCAGTAATCCATGTCCTTAGTCTGCTTGTCTTCAGCAAACTGTTTGCAGGCTTTCTTGTGCATCATCTTTAGAAGAGTCTTCCTTCTGGGATGACAGCCATGCAGACCAATTTGATGCAGTGTGTGGCGTATGGTCTGAGCACTGACAGGCTGATCCCCCCACCCCTTCAACCTCTGCAGCAATGCTGGCAGCACTCATACGTCTATTTCCCAAGGACAACCTCTGTATATGACGCTCAGCAAATGGCTATATGAGCCCAATTTGGACATTTTCACTTAGGGGTGTACTCACTTTAGTTGCCAGCGGTTTAGACATAAAAATGGCTGTGTGTTGAGATATTTTGAGGGGACAGCACATATACACTGTTATACAAGCTGTACACTCACTACTTTACATTGTAGCAAAGTGTCATTTCTTCAGTGTTGTCACATGAAAAGATATAATAAAACATTTACAAAAATGTGAGGGGTGTACTCAGTTTTGTGAGATACTGTAAATCCAATATTACATAGAAGATGTGAATGCATTGTTGTTCCTGTACAGAGTATTTGATCTGGCTATAATATGGGAGGACATTTGGAGGACTGTCACTTGGGAGTTGTTTTATCAAGGTGTGAGAATGGGGAAAAAAGCACAAGCAATGTCTCCAGTAGTGTTGAGCGAACACGGACTGTATTATTCGTGTTCGTACCGAATAATTGGATTTTTTGTACCCGAACACGGACACGGACACTTTACTGTATGTTCGGGTAAAAATCCGTGTTCGGTCGTTTTATTTCCGGGTTTTGCATGCTTTGGCGCTCTTTTCATGGCGGGCTTTCAACAGCCAATCAACAATCGTTTAACTGGTGTGCCTTAAGCCATCCCAGCCATGCCTGCAAATGTCTCAGTAGCTGTGATTGGCCGTCTGAAGCATGTGACCAAGTCTTTATAAGTTCGAGGCAGCCGCAGCGGCGTCATTATGCTGCTTAGATTCAGGGACAGAGCACACATCAACGTGCTGGCTGCTGATTAGGGAAAGATAGGCAGGAAAAAACCATTTGTGTCCGGATAGAATTGAGGGACAGGTCGGAGTGTTTAGGCAGGGCGAGTTGTAGGCATTTTAGGGATAGAGTCTGCTGAATTATATAGGGTCAGTGTCTTCTACAAACTACAATCGATATTGCTGTGTGGGGGGTGGGGTGAATCTGCACTCAATCCTGATCTACGATCTCTTCTCAATCCTGTTAGGGACAGAGTCTGCTGAATTTTAGGGAAACTGTGTTCTACAAACTACAATCGATATTGCTGTGTGGTGTGGGATTGGAGATAGGCAGGTGTCAGTGATCCACATCCATTTTTCTGTGTGTGAGCTGCAGTGAACACAATCTTTTTGGGCTGCAGTGAACACAATCTTTTTGGGCTGCAGTGAACACAATCTTTTTGGGCTGCAGTGAACACAATCTTTTTGGGCTGCAGTGAACACAATCTTTTTGGGCTGCAGTGAACACAATCTTTTTGGGCTGCAGTGAACACAATCTTTTTGGGGTGCAGTGAACAAAATCTTTTTGGGGTGCAGTGAACACAATCCTTTTTGGTGTGCAGTGAACACAATCTTTGTGGGGTGCAGTGAACAAAATCCTTTGTGGGGTGCAGTGAACACAATCTTTTTGGGGTGCAGTGAACAAAATCCTTTTTGGGGTGCAGTGAACAACATCCTTTTTGGGGTGCAGTGAACACAATCTTTTTGGGGTGCAGTGAACAAAATCCTTTGTGGGGTGCAGTGAACACAATCTTTTTGGGGTGCAGTGAACACAATCTTTTTGGGGTGGAGTGAACAACATCCTTTTTGGGGTGCAGTGAACAAAATCCTTTTTGGGGTGCAGTGAACAAAATCATTTTTGGGGTGCAGTGAACACAATCTTTTTGGGGTGCAGTGAACACAATCTTTGTGGGGTGCAGTGAACACAATCTTTTTGGGGTGGAGTGAACAACATCCTTTTTGGGGTGCAGTGAACAACATCCTTTTTGGGGTGCAGTGAACACAATCTTTTTGGGGTGCAGTGAACACAATCTTTGTGGGGTACAGTGAACAGAATCTTTGTGGGGTGCAGTGAACACAATCTTTGGGGGGTACAGTGAACACAATCTTTGTGAGGTGCAGTGAACACAATCTTTGTGGGGTGCAGTGAACACAATCATTGTGGGGTGCAGTGAACTCAATCTTTGTGGGGTACAGTGAACACAATCTCATACTGAAGGTTTGAGGGTGCTGCCTGTTCCATACTCCCCCTACTCCTCATCTAGCCTTTTAGGGGTACAAACAATAGTAATTGGGGCCTAGTGTGGTTGTGTACGTGTGATATACATACACTTTTTTGGGATCATATTTTCTATTCCGCTATTTAATCAAAAACCTTTGGGGATCAGTTAAATTGGGGGATAGTCTGTGTTGGTACGTGTGAGAGAGATCCACCTTTCCAAGTTGTTGGGGTTCATCTCATACTTCTGAAGGTTTGAGGGTGCTGCCTGTTCCATACTCCCCCTACTCCTAGCCTTTTAGGGGTACAAACAATAGTAATTGGGGCCTAGTGTGGTTGTGTACGTGTGATATACATACACTTTTTTGGGATCATATTTTCTATTCCGCTATTTAATCAAAAACCTTTGGGGATCAGTTAAATTGGGGGATAGTCTGTGTTGGTACGTGTGAGAGAGATCCACCTTTCCAAGTTGTTGGGGTTCATCTCATACTTCTGAAGGTTTGAGGGTGCTGCCTGTTCCATACTCCCCCTACTCCTAGCCTTTTAGGGGTACAAACAATAGTAATTGGGGCCTAGTGTGGTTGTGTACGTGTGATATACATACACTTTTTTGGGATCATATTTTCTATTCCGCTATTTAATCAAAAACCTTTGGGGATCAGTTAAATTGGGGGATAGTCTGTGTTGGTACGTGTGAGAGAGATCCACCTTTCCAAGTTGTTGAGGTTCATCTCATACTTCTGAAGGTTTGAGGGTGCTGCCTGTTCCAT
This sequence comes from Pelophylax lessonae, assembly GCF_965119305.1. Lineage (NCBI taxonomy): Eukaryota > Metazoa > Chordata > Amphibia > Anura > Ranidae > Pelophylax > Pelophylax lessonae. The sequence continues at coordinate 45,528,011 of NC_138780.1, read as the reverse complement.
ACTCCCCCTACTCCTAGCCTTTTAGGGGTACAAACAATAGTAATTGGGGCCTAGTGTGGTTGTGTACGTGTGATATACATACACTTTTTTGGGATCATATTTTCTATTCCGCTATTTAATCAAAAACCTTTGGGGATCAGTTAAATTGGGGGATAGTCTGTGTTGGTACGTGTGAGAGAGATCCACCTTTCCAAGTTGTTGGGGTTCATCTCATACTTCTGAAGGTTTGAGGGTGCTGCCTGTTCCATACTCCCCCTACTCCTAGCCTTTTAGGGGTACAAACAATAGTAATTGGGGCCTAGTGTGGTTGTGTACGTGTGATATACATACACTTTTTTGGGATCATATTTTCTATTCCGCTATTTAATCAAAAACCTTTGGGGATCAGTTAAATTGGGGGATAGTCTGTGTTGGTACGTGTGAGAGAGATCCACCTTTCCAAGTTGTTGGGGTTCATCTCATACTTCTGAAGGTTTGAGGGTGCTGCCTGTTCCATACTCCCCCTACTCCTAGCCTTTTAGGGGTACAAACAATAGTAATTGGGGCCTAGTGTGGTTGTGTACGTGTGATATACATACACTTTTTTTGGATCATATTTTCTATTCCGCTATTTAATCAAAAACCTTTAGGGATCAGTTAAATTGGGGGATAGTCTGTGTTGGTACGTGTGAGAGAGATCCACCTTTCCAAGTTGTTGGGGTTCATCTCATACTTCTGAAGGTTTGAGGGTGCTGCCTGTTCCATACTCCCCCTACTCCTAGCCTTTTAGGGGTACAAACAATAGTAATTGGGGCCTAGTGTGGTTGTGTACGTGTGATATACATACACTTTTTTGGGATCATATTTTCTATTCCGCTATTTAATCAAAAACCTTTGGGGATCAGTTAAATTGGGGGATAGTCTGTGTTGGTACGTGTGAGAGAGATCCACCTTTCCAAGTTGTTGGGGTTCATCTCATACTTCTGAAGGTTTGAGGGTGCTGCCTGTTCCATACCCCCCCTACTCCTCATCTAGCCTTTTAGGGGTACAAACAATAGTAATTGGGGCCTAGTGTGGTTGTGTACGTGTGATATACATACACTTTTTTTGGATCATATTTTCTATTCCGCTATTTAATCAAAAACCTTTGGGGATCAGTTAAATTGGGGGATAGTCTGTGTCGGTACGTGTGAGAGAGATCCACCTTTCCAAGTTGTTGGGGTTCATCTCATACTTCTGAAGGTTTGAGGGTGCTGCCTGTTCCATACTCCCCCTACTCCTCATCTAGCCTTTTAGGGGTACAAACAATAGTAATTGGGGCCTAGTGTGGTTGTGTACGTGTGATATACATACACTTTTTTTGGATCATATTTTCTATTCCGCTATTTAATCAAAAACCTTTGGGGATCAGTTAAATTGGGGGATAGTCTGTGTTGGTACGTGTGAGAGAGATCCACCTTTCCAAGTTGTTGGGGTTCATCTCATACTTCTGAAGGTTTGAGGGTGCTGCCTGTTCCATACTCCCCCTACTCCTCATCTAGCCTTTTAGGGGTACAAACAATAGTAATTGGGGCCCAGTGTGGTTGTGTACGTGTGATATACATACACTTTTTTGGGATCATATTTTCTATTCCGCTATTTAATCAAAAACCTTTGGGGATCAGTTAAATTGGGGGATAGTCTGTGTTGGTACGTGTGAGAGAGATCCACCTTTCCAAGTTGTTGGGGTTCATCTCATACTTCTGAAGGTTTGAGGGTGCTGCCTGTTCCATACCCCCCCTACTCCTCATCTAGCCTTTTAGGGGTACAAACAATAGTAATTGGGGCCTAGTGTGGTTGTGTACGTGCGAGATACATACACTTTTTTTGATCATATTTCCTATTCCGCTATTCAATAAAAACCTTTGAGGATCAATTGAATTGCGGGATAGTCTGTGTCGGTACGTGTGAGAGAGATCCACCTTTCCAAGTTGTTGGGGTTCATCTCATACTTCTGAAGGTTTGAGGGTGCTGCCTGTTCCATACTCCCCCTACTCCTCATCTAGCCTTTTAGGGGTACAAACAATAGTAATTGGGGCCCAGTGTGGTTGTGTACGTGTGATATACATACACTTTTTTTGGATCATATTTTCTATTCCGCTATTTAATTTAACTGGGCCTCCATGCGAGACCTGTGTGCCTTGTTGCGCTGTTTTGAGTACTCCACCAACATGGCCAGTGGCAATGACGCCGTTCTCAGCTTAACTATCCCACTTCCATGCCTCCTTGAAAAAACAATTCGGGCGATGATGGAAGAGGATGTGGCACAGGATGAGGAGGAGGAGGAGGATGAAGAGGTAACATTTCCAAGGCTTTCAGGGCAGTCATTCGCAAGGGGCTCCGAGGGTGGGTTCCTGCACACGCAAACGCCAGGGACGCAATTGTCCAGCAGGGGCACAGTTCTGGAGGATGAGGAGGATGAGGAGGAGGAGGAGGAGGAGGAGCTGGAGGAGGAGATGGAACCATGTTCACAGCAGGGTGGCACCCAGGCCAGCTCATGGCCATCACTGGTGCGTGGCTGGGGGGATACAGAGGACACGGACGATACACCTCCCACAGAGGACAGCCTTTCGTTGCCTCTGGGCAGCCTGGCACACATGAGCGATTACATGCTGCAGTGTCTCCACAACGACCGCCGAGTTGCCCACATTCTAACTTGTGCTGATTACTGGGTGGCCACGCTGCTGGATCCCCGTTACAAGGACAACGTACCGTCCTTAATTCACTCACTGGAGCGCGATCGCAAGATGCGCGAGTACAAGCGCACGCTGGTAGACGCCATGCTGCTGGCATTCCCATCTGACAGCGGGGCCACAGTGGAAGCACAAGGCAGAGGAGGAGGAGGAGGAGGTCGCCAACGCAACCAGGGCACCGCCAGCACCTCAGAAGGCAGGGTTAGCATGGCCGAAATGTGGAAAAGCTTTGTCAGCACGCCACAACAAACAGCAGCACCAGCAGCTCAGATGGAACGTCTTAGCAGGAGGCAGCATTTTACCAACATGGTGGAGCAGTATGTGTGCACACGCCTACATGTAGTGAATGACGGGTCTGCCCCCTTCAACTTCTGGGTCTCCAAATTGGGCACATGGCTTGAGCTTGCCCTTTACGCCTTGGAGGTGCTGGCGTGCCCTGCAGCCAGTGTATTATCTGAACGGGTATTTAGCACGGCTGGGGGCGTTATAACAGACAAGCGCAGCCGCCTGTCCAGAGACAATGTGGACAAGCTCACGTTCATTAAAATGAACCAGGCATGGATCCCACGGGACTTTTCCGTACCTTATGCAGAATAGCAATGGATACCGACCTTACCCACCCATTGTTCCATTTTTGCTCTTTCTCACTCTTTTGGGGTGTACCCTCATTTAAAATTTTTGAAAAGAAGCAGTGTTGGCTACCTCGTCCTCCTCCTCAGGGCCAGATTAATGTAGGGGCTATTGGAGCTGCAGCTCCAGGCCCCTACCTTTTATATAGGCCCCGGGTTGGCCATATTCACTGTTACCGCTCTTCTGTCACTTGTAAACACAGAAGTCTGGCTTCTATGCTCGCTTCCCCAGGCAGCACCCTCAGAACCTCCCCACACAGCGTGAAGGCCGGACAAGGAGGGACAGTTGGCGATGCATGGATGTGTTTATGGGCTTCAGAGACAGCATCCCATGTTGAATTAGGCATGCATGGCTGCACCCTTCCTCCTCTGGGTGCATGGCAAGGCACGGCCCTTAAGGCCCTTCAAAATCCTCAGCACCAAGCCCATGATGCTGTTAATCCGGCCCTGGTCCTCCTCCACCGCCGCTTCCACCTACACCGCCCATAGGTGTGCGCAGCCTATTGCATTAAGGTGTGCACCCCAAAGTTGAAATACACATGCATGTGTTTGCCAGCAGGGAGAGTAATGTATCGGGGCCATGTACCTGTAGGCAAGGAGAAATAGAGCAGAGCAGGTCCCAGGGAGATCTTTCCCATCTCCTCACTGGCAATGCTATGTGCCCTAGGTGATTAGGGTGTGCCCAGGCACACCCAGCACACCCTGTGCGCACGCCTATGTCACCGCTAGGCTTGTGACGGTATCAGATTTTCATGCTGCGATTAATTGATTAAGGTTTTGCCACGGTATACGGTATTATCACGGTATTCTATTATTAAATTTAAATTATTAAATTTCCACCTCACTTCAATTTCATTGCTGAATTTAGGGGCTTTGGTTCACTTATGCACATTATTATATAGTCAGTCAGTACAGACTCTGTGAACCAGGCCTAAAATAGGTCATCAAGCAGTGTCTGGCCTAACTGGTGATAACTGGTTCTGGCGCTCGGCTCCGATCCGATGGCCTGGTCATTAAGAGGGCAAATCCTTGTGGTCAAGAAGTGGTTAAACCTGAAGGAGGTGTTGTTTATAAATTACTTTACTATTGCTTTAGGCCTGGTTCACATGTATGCGGGTTGGTGGTTCACATTTGCACAGGCATAGCAGCCCATTGATTTGAATGGGCTGCTATGCCCTCATTTTCCGCAGAAAAAAGGTGCATGCAGCATTTTTTTAAAATTCAGTGGCCTTGAAATCCATCCTGCTTTTGCACCATGCGACTAACCTGCAGTTCCTGCTCTGGCAAGCTTTCTGCATTTTTTGTATACGTGGGCACGGCATTTAAAAATAAACAGTTTGCGTGTGCAGCAACGGCAGGTAAGTCGCATGGTGCAAAAGAAGGATGGATTTCATGGCCACTGCATTTTTTTAAATTCTGCATGCACCTTTTTTCAGCTGAAAACGCAGGCATAGCAGCTCAAGCCCATTCACATCAATGGGCTGCTATGCCTGTGCAAATGTGGGCCCCCAACCCGCATACATGTGAACCAGGCCTAAAGCAATAGTAAAGTCATTAATAGATAAAAACACCGGTCCTCCTGCAGGTTTAACCAATTAATGACTTTACTATTGCTTTAGGCCTGGTTCACATGTATGCGGGTTGGGGGCCCACATTTGCACAGGCATAGCAGCCCATTGATGTGAATGGGCTTGAGCTGCTATGCCTGCGTTTTCAGCTGAAAAAAGGTGCATGCAGAATTTAAAAAAATGCAGTGGCCATGAAATCCATCCTTCTTTTGCACCATGCGACTTACCTGCCGTTGCTGCACACGCAAACTGTTTATTTTTAAATGCCGTGCCCACGTATACAAAAAATGCAGAAAGCTTGCCAGAGCAGGAACTGCAGGTTAGTCGCATGGTGCAAAAGCAGGATGGATTTCAAGGCCACTGAATTTAAAAAAAATGCTGCATGCACCTTTTTTCTGCGGAAAATGAGGGCATAGCAGCCCGTTCAAATCAATGGGCTGCTATGCCTGTGCAAATGTGGGCCGCCAACCCGCATACATGTGAACCGCCAACCCGCATACATGTGAACCACCAACCCGCATACATGTGAACCAGGCCTAAAGCAATAGTAAAGTCATTAATAGATAAAAACACCGGTCCTCCTGCAGGTTTAACCACTTCTGGATCGCAAGGATTTGCCCCTTTAAAGACCAGGCCATCGGATCAGAGCGCCAGGACCAGTCATCACCAGGTAGGCCAGACACTGCTTGATGGCTATATAATAATGTAATGTGGGCTGCTAGGCGTGTGTGTGTGTATATATATATTTATTAGAGCTGCACGATTCTGGCCAAAATGAGAATCACGATTTTTTAGCTTGGAATAAAGATCACGATTCTCTCACGATTCTCTGTGTAACAAAAAAAAAAAAAAATTGGGATAACTTTACTGTTACGTTTTTTTTTTTTTTTTATTCATTAAAGTCTAATCATTGCGTTTGAAAGACTGCTGCGCAAATACAGTGTGACATAAAATATTACAACAATCGCCATTTTATTCTGTAGGGTCTCTGCTAAAAAAATATATAAAATGTTTGGGGGTTCTAAGTACTTTTCTAGCAAAAAAAAAACTGATTTTAACTTGCAAACAGCAAGTGTCAGAAAAAGATCCAGTCTTTAAGAGGTTAAACTTCCTTTCTCCCTGGCAGAGGGAAGGAAAAGATACAAATGTAATCATTTTTGTTTATAGTTAGGAGACTTAATGCTGAAAGGTGTTAGCTGAGTGAGTGAATGAGTCATCCAGCTCACTGAAATGTATCAATTCACAAGTCAGGCAGACTTGACAGAGAAACTCGGTATTTTAAAAATGCCACAATAACAATACCGTGGCTATGCAATACCGCGATATATCGAATTACCGAAAACCGGCATATGTCTAGTCACCGCCACATCCACCACCACCTCAACCTCCCTCCTACTCCATATGGGCCTCGTCCTTCAGAGATGAAGAAGAACATTGTTTTATTTTTCTGTTTTTTTTTGTTGTTTTAAGTTATTTCCCTATCCACATTTGTTTGCAGAGCACTTGCCATGCTCTTAATTACGTTTTGCTGCCATTTGCAGCACTCTAGCCCTTTCCTTTGGTGTTTTAGAGCCATTTTAGTGCCTTAAAGTTCGGGTCCCCATTGACTTCAATGGGGTTCGGTGTCCGGGAAAAGTTCGGTAAAAGTCCGGGACACGGACCCGGACTTTTTTTTAAAGTTCGGCCGAACCCGTCGAACACGGACATCTAGGTGTTCGCTCAACCCTAGTCTCCAGCTGTTTCATTCTAATCTACAGAGTGCCAGCAACCATTCTGCCATCTGTTTTAGGGATACTTCATTTACAATAGAGCAATAGATGTTTTCTATAGTGTACCAGTCAGCCACACCACCCTTTCTTAAAGTAGAACTGAAGGTAAAACTTTTATCTTTATTTTGGATAGAGTGGAAAAAGATTAGAACACCCGCCAGGTTTTTATTGCTGTCTGTGTCCCCGTTAGGGAGATTTACCCTCTTCATTTGTCCTGGTGACCATTATAAAGAAAAAAAAAAAACTTAAAAAAAAGGTGTCACCGGAATAGAAATAAAGAGGACATCTTCCAATGGGGACACTAGTTCTGGTGACAACTAGGGATTCCCTGACTTTGGAGGGATTTCCGCTCACTCGCTGTTTTGGCTATGGGACAGGAAGAAAAGGGAGATCTCACTGGGACACAAAAAGCAAAAACATGACAGAGGTTTAAACCCTCCCCTACGCTATACAAAATGAAAAAAAAAAGAAGCTTTTAATAACAGGATACTTACCGGTCCAGGGATCCAGCGCTGTCCTCACCCAGGCTGGTTCTTTGTGTTCCTATCACCGGCATGTTTAGTGTGGGAAGCCGGCTGTCACTCCTTGCGGCTTCACAATTGGCTTCTCAATGTGCATGAGCAAAATGTGCTGCACAAATGATCCCTCAGCCTCCTAAGACCTGTGACATGTTCCCAAAGTTTGTGGGAGGGAACTTACAGTAGAATGGTCTCGTTTTTTTAAGTACGCACTCCCCCCAAAAATAAAAAGTTTCAAAAGAAGAAGAGCGGAGGAGAAGTGGAACTTCCCCAATAGGGTGTAATTCTGCTTTAATGATCTGAGAACCCTGCTAATGATACAGGAGAGCTATTCCCAATCACACCCACTGGAAGGGACTTCTTGTCTCTCACATGCAGAAAACCCGATGTATCCGAGTGTCAGAACAAAGACTTCTCACATTCCACAATTAACCACTTCAGCTCCAGGAGGTTAAACCCCCTTCCTGACCAGGCCCCCGTGTTTTGCGATACGGCACTGCAATGCTTTACCTGATAATTGTGCGGCCGTGTGAAGCTGTACCCAAATGAATAAATATTTGATCACTGCTGTGAAAAAGTATAACTAATGCAGCCATCAGATCTAAGGACAGGTAATACTCAGCTTCCTTTCCACTGCTCTGGGATGATGCTGTCTCATCTCTGGAACACGGGTCTGGGAATGATATGTCCAGCTCTCACCGGCTCCCCCTCCTTTGTGTACCACCATTCTGTATCGGTGGGTTTCCTGAAGAACAATCTCCGGTTAGTATGAAGCAATATTCGATCACCAAAATCACAACGCAATGGACACCGGATAACATGGAAAGGAGGTCAGTGATGTCTGACCAGCACAGATGTACAATAGGACAGTCCTGAATAAAATGTATGTGATCCCCTGGACCTCCAATCTTATCCTGACAATTCACCTCATCATCGACTCACGATGATGTGTACACAGATGTTAAATAGGGATGATCGAACGGTTCGGGTCCACCATCGGTTCGGCCCGAACATTGGGTGTTCGAGGTTCGGCCGAATTTAGAACTTTTTGCCCAAAAAGTTCGGAATTCGGCAACCAGAACCGCCCAAAATGCAATGCTTCAGGAAATGAGCTTTAAAAGCCCGTGATTGGACCAGAACCATTAGCAAAAGCCAATTGAGGGGGCAGGAGAATGCTAGGAATGTGATTGGAGTGACTAGGGGGTCCCTAGACCAATCATTAGTGAATACGCCCCCCAGTATATAAGATCGCCCCCGCCATATTCCCAGCATTGTTATACTGGACATGGAAGAGAGTGGAAGCAGTTCTGTTAATTTTACTTTAAAAGTGTCATTTAGCTATTTATTAGTGTGAGGAAAGGGATATCTAGTGTAGTTAGAGTGCTCCTTTACACTTAAGTTAGCTTCAAAAATTTAGTTTCTGTAGGGAAAGTGTTAAGTGTCAGGGGACCGTAGTGTAGTGTAGGGTTAACTGACAGTGACTGCTATGGCAGGGTGACAAAACCCTTCCATAGCAGGGTGACCGCTATAGAGAAATGATCATTTCTCTGAGTTGCTTCGGGACAGGTATGTGGCTTCTCACCAGCATGCATTTTTTATGCTGCAGGGGCTGCCACTGCCAGTGCTTTTTTGAGGACATGTTTGATGTCAGACATGACATCTGAACATGTGTATAGGGGGTATATATAGACATATATGTCTGAATATATACCCCTAGACATATATAGGTGTGATAGTAGCAGAAATAAATGCTTGCGCTAATGAAATCATTTACAGTAATATATTTCTGCTACTATCACACCTATATATGTCTAGGGGTATATATTCAGACATATATGCCTATATATACCCCCTATACACATGTTCAGATGTTTTGCCTGCCTCAAAAGAACCCCAAAAAATGCCAAAAAAACGCTAGCGTCAAAAAAAAAAATGCCCAGGTGTGTTTTTACTGGCATTTTTTGGGGGGTTTTGGAGGCAGGCAAAACATCAGAACTTGTGCACAGTACCACTATACACAAGTTCAGATGTTTTGCCTGCCTCAAAGGAACCCCAAAAAATGCCAAAAAAACGCTAGCGTAAAAAAAAAAAAAAAATGCCCAGGTGTGTTTTTGCTGGCATTTTTTGGGGGGTTTTGGAGGCAGGCAAAACATCAGAACTTGTGCACAGTACCACTATACACAAGTTCAGATGTTTTGCCTGCCTCAAAGGAACCCCAAAAAATGCCAAAAAAACGCTAGCGTAAAAAAAAAAAAAAAATGCCCAGGTGTGTTTTTGCTGGCATTTTTTGGGGGGTTTTGGAGGCAGGCAAAACATCAGAACTTGTGCACAGTACCACTATACACAAGTTCAGATGTTTTTCCTGACTGCAAAGAACCCAAAAAAATGCCTGCTATTAAACCGGCAAGGTGTTACAGCAGAGAAGCCATATTCCTGTGCTTAAAGTTTTCTAATACAAACGATCTTTTTTTTTTATGGTTCTGGACATGCTACAGAGCTGAAACTTCACATGTACACTTTTTAGACCCCCCAGATCTGAAATCCAAAGTAAAAATAAAAAAATCTCTTTTTTTTTTTTTTATAATTTTTCAATCATTGGCTTTTTTATCAAAAATGACAATTTTTAAGAACTTTTTTTTGTGTGATTTTGTGTCTGGGGGGTCTAAAAGGTGTACCTGTGAAGTTTCAGCTCTGTAGCATGTCCAGAACCCCAAAAAAAGATCATATAAGTGTAAAAGAGGGGTCCCACCATCCCTGCTCTACTGAAAAATGATCTTTTTTTCTGGTTCTGGACATGCTACAGAGCTGAAACTTCACAGGTACACTTTTTAGACCCCCCAGACACTAAATCCAAAAAAAGTCATGCCTGCCTCCAAAAATGCCCGATAAATGCAAGAAAAAGCGCCGTAGAGAAGCCGTATACCTGTTCTAATAAAAATTATAAGAAAATGCTAATTTTGGGGGGGGTTCTGGACATGCTACAGAGCTGAAACTTCACATGTACACTTTTTAGACCCCCCAGATACTAAATCCAAAGTCAAAATAAAAAAATCTCTTTTTTTTTTTTTTTTTTTTTTATAATTTTTCAATCATTGGCTTTTTTTATCAAAAATGACAATTTTTAAGAACTTTTTTTTTGTGTGATTTTGTGTCTGGGGGGTCTAAAAGGTGTACCTGTGAAGTTTCAGCTCTGTAGCATGTCCAGAACCAGAAAAAAAGATCATATAGGTGTTAAAGTTAAAGGAGGGTCCCGACCCACATCCCTGTTCTACTGAAAAATTATCTTTTTTTTTCATGGTTCTGGACATGCTACAGAGCTGAAACTTCACATGCACACCTTTTAGACCCCCCAGATACTAAATCCAAAGTAAAAATCAAAAAATCTCTTTTTTTTTTTTTTTTTTAATTTTTCAATAATTGTCTTTTTTATCAAAAATGACAATTTTTAAGAACTTTTTTTTGTGTGATTAATAGTTAATGGGGCATGACCCAGAACCCTAGGCACTTTTTAGGGGCATTTATTGGGTTTTAGGGCTTAAAAATTGTGTTTTTTGATTACAGAAGTTCGGGTCCCATTGATTTCAATGGGGTTCTGAAATCCGAACCGAACTTTCGTGAAGTTCGGGTGTTCTGGTCGAACCGAACTTTTCAAAAGTTCGATCATCCCTAATGTTAAACGCCACGTTCAGATCTGCATAGTGCTTTTTTTGTACAGATGTGAACGCAGCTCAATGATAGCTGATGTGTCCATACACACAGAAGGGTTTAGCAGAAAGTATGCAAAAAGTATGCAGGGTTTTAAAAGTATGCAAAATCTCAAGGCAATCCATTCAGACATTGGGTTCCCTGTCACATCAGAGACCTCAGTCACTGTCCCCAAACCTCTGTCTATCAGACTTTAGAGGGGGCCGGACTAGGGCCAATGGGAGTAGAAAATGTCCTGGCATCCAGTGTGGGTAAGCAAAGCCCCATTGTTGGTGTCAGTGGGAGGACTAGTGCCCCATCATTGGTGTCCGTGGGACAAATTTTTGCCCATCGTTAGCATTAGTGGGACAAATTCTGCCCCATCATTAGTGTCAGTGGGAGGAATTATGCCCTTTCGTTGGTGTCAGTGGGAGGAGCAATGCCCCATCATTGGTGTCAGTGGGAGGAATTGTGCCCTTTCATTGATGTCAGTGGGAGGAGCTGTGCCCCATTGTTAGTGTCAGTGGGAGGAACAGTGGCTCATTGTTGGTGACAATGGAAGGAATTTTTTCCCCACCATTGGCAGTCACAGACACCCTGCAGACCAACGGGGCCACATCCAGGGAGGCTTTACGGATATACTGCAACCCCTGTATCAACTGGTCCGTCAATTCCGCCAGCTCCGGGGGATGTTGACTCCCTTCCAAATCCTGGCGCAGGATTCTAGCCCATTCCGTTAAAGTCGGAGAGACCAAGGCAATGGCGAACACCGGCCTCAATATTGAACCTGTCACAGTGAAAAGATGGCGGACCAGGGCCTCAGCCTTCCTGTCTGCAGGATCTTTAAAGGACAGAGTGTCCTCCACTGGTAACAAGGTGGCTGTAACAGAACCGCGACCCACACTGTGTTTGTGGGCCTCCATCAGTATACCGCTTCCTCCCAGTCTTAAACATAGATATCAAATATCCTAGCCGCCACCATACAAAGCTAGCCAACAACTTAGCTTGTACAAGTTCTGGAACCTTCTCTTTATTAAACAGTTTCACACTCAATATATACAGCACAAGGAAACATCCCCCTCCTGATCAATCTACTACCCCAGGTCAGGTGGGCCTGATTACATTATCATATGCAGATAGCCTTGTATACAGAATTAAAATTACCCTGAACTCATTATCTAAAGGACAGCCAACACAAACAGTATTCTACTTTTCTACCAGTAACTAATAGATGACAATGATTCAATCAACCTGAGCCAATTAACTAGCAGACTGCCGTCCTCGAGCTCCTGAAATACAATACACATTATTATGAGTGTAAACACAGAACCCATTGTAGATAACAGGTGAGTAAATCAGCTTATTCAACAATGTCTGGAAGACAAGTGGTTGAGTTGATATTAGCATTTGCCTTGAGTCTTACTGTCTTGGGGAGACATGGACTTGAATCCAAAGTAACATTACTGCAAATGCCCCACATATAGTGTCTGTCTTTCATTCCCAGTGATGGTGAGTAACGTCACAATGGCCTTCTTCAGCCTGGAAACCTGTGAATCTACCACCAGCAGAACCGTCAGTTTCTTCAAGAGGGACTCCTCAAAGGGGTACCTCTGAGCAAAACGCTTATGTATCCCAACCTTTAATTTTGGGGAACTCCACTCACTAGTGACAATCTCATCAAAATAGGGGGGAAACAGAAATGCCTTAATCGCCTTGGACGGTCTGCGGGTACCTAACTGCACCGGCGCAGCTGACGTAGCGCCGGCTGTGTCTTCCATCTTTAAAGTTTCCCGCACTGATACTATCAGTGCCTCCAGAAGTGACTTTTCTTGTGCGGAAGACGTGGAAGAGGACTCATCCTCACTATCAGAGCCATCAATTGCGTGGATGCAGACCCCATGGGGTTGCTGGCGTCCACGGCGGCCACATCAGCCTTTAGAACAGTGGTTCTTAACCTTGTTGGAGGTACTGAACCCCACCAGTTTCATATGCGCATTCACCGAACCCTTCTTAATTGAAAAAATAAAATATGATTTTTTCAAATTCAAAACATAGGTATATATTTAGATATATATTTATACATAGGTGCACAAAATGAACAAAACCATAAAAAAAAAAAAAAAAAAAAAAAAAAAGGCTCCATAGCTCAGGGGTTAGAGCACTGGTCTTGTAAACCAGGGGTCGCGAGTTCAAATCTCGCTGGGGCCTCCCTGCAAGTGTTGGCGACTGTATCTCAAAAAACAAAACCATTAAGAACAAAGAACAAAACCATTAAAACATGGGGTGTCAGGAGGGCACACCATGGGGTGTCAGGAGAGAACACACTGAGGGGGGAGGTGTTGGGAGGGCATACTATGGGGTATCAGGAGGGCACACACTGGGGGGAACACACTGGGGGTAGGTGTTGGGAGGGCATTCCATGGGGTATCAGGAGGACATACACTGGGGGGGGGGGGGGGGGGTTGTGGGAGGGCATACCATGGGGTATCAGGAGGGCACACACTGGGGGGGTTGGGAGGACATAGCATGGGGTGTCAAGAGGGAACACACTTTGGGGAGGTGTTTGGAGGGCATACCATGGGGTGTTAGGAGGGCACACATTGGGGGGAGGTGTTGGGAGAGCATTCCATGGGGTATCAGGAGGGCACATACCAGGGGGTATTCACAATGCTTTATTGAGCTAAATGAAAAGGACATGCATTTCCATCTGTCAGCTAACAGCACCTCTATGCTAAGCTGCAGTAACTCAGCAGACGTAGCATAGAGGTTCTTGTAAACGAATCCACCATGTACAGCTAGCTGAGCCTACCTCCAGGAACATTCACTCGGCTCCCTCTGCTCAGCTGCTCACACTTCCCTCTTCCAGGCGGGCGCGATCTCCGTGGTCAGGTACATCCCCATCCCGCCCACTCACGCAGCAAGCAGCCTGCAGGAGATAGGCTGGAAACCTGCTGGGGGAGGTACAGGGGGCAGAGTGTCAAGTGTCTATGTGTAATGGCTGTGAGTTGTCCCGACCGCAGCTCTGATTTCCCGGGGTGCGCTCGGCCTCACAATCAGTAATATTTTCTCGGGGGGAGCAATTGCCCCTTTGTCCCCCCCCCCCCCGCCGAACCCCGGAGACTGACTCACCGAACCCCTGGGGTTCGATCGAACCCAGGTTAAGAACCACTGCTTTAGAATCTGAGGACACAGAGGGGGCAGGTGATGGTGGAGGGTGCTTCTTTCCCTGTCTGTTCTACAGGGTCATATCCACCTTTGATACCAGCGACTGCAGGACCGCCATCATGGCCGCCAGGGCGGACGTAGATTTGGAGGGTCCCGCAGCCTCTGAGAGTGGGTCCGGTGGTGACACTCGTTCTGAATGTTCCATTGAGAAACCTGGGACCACTAGATTTGCAAAAACATTTTGGTCAAAAAATGTTTGTAATATGACCACTTTAATTGTGGCACTACAGCTCCCAGTCACAGCAGGAAGGAGGGCCGCATACACCCCCGTAGACTCACCACACTGCACAGAGTGAGAACCAGCAGTGTCAGTCAGCCTGCTCCATTCCATTCTTAAAAGAAGTGGAACGGCTGTGTCACCACTAGAGGCCCCCACTGCACACCGCTCCCGTGCCTACAAGAAAATGGCAGCCCATAAACTTCCATGGGAGCCTCAACAAACATGGCTGCCGAGTACAATGTATGAACTACAATAAAATGGTGGCACCACACGCCGGAAGCGAAGGAAAAAAGTTCCATTCAGTGGCGGCAGGCCGATAGGGGGCGCAGGGGCGCCACCCCCCCCCCCGACAAAAAGAAGAGAAAAAAAAGTCAATTTTTAGCCCACTAGGGGCGCCTGACTTAGTGGTGGGTATAGGGGGGGTGGGGTTTTGCCTCCCACGTGAGGCAGACAGAGGGGCTGATTGGCAGCCTTCTGGGGGTCTTCGGGGCACAGAGCAATGCGCCCCGACACTCCCCTTTTTAATGGACCCCTGGCTGTGATTGGTCCAGACTCCAGCTTGGACCAATCACAGGAGGACATCCCGGGACGGTCCTGTGGTCACGTGACATGTGGGGGCGGTGCACCGCCCTGGCGTCACGTCCTTCCCGCCCGCCGGCACAGAGTGAGAGCCTGAGAGCCGCATGGAGAACGGAGTTGGACTATCGTACCGCCGCGGCTGCCGCTATCATCAGCAAGCATTCCATTGAAGTTCGCAGTCAGCATCGGCAAGAACTGTCTTGAAGCTGTTTGTGAGGTGAGGAGACGCTGGTGATGTGAGCGGAGTGTGCCGGACCATTTGAGGACCAGAACGTTCCGTTCGTCTGATCGTCATTCGTCTCTCGGCCCAGACTTACCCGCCTCCTAATTTCTGGACTGGAGCCTCTTCCTTTCTTAACAGGTAAGCAAATTCAATCCCCAGGCCTGCCCTGAGCTAGCTTGAACTAAAAAAACCAACAGACCAGTCATGACTCATGAGAGACCAAGACTACACTACAACAAACCAATGCTGGTCAGGTCACTGTGCATTGATGGGACATGCTTATCAGGTCACTGTGCATTGATGGGACATGCTGATCAGGTCACTGTGCATTGATGGGACATGCTTATCGGGTCACTGTGCATTGATGGGACATGCTGATAAGGTCACTGTGCATTGATGGGACATGCTGATCAGGTCACTATGCATTGATGGGACATGCTGATCAGGTCACTGTGCATTGATGGGACATGCTGATCAGGTCACTGTGCATTGATGGGACATGCTGATCAGGTCACTGTGCATTGATGGGACATGCAGGTCAGGTCACTGTGCATTGATGGGACATGCTGATCAGGTCACTGTGCATTGATGGGACATGCTTATCAGGTCACTGTGCATTGATGGGACATGCTTATCAGGTCACTGTGCATTGATGGGACATGCTGGTCAGGTCACTGTGCATTTTTGGGACATGCTGGTCAGGTCACTGTGCACTGATGGGACATGCTGGTCAAGTCACTGTGCATTGATGGGACATGATGGTCAGGTCACTGTGCATTGATGGGACATGCTGATCAGGTCACTGTGCATTGATGGGACATGCTGATCAGGTCACTGTGCATTGATGGGACATGCTTATCAGGTCACTGTGCATTGATGGGACATGCTGGTCAGGTCACTGTGCATTGATGGGACATGCTTATCAGGTCACTGTGCATTGATGGGACATGCTGATCAGGTCACTGTGCATTGATGGGACATGCTGGTCAGGTCACTGTGCATTGATGGGACATGTTTATCAGGTCACTGTGCATTGATGGGACATGCTGGTCAGGTCACTGTGCATTGATGGGACATGCTGGTCAGGTCACTGTGCACTGATGGGACATGCTGGTCAGGTCACTGTGCATTGATGGGACATGCTTATCAGGTCACTGTGCATTGATGGGACATGCTGATCAGGTCATTGTGCATTGATGGGACATGCTGATCAGGTCACTGTGCATTGATGACACATGCTGATCAAGTCACTGTGCATCGATGGGACATGATGATCAGGTCACTGTGCATTAATGGGACATGCTTATCAGGTCGCTGTGCATTGATGGGACATGCTGGTCAGGTCACTGTACATTGATGGGACATGCTGATCAGGTCACTGTGCATTGATGGGACATGCTGATCAGGTAACTGTGCATTGATGGGACATGCCTATCAGGTCATTGTGCATTGATGGGACATACTTATCAGGTCACTGTGAATTGATGGGACATACTTATCAGGTCACTGTGAATTGATGGGACATACTTATCATGTCACTGTGCATTGATTGGACATGCTGATCAGGTCACTGTGCATTGATGGGACATGCTTATCAAGTCACTGTGCATTGATGGGGCATGCTTATCAGATCACTGTGCATTGATGGGACATGCTGGTCAGGTCACTGTGTATTGATGGGACATGCTGGTCAGGTCACTGTGCATTGATGGGACATGCTTATCAGGTCACTGTGCATTGATGGGACATGCTTATCAGGTCACTGTGCATTAATGGGACATGCTGATTAGGTCACTGTTTATTGATGGGACATGCTGATCAGGTCACTGTGCATTGATGGGACATGCTTATCAGGTCACTGTGCATTGATGGGACATACTTATCAGGTCACTGAGCATTGATGGGACATGCTTATCAGGTCACTGTGCATTGATGGGACATGCTTATCATGTCACTGTGCATTGACGGGACATGCTGATCAGGACACTGTGCATTGATGGGACATGCTTATCAAGTCACTGTGCATTGATGGGACATGCTTATCATGTCACTGTGCATTGATGGGACATGCTGGTCAGGTCACTGTGCATTGATGGGACATGCTGATCAGGTCACTGTGCATTGATGGGACATGCTGATCAGGTCACTGTGCATTGATGGGACATGCTGATCAGGTCACTGTGCATTGATGGGACATGCTGATCAGGTCACTGTGCATTGATGGGACATGCTGTTTAGGTCACTGTGCATTGATGGGACATGCTGTTTAGGTCACTGTGCATTGATGGGACATGCTTATAAGTCAATGTGCATTGATGGGACATGCTGATCAAATCACTGTGCATTGATGGGACATGCTGGTCAGGTCACTGTGCATTGATGGGACATGCTGATCAGGTCACTGTGCTTTGATGGGACATGCTTATCAGGTCACTGTACATTGATGGGACATGCTGATCAGGTCACTATGCATTGATGGGACATACTTATCAGGTCACTGTGCATTGATGGGACATGCTTATAAGGTCACTGTGCATTGATGGGACATGCTTATCAAGTCACTGTGCATTGATGGGACATGCTTATCGGGTCACTGTGCATTGATGGGACATGCTTATCGGGTCACTGTGCATTGATGGGACACACTGGTCAGGTCACTGTGCATTGATGGGACATGCTGATCAGGTCACTGTGCATTGATGGGACATGCTTATCATGTCACTTTACATTGATGGGACATGCCTATCAGGTCACTGTGCATTGATGGGACATGCTTATCATGTCACTGTGCATTGATGGGACATGCTGATCAGGTCACTGTGCATTGATGGGACATGCTTATCAGGTCACTGTACATTGATGGGACATGCTTATCAGGTCACTGTGCATTGATGGGACATGCTTATCAGGTCACTGTGCATTGATGGGACATACTTATCAGGTCACTGTGCATTGATGGGACATGCTTATCAGGTCACTGTGCTTTGATGGGACATGCTGATCAGGTCACTGTGCATTCATGGGACATGCTTATTAAGTCACTGTGCATTGATGGGACATGCTGATCAGGTCACTGTGCATTGATGGGACATGCTGATCAGGTCACTGTGCATTGATGGGACATGCTGGTCAGGTCAATGTGCATTGATGGGACATGCTGGTCAGGTCAATGTGCATTGATGGGACATTCTTGTCAGGTCACTGTGCATTGATGGGACATGCTGATCAGGTCACTGTGCATTGATGAGACGTGCTGATCAGGTCACTGTGCATTGATGAGACATGCTGATCCGGTCACTGTGCATTGATGGGACATGCTTATCAGGTCACTGTGCATTGATGGGACATGCTGATCAGGTCACTGTGCATTGATGGGACATGCTGATCAGGTCACTGTGCATTGATGGGACATGCTTATCAGGTCACTGTTCATTGATGAGACATGCTGATCAGGTCACTGTGCATTGATGGGACATGCTGGTCAGGTCACTGTGCATTGATGAGACATGCTGGTCAGGTCACTGTGCATTGATGGGACATGCTGATCAAGTCACTGCGCATTGATGGGACATGCTGATCAGGTCACTGTGCATTGATGGGACATGCTGGTCAGGTCACTGTGCATTGATGGGACATGCTGATCAGGTCACTGTGCATTGATGAGACATGCTGATCAGGTCACTTTGCATTGATGGGACATGCTTATCAGGTCACTGTGCAGTGATGGGACATGCTTATCAGGTCACTGTGCATTGATAGGACATGCTGATCAGGTCTCTGTGCATTGATGAGACATGCTTATCAGGTCACTGTGCATTGATGGGACATGCTTATCAGGTCACTGTGCATTGATGGGACATGCTGATCAGGTCACTGTGCATTGATGAGGCATGCTGATCAGGTCACTGTGCATTGATGGGACATGCTTATCAGGTCACTGTGCATTGATGGGACATGCTTATCAGGTCACTGTGCATTGATGGGACATGCTGATCAGGTTACTGTGCATTGATGGGACATGCTTATTAGGTCACTGTGCATTGATGGGACATGCTTATCAGGTCACTGTTCATTGATGAGACATGCTGATCAGGTCCCTGTGCATTGATGGGACATGCTTATCAGGTCACTGTTCATTGATGAGACATGATGATCAGGTCCCTGTGCATTGATGAGACATGCTGGTCAGGTCACTGTGCATTGATGGGACATTCTTATCAGGTCACTGTGCATTGATGGGACATGCTGATCAGGTCCCTGTGCATTGATGGGACATGCTTATCAGGTCACTATGCATTGATGGGACATGCTTATCAAGTCACTGTGCATTGATGGGACATGCTTGTCAGGTCACTGTGCATTGATGAGACATGCTGATCAGGTCACTGTGCATTGATGGGACATGCTGATCAGGTCACTGTGCATTGATGAGACATGCTGATCAAGTCACTGTGCATTGATGGGACATGCTAATCAATCAGGTCACTGTGCATTGATGGGACATGCTAGTCAGGTCACTGTGCATTGATGGGACAAGCTGGTCAGGTCACTGTGCATTGATGGGACATGCTGATCAGGTCACTGTGCATTGATGGGACATGCTGATCAGGTCACTGTGCATTGATGGGACATACTGATCAGGTCACTGTGCATTGATGGGACATGCTGGTCAGGTCACTGTGCATTGATGGGACATGCTTATCAGGTCACTGTGCATTGATGGGACATGCTTATCAGGTCACTGTGCATTGATGGGACATGCTTATCAGGTCACTGTGCATTGATGGGACATGCTTATCAGGTCACTGTGCATTGATGGGACATGCTGGTCAGGTCACTGTGCATTGATGGGACATGCTGATCAGGTCACTGTGCATTGATGAGACATGCTGGTCAGGTCACTGTGCATTGATGAGACATGCTGATCAGGTCACTGTGCATTGATGGGACATGCTGATCAGGTCACTGTGCATTGATGGGACATGCTGATCAGGTCACTGTGCATTGTACCCCCAGGTCCTTTTCCATCCTAGACTCACCCAGAGGTTCCCCCCCTAGTGAATAGCTTGCTTTCTGGTTTCTGGCCCCCAAGTGCATTACTTTACATTTTTCAACATTAAATCTCATCTGCCATGTAGTTGCCCACCCCGTTATTTTGTTCAGGTCTGCTTGCAAGGTTTCCACATCCTGCATAGAAAATATTGGCATGCCTAATTTAGTATCATCCGCAAATACTGAGATTGTACTCGATATCCCCTCCTCCAGATCATTTATGAATAAATTAAACAGGATTGGTCCCAGGACAGAACCCTGGGGGGACCCCACTTTCCACACCCGCCCAATCCGAGTACTCCCCTTTAATCCCCAACCTCTGTACTCTCCCCTGGAGCCAGTTCTCTATCCAGGTACTCACCTTATGGTCCATACCTACCTTTCTTAGTTTGTACAGTAAGCGTTTGTGGGGAACGGTGTCAAAGGCCTTTGCAAAGTCCAGATACACCACATCCACAGGCTTACCTTTATCTAGGTGGCAGCTCACTTCATCGTAGAAGGTTAATAGATTGGTTTGGCACGAACGATTTTTCATGAATCCACGCTGATTACTACTTATAATACCGTTTTCATTACTAAAGTCTTGTATGTGGTCCCTTAACATCCCCTCCAAAATCTTGCAGAATACTGATGTTAGGCTGACCGGCCTATGGTTCCCCGGGATATATCTCGGCCCCTTTTTAAATATTGGTACCACGTTGGCTTTATTCCAATCAGCTGGCACCATACCCGTCTGTAAACTATCCTTAAAGATCAAGAATAACGGTCTGGCAATCACCTGGCTGAGCTCATTAAGAACCCTCGGGTGCAAGCCATCCAGTCCCGGGGATTTATGGGACATGCTTATCAGGTCACTGTGCATTGATGGGACATGCTTATCAGGTCACTGTTCATTGATGAGACATGCTGATCAGGTCACCGTGCATTGATGGGACATGCTTATCAGGTCACTGTGCATTGATGAGACATGCTGATCAGGTCACTGTGCATTGATGGGACATGCTTATCAGGTCACTATGCATTGATGGGACATGCTTATCAGGTCACTGTGCATTGATGAGACATGCTGATCAGGTCACGGTGCATTGATGGGACATGCTGATCAGGTCACTGTGCATTGATGGGACATGCTTATCAGGTCACTGTGCATTGATGAGACATGCTTATCAGGGCACTGTGCATTGATGGGAAATGCTGATCAAGTCACTGTGCATTGATGAGACATGCTGATCAGGTCACTGTGCATTGATGGGACATGCTGATCAGGTCACTGTGCATTGATGGGACATGCTGGTCAGGTCACTGTGCATTGATGGGACATGCTGATCTGGTCACTGTGCATTGATGGGACATGCTGATCAGGTCACTGTGCATTGATGGGACATGCTGGTCAGGTCACTGTGCATTGATGGGACATGCTTATCAAGTCACTGTGCATTGATGGGACATGCTTATCAAGTCACTGTGCATTGATGAGACATGCTGATCAGGTCACGGTGCATTGATGGGACATGCTTATCAGGTCACTGTGCATTGATGGGACATGCTTATCAGGTCACTGTTCATTGATGAGACATGCTGATCAGGTCACCGTGCATTGATGGGACATGCTTATCAGGTCACTGTGCATTGATGAGACATGCTTATCAGGGCACTGTGCATTGATGGGACATGCTGATCAAGTCACTGTGCATTGATGAGACATGCTGATCAGGTCACTGTGCATTGATGGGACATGCTGATCAGGTCACTGTGCATTGATGGGACATGCTTATCAGGTCACTATGCATTGATGGGACATGCTTATCAGGTCACTGTGCATTGATGAGACATGCTGATCAGGTCACGGTGCATTGATGGGACATGCTTATCAGGTCACTGTGCATTGATGAGACATGCTTATCAGGGCACTGTGCATTGATGGGAAATGCTGATCAAGTCACTGTGCATTGATGAGACATGCTGATCAGGTCACTGTGCATTGATGGGACATGCTGATCTGGTCACTGTGCATTGATGGGACATGCTTATCAGGTCACTGTGCATTGATGGGACATGCTGGTCAGGTCACTGTGCATCGATGGGACATGCTTGTCAAGTCACTGTGCATTGATGGGACATGCTTATCAAGTCACTGTGCATTGATGGGACATGCTTGTCAGGTCACTGTGCATTGATGGGACATGCTGATCAGGTCACTGTACATTGATGGGACATGCTGATCAGGTCACTGTGCATTGATGAGACATGCTGATCAAGTCACTGTGCATTGATGGGACATGCTAATCAATCAGGTCACTGTGCATTGATGGGACATGCTAGTCAGGTCACTGTGCATTGATGGGACAAGCTGGTCAGGTCACTGTGCATTGATGGGACATGCTGGTCAGGTCACTGTGCATTGATGGGACATGCTGATCTGGTCACTGTGCATTGATGGGACATGCTGATCAGGTCACTGTGCATTGATGGGACATGCTGGTCAGGTCACTGTGCATTGATGGGACATGCTTATCAAGTCACTGTGCATTGATGGGACATGCTTATCAAGTCACTGTGCATTGATGAGACATGCTGATCAGGTCACGGTGCATTGATGGGACATGCTTATCAGGTCACTGTGCATTGATGGGACATGCTTATCAGGTCACTGTTCATTGATGAGACATGCTGATCAGGTCACCGTGCATTGATGGGACATGCTTATCAGGTCACTGTGCATTGATGAGACATGCTTATCAGGGCACTGTGCATTGATGGGACATGCTGATCAAGTCACTGTGCATTGATGAGACATGCTGATCAGGTCACTGTGCATTGATGGGACATGCTGATCAGGTCACTGTGCATTGATGGGACATGCTTATCAGGTCACTATGCATTGATGGGACATGCTTATCAGGTCACTGTGCATTGATGAGACATGCTGATCAGGTCACGGTGCATTGATGGGACATGCTTATCAGGTCACTGTGCATTGATGAGACATGCTTATCAGGGCACTGTGCATTGATGGGAAATGCTGATCAAGTCACTGTGCATTGATGAGACATGCTGATCAGGTCACTGTGCATTGATGGGACATGCTGATCTGGTCACTGTGCATTGATGGGACATGCTTATCAGGTCACTGTGCATTGATGGGACATGCTGGTCAGGTCACTGTGCATCGATGGGACATGCTTGTCAAGTCACTGTGCATTGATGGGACATGCTTATCAAGTCACTGTGCATTGATGGGACATGCTTGTCAGGTCACTGTGCATTGATGGGACATGCTGATCAGGTCACTGTACATTGATGGGACATGCTGATCAGGTCACTGTGCATTGATGAGACATGCTGATCAAGTCACTGTGCATTGATGGGACATGCTAATCAATCAGGTCACTGTGCATTGATGGGACATGCTAGTCAGGTCACTGTGCATTGATGGGACAAGCTGGTCAGGTCACTGTGCATTGATGGGACATGCTGATCAGGTCACTGTGCATTGATGGGACATGCTGATCAGGTCACTGTGCATTAATGGGACATACTGATCAGGTCACTGTGCATTGATGGGACATGCTGGTCAGGTCACTGTGCATTGATGGGACATGCTTATCAGGTCACTGTGCATTGATGGGACATGCTTATCAGGTCACTGTGCATTGATGGGACATGCTTATCAGGTCACTGTGCATTGATGGGACATGCTTATCAGGTCACTGTGCATTGATGGGACATGCTGGTCAGGTCACTGTGCATTGATGGGACATGCTGATCAGGTCACTGTGCATTGATGAGACATGCTGGTCAGGTCACTGTGCATTGATGAGACATGCTGATCAGGTCACTGTGCATTGATGGGACATGCTGATCAGGTCACTGTGCATTGATGGGACATGCTGATCAGGTCACTGTGCATTGTACCCCCAGGTCCTTTTCCATCCTAGACTCACCCAGAGGTTCCCCCCCTAGTGAATAGCTTGCTTTCTGGTTTCTGGCCCCCAAGTGCATTACTTTACATTTTTCAACATTAAATCTCATCTGCCATGTAGTTGCCCACCCCG
This sequence comes from Pelophylax lessonae, assembly GCF_965119305.1. NCBI lineage: Eukaryota > Metazoa > Chordata > Amphibia > Anura > Ranidae > Pelophylax > Pelophylax lessonae. The sequence goes on along the minus strand of NC_138780.1, from coordinate 45,503,778 downwards.
TTATTTTGTTCAGGTCTGCTTGCAAGGTTTCCACATCCTGCATAGAAAATATTGGCATGCCTAATTTAGTATCATCCGCAAATACTAAGATTGTACTCGATATCCCCTCCTCCAGATCATTTATGAATAAATTAAACAGGATTGGTCCCAGGACAGAACCCTGGGGGGACCCCACTTTCCACACCCGCCCAATCCGAGTACTCCCCTTTAATCCCCACCCTCTGTACTCTCCCCTGGAGCCAGTTCTCTATCCAGGTACTCACCTTATGATCCATACCTACCTTTCTTAGTTTGTACAGTAAGCGTTTGTGGGGAACGGTGTCAAAGGCCTTTGCAAAGTCCAGATACACCACATCCACAGGCTTACCTTTATCTAGGTGGCAGCTCACTTCATCGTAGAAGGTTAATAGATTGGTTTGGCACGAACGATTTTTCATGAATCCACGCTGATTACTACTTATAATACCGTTTTCATTACTAAAGTCTTGTATGCGGTCCCTTAACATCCCCTCCAAAATCTTGCAGAATACTGATGTTAGGCTGACCGGCCTATGGTTCCCCGGGATATATCTCGGCCCCTTTTTAAATATTGGTACCACGTTGGCTTTATTCCAATCAGCTGGCACCATACCCGTCTGTAAACTATCCTTAAAGATCAAGAATAACGGTCTGGCAATCACCTGGCTGAGCTCATTAAGAACCCTCGGGTGCAAGCCATCCGGTCCCGGGGATTTATGGGACATGCTTATCAGGTCACTGTGCATTGATGGGACATGCTTATCAGGTCACTGTTCATTGATGAGACATGCTGATCAGGTCACCGTGCATTGATGGGACATGCTTATCAGGTCACTGTGCATTGATGAGACATGCTTATCAGGGCACTGTGCATTGATGGGACATGCTGATCAAGTCACTGTGCATTGATGAGACATGCTGATCAGGTCACTGTGCATTGATGGGACATGCTGATCAGGTCACTGTGCATTGATGGGACATGCTTATCAGGTCACTATGCATTGATGGGACATGCTTATCAGGTCACTGTGCATTGATGAGACATGCTGATCAGGTCACGGTGCATTGATGGGACATGCTTATCAGGTCACTGTGCATTGATGAGACATGCTTATCAGGGCACTGTGCATTGATGGGAAATGCTGATCAAGTCACTGTGCATTGATGAGACATGCTGATCAGGTCACTGTGCATTGATGGGACATGCTGATCTGGTCACTGTGCATTGATGGGACATGCTTATCAGGTCACTGTGCATTGATGGGACATGCTGGTCAGGTCACTGTGCATCGATGGGACATGCTTGTCAAGTCACTGTGCATTGATGGGACATGCTTATCAAGTCACTGTGCATTGATGGGACATGCTTGTCAGGTCACTGTGCATTGATGGGACATGCTGATCAGGTCACTGTGCATTGATGGGACATGCTGATCAGGTCACTGTGCATTGATGAGACATGCTGATCAAGTCACTGTGCATTGATGGGACATGCTAATCAATCAGGTCACTGTGCATTGATGGGACATGCTAGTCAGGGCACTGTGCATTGATGGGAAATGCTGATCAAGTCACTGTGCATTGATGAGACATGCTGATCAGGTCACTGTGCATTGATGGGACATGCTGGTCAGGTCACTGTGCATCGATGGGACATGCTTGTCAAGTCACTGTGCATTGATGGGACATGCTTATCAAGTCACTGTGCATTGATGGGACATGCTTGTCAGGTCACTGTGCATTGATGGGACATGCTGATCAGGTCACTGTGCATTGATGGGACATGCTGATCAGGTCACTGTGCATTGATGGGACATGCTGGTCAGGTCAATGTGCATTGATGGGACATTCTTGTCAGGTCACTGTGCATTGATGGGACATGCTGATCATGTCACTGTGCATTGATGAGACGTGCTGATCAGGTCAATGTGCATTGATGAGACATGCTGATCCGGTCACTGTGCATTGATGGGACATGCTGATCAGGTCACTGTGCATTGATGGGACATGCTGATCAGGTCACTGTGCATTGATGGGACATGCTGATCAGGTCACTGTGCATTGATGGGACATGCTGATCAGGTCACTGTGCATTGATGGGACATGCTGATCAGGTCACTTTGCATTGATGGGACATGCTTATCAGGTCACTGTGCAGTGATGGGACATGCTTATCAGGTCACTGTGCATTGATGGGACATGCTTATCAGGTCACTGTGCATTGATAGGACATGCTGATCAGGTCTCTGTGCATTGATGAGACATTCTTATCAGGTCACTGTGCATTGATGAGACATGCTGATCAGGTCACTGTGCATTGATGGGACATGCTGATCAGGTCACTGTGCATTGATGAGGCATGCTGATCAGGTCACTGTGCATTGATGGGACATGCTGATCAGGTCACTGTGCATTGATGGGGCATGCTGATCAGGTCACTGTGCATTGATGGGACATGCTGGTCAGGTCACTGTGCATTGATGGGACATGCTTATCAGGTCACTGTGCATTGATGGGACATGCTTATCAGGTCACTGTACATTGATGGGACATGCTGATCAGGTCACTGTGCATTGATGGGACATGCTTATCAGGTCACTGTGCATTGATGGGACATGCTTATCAGGTCACTGTTCATTGATGAGACATGCTGATCAGGTCACTGTGCATTGATGGGACATTCTTATCAGGTCACTGTGCATTGATGGGACATGCTGATCAGGTCCCTGTGCATTGATGGGACATGCTTATCAGGTCACTATGCATTGATGAGACATGCTGATCAGGTCACTGTGCATTGATGAGACATGCTGATCAAGTCACTGTGCATTGATGGGACATGCTAATCAATCAGGTCACTGTGCATTGATGGGACATGCTGGTCAGGTCACTGTGCATTGATGGGACATGCTGATCAGGTCACTGTGCATTGATGGGACATGCTGATCAGGTCACTGTGCATTGATGGGACATACTGATCAGGTCACTGTGCATTGATGGGACATGCTGGTCAGGTCACTGTGCATTGATGGGACATGCTTATCAGGTCACTGTGCATTGATGGGACATGCTTATCAGGTCACTGTGCATTGATGGGACATGCTGATCAGGTCACTGTGCATTGATGGGGCATGCTGGTCAGGTCACTGTGCATTGATGGGGCATGCTGGTCAGGTCACTGTGCATTGATGGGACATGCTTATCAGGTCACTGTGCATTGATGGGACATGCTTATCAGGTCTCTGTGCATTGATGGGACATGCTGATCAGGTTACTGTGCATTGATGGGACATGCTTATCAGGTCACTGTGCATTGATGGGACATGCTTATCAGGTCACTGTTCATTGATGAGACATGCTGATCAGGTCACTGTGCATTGATGGGACATGCTGGTCAGGTCACTGTGCATTGATGGGACATGCTTGTCATGTCACTGTGCATTGATGGGGCATGCTGATCAGGTCACTGTGCATTGATGAGACGTGCTGATCAAGTCACTGTGCATTGATGAGACGTGCTGATCAAGTCACTGTGCATTGATGAGACATGCTGCTTGTCAGGTCACTGTGCATTGATGGGACATGCTGATCAGATCACTGTGCATTGATGGGACATGCTGATTAGGTCACTGTGCATTGATGGGACATGCTTATCAGGTCACTGTGAATTGATGGGACATGCTGATCAGGTCACTGTGCATTGATGGGACATGCTGATCAAGTCACTGTGCATTGATGGGACATGCTTATCAGGTCACTGTGCATTGATGGAACATGCTTATCAGGTCACTGTGCATTGATGGGACATGCTGATCAGGTCACTGTGCATTGATGGGACATGCTTATCAGGTCACTGTGCATTGATGGGACATGCTGATCAGGTCACTGTGCATTGATGGGACATGCTTATCAGGTCACTATGCATTGATGAGACATGCTTATCAGGTCACTGTGCATTGATGGGGCATGCTGGTCAGGTCACTGTGCATTGATGGGGCATGCTGGTCAGGTCACTGTGCATTGATGGGACATGCTTATCAGGTCACTGTGCATTGATGGGACATGCTTATCAGGTCTCTGTGCATTGATGGGACATGCTGATCAGGTTACTGTGCATTGATGGGACATGCTTATCAGGTCACTGTGCATTGATGGGACATGCTTATCAGGTCACTGTTCATTGATGAGACATGCTGATCAGGTCACTGTGCATTGATGGGACATGCTGGTCAGGTCACTGTGCATTGATGGGACATGCTTGTCATGTCACTGTGCATTGATGGGGCATGCTGATCAGGTCACTGTGCATTGATGAGACGTGCTGATCAAGTCACTGTGCATTGATGAGACATGCTGCTTGTCAGGTCACTGTGCATTGATGGGACATGCTGATCAGGTCACTGTGCATTGATGGGACATGCTGATTAGGTCACTGTGCATTGATGGGACATGCTTATCAGGTCACTGTGAATTGATGGGACATGCTGATCAGGTCACTGTGCATTGATGGGACATGCTGATCAAGTCACTGTGCATTGATGGGACATGCTTATCAGGTCACTGTGCATTGATGGAACATGCTTATCAGGTCACTGTGCATTGATGGGACATGCTGATCAGGTCACTGTGCATTGATGGGACATGCTTATCAGGTCACTGTGCATTGATGGGACATGCTGATCAGGTCACTGTGCATTGATGGGACATGCTTATCAGGTCACTATGCATTGATGAGACATGCTTATCAGGTCACTGTGCATTGATGAGACATGCTGATCAGGTCACTGTGCATTGATGGGACATGCTGGTCAGGTCACTGTGCATTGATGGGACATGCTTATCAGGTCACTGTGCATTGATGGGACATGCTGGTCAGGTCACTGTGCATTGATGGGACATGCTTATCAGGTCACTGTGCATTGATGGGACATGCTGGTCAGGTCACTGTGCATTGATGGGACATGCTTATCAGGTCACTGTGCATTGATGGGACATGCTGGTCAGGTCACTGTGCATTGATGGGACATGCTGATCAGGTCACTGTGCATTGATGGGACATGCTTATCAGGTCACTGTGCATTGATGGGACATGCTTATCAGGTCACTGTGCATTGATGGGACATGCTTATCAGGTCACTGTGCATTGATGAGACATGCTTATCAGGTCACTGTGCATTGATGGGACATGCTTATCAGGTCACTGTGCATTGATGGGACATGCTGATCAGGTCACTGTGCATTGATGGGACATGCTGATCAGGTCACTGTGCATTGATGGGACATGCTGATTAGGTCACTGTGCATTGATGGGACATGCTTATCAGGTCACTGTGCATTGATGGGACATGCTTATCAGGTCACTGTGCATTGATGGGACATGCTGATCAGGTCATTGTGCATTGATGAGACATGCTTGTCATGTCACTGTGCATTGATGGGACATGCTGGTCAGGTCACTGTGCATTGATGGGACATGCTGATCAGGTCACTGTGCATTGATGGGACATGCTGATCAGGTCACTGTGCATTGATGGGACATGCTGGTCAGGTCACTTTGCATTGATGGGACATGCTGGTCAGGTCACTGTGCATTGATGGGACATGCTTATCAGGTCACTGTGCATTGATGGGACATGCTGGTCAGGTCACTGTGCATTGATGGGACATGTTGGTCAGGTCACTGTGCATTGATGGGACATGCTGATCAGGTCACTGTGCATTGATGGGACATGCTTATCAGGTCACTGTGCATTGATGGGACATGCTTATCAGGTCCCTGTGCATTGATGGGACATGCTGATCAGGTCCCTGTGCATTGATGGGACATGCTGGTCAGGTCACTGTGCATTGATGGGACATGCTGGTCAGGTCACTGTGCATTGATCGGACATGCTTATCATGTCACTGTGCATTGATGGGACATGCTGGTCAGGTCACTGTGCATTAATGGGGACATGCTGGTCAGGTCACTGTGCATGGATGGGGGACATGCTGGTCAGGTCACTGTGCATTGATGGGACATGCTTATCAGGTCACTGTGCATTGATGGGACATGCTTATCAGGTCACTGTGCATTGATGAGACATGCTGATCAGGTCACTGTGCATTGATGGGATATGCTTATCAGGTCACTGTGCATTGATGGGACATGCTGATCAGGTCACTGTGCATTGATGGGACATGCTTATCAGGTCCCTGTGCATTGATGGGACATGCTGATCAGGTCCCTGTGCATTGATGGGACATGCTGGTCAGGTCACTGTGCATTGATGGGACATGCTGGTCAGGTCACTGTGCATTGATCGGACATGCTTATCATGTCACTGTGCATTGATGGGACATGCTGGTCAGGTCACTGTGCATTAATGGGGACATGCTGGTCAGGTCACTGTGCATGGATGGGGGACATGCTGGTCACTGTGCATTGAATGGGGACACACTGGTCAATCTTGAACCAACCTAATGATTGTTTGTTAAGTCACGCAATTTTTTACCACATTTTTTGCCGCGAAGCAATACCTATTACATTTTTTTTGCGCCCCTCCAAAAATTTTGAGCACCAGCCGCCACTGGTTCCATTTAAATCTAGAAAAAAAAGCTAGGGCCAGCAAGGAGCTAGGTCCTTACTCCTGAACAGGGAGTGGGAGTATACCCCCTGGGACTGCCCATGGGCGTATTCAAAGCCTTGTTGAATAATTTTAACTCTTTTTCCACATAGTGTCCTACTCCTAGGAAGAGCAGTATAACCCAACGGTCAATGAAGATATGAAGCTGTGTCCATCAATGAATGAATGAAAGAGAAATATTGCTTTTTTTCAGAATTGTAGCTCTTTTTTTTTGCTTATAGCGCAAAAAATAAAAATCGCACAAGTGATCAAATACCACCAAAAGAAAGCTCTATTTGTAGGAAAAAAAGGACATCAATTTTATTAGGGTAAAGCGTTGCACAAACGCGCAATTGTCAGTCATTAAGGGGGTAAATTCTTCCGGTCCAGAAGTTGTTAAACGACTGATAAGCAGTCCCTTATTTACGCAGTGCTGTTCATAGTTAGCACTGGATAAATAGCCATCCAGTGTCTGATGTGCCCCAATAATTGCTGCGTACTGAGCTGTCAGCGGGGAAACACCGTCCTCAACCAACCAATCCAAGGGCCAACACGGGGACCCTTCATTAACACTTTTATGCCCCCTCCTCTCCTACATTTACTATCCATCTTCATGTGACCTGTATACTAACTCTTTCCCCTCCCCTCTCCTACACATCTGAACATTAACCCCTTCATCTCCACTTTGCCATTGTATGTGACCTGAGTTTAGGCAGGTGCATTCTGTACTCCCCACTGCGGGTGGCGCTCAACTGAATCGCCACTGTGGAAGGGGGAAGAAGTTGTGAGGAACTTGGTTCCTCTTTAATTTCCTGAAGTCACAGGAAGCATCTAACCGATTGGATGCTGATTCCCCCTTGTAACTCTGGCTGCCTTCTTGGGTCAGGCAAAGTTTATTAAGGCTCTGGCTTCCAGATTTGGCACACTGTATACGAGTGGCTAGTGTAGGGACAGATTCCCTGTCTGACAGAGACAGTACATAGAGGTAGGGAGAGGTTCCAGAGGAGTGGGGATCGTGTGGGGACTATATCTATCTTGCTTCAGGAAACCTCCTCTTTGGGTGTGGATCGGCCAGGCCCCATTCCGCTCCTTGTTGCAGACGCCGACAGCATCTTTCAAGTCTACAGAGCACTGTTACAGTTTGTAAGTGGCTCCGCATGGTTGCACCTGCCCGCCGGGCCTAACTGTGCTGTTGGACCGTCCTTTAATGTATTGCTATTGCCTAACCTGGACTGGGGTTGATTTACTAAAACTGGAGAGTGCAAAATCTGGTGCAGCTCTGCATAGAAACCAATCAGCTTCCAGGTTTTATTGTCAAATCTTAATTGAACAAGCTGAAGTAAGAAGCTGATTGAATGCCATGCACAGCTACAACAGATTCTGAATGAACCAGTTTTAAAGAGGAAGAAGAGCTTAATACTTACTGCGCATGCGTAGCAGGTTTGCTTATGTGACAGAATACCTGCAGTCAGAAGGCGGCAGCAGACACGTTACTACACTCAGCAACGTCTTGAATTTTACAGTCATTTTAGCAATAAACTGAGTGGATATAAACATATATAGTATATTGACATTTGTGATGCTGTTTTGAATGTTACATTTTTAATGAAGCTGGATGCCAGAAGTAGGAAGGTGGCGGAGGCCATCTTGGTACACCCCCACACTGGTCAGCGCTAAACCTTTAGGCATTGAAAATGTAACATAAAAACAGCATGACAGATCTCAATATACTATACTGATTTATGTACGCTCACTTAATTTGTTAAATGACTGCAAAATTCAAGACGTAGCTGAGTGTGGTAAGATGTCCGCTGGCGCCTTATGGCTGCAGGTGTTTTGTCAGATTAGAAAACCTGCGCATGCCTAGTAAGGATTCAGCTGATGGAACATCACTTCTGTTAGCTAATCTGATGGGTCGCCTATTCTGACAGAACACCGGCTATTGGCTTTCCTTGCCCCACACTGACAGAGTGTGAGGAGAGGAGAGACGATCAGTGGCATCTCCACACAGGGGAGACTTGTACACATAATCAGTGCCCTGATTATCAGTGCAGCCCCAACAGTGCTCAGCAATGATGCCAGTCTGTGCCCATCAGTCAAGGAAGCAATAAAAGCTATTTCCTGCTAAAGGAAAAAAGAGAAGGAGAAAATATTGCTGTGACATGATCTACGGGGGAAGAGGGAGGTTTGGGGTTATATTGGTAATGCCTGGACATACACTTTACCCGGGGGGGGGGGGCAGAAACTCTTCAATTATGATCTACCATTTGATCATAGGCATGTTACAGGTATATAACAGACCCCTTTGTGCCATCCACTGCTATCTACAATGCAGGGGGAGGGGAAGAGGGGTAGACAGGGCAATCCCTGACTGTCTCTAGGATGTCTCTTCACAAAATTCTGCTGGCCACAGGATCAACTACTGCCACCGCAGAGCATCTAACCACAGTGGCTGCCGACAAGTGGAGAAAGATCCAGACCTGATAGTCTGACACCACCAGTAACAACCAGTAAATAGGGCTACAGCTGGGACTGGGAAGACTGGATATTGGACATGTGTAGCACTGGAGTAGTGGCAAGCTGGATGAGCATGTTGAAGTATGAGCAGTTGATGCTGTTAGGTATGCTGGGATTTTTATTTTTCAGTCAGTGATTTAACTATTTGGGTATTGCTGCTGTGATTGCGTTCATTTTCTAAATTCCTAGCCTAAAGCCCCATACACACGTACCGATTGTCGGCCGTAAATATTCGGCCGACGACCGATCGGCCGATTGTAGGCTTGTTAGTATGATGCTTCCGCCAGCCGACATCACATTTTCGGCTGAACAGAACCTGTCGTGCAGGCATTAAAATTTTTGTTGGCCAACACCAGAACGGCTGATTGTTCGCCAGTCAGTACAGATTTCGGCCAACAGACAGCAGATTAGCAAGACTGGGCATGCTCAGAAAAGAAAAAAGACAAGGAAAGTTAACCATCACATGACATCACTTCTGCAGTCGGCTGTTGTTGGCCGACAAAATACGTGTGCAGTCTTTTGCAGTTTTCAACAGACACGACAGCCCTGGACAAAAGACGGCCGATCGTTCGGCCGACATTCGGTACGTGTGTACGGGGCTTAAGTAAGCTGATCTATTGCCTATACTGGGGATCGGCAACCAGCAGATCACACTGCCTTAACCTATTTCAGGACCACCTGGCACTGAGGATAACATCATACGCAGTATACACCACAGCCTACAATTAGCAGCTGCCATAGATTTTCAAGCAATTTATAAACATCCAAACACCCATGTTAGGGGTCACGTAGAAGGGCATTTCTTTCCTGTGTTTGACATGTGATTGGAACGGATGTCAAACGCAGGCCAGCAAAATGCTACTGACTTTGAGTAGTAGTCATGGCAGGTGAGAAGTTATGTTGAAGCGTGTCTGGCCTCAGACAAAAGAAGAATAAATGGAGCCTTTTCTTGTCAAATGTCACTTCTGCCTATCAAACACGTGTTTGCGTTTGACTAGATGATGCAGCATTTGATAAGAACGTCCATTGACATGAGTCAGATGGACTATGCACAGTATGAAATGATTCCAGAGGGAACTTACCTGTCTGGGGGCCCCACTAGTGACACCTGATATACCAGGAGAGGGGTTCACTCAGTACATACTGGAAGTCCCCCAACCTTCTGATGGAACAGCAACGCTGAAGAGTGAAAAAAAAAAGAAAAAACAGGTAAAACGTATTTATAAAGACATGTTAGTACATGAGGAGGACATAGACCTTGTGGGAATAACGGAGACTTGGTTCGACCCCTCACATGACTGGCTGGCCAATATCCAAGGGTATTCGGTGTACCGGAAGGACAGGGTTGGTAAAAGAGGGGGAGGGGTATGTCTCTATGTCAAGAACAATATAAAGGTGCTAGAAAGGAGTGACATTACGGATGGGATGAGCATGGATTTAGAATCTGTGTGGGTTGAACTCGATAGGGAAGAAGATAAGGGAAAAGTAGTTGTGGGGGTTTGCTATAGGCCACCTAACCAAGGGGAGGAGGTAGAGCTGGAATTTTTAGCACTAATAGGTAAAGCGGCAAAACTAGGATCAGTCATCATATTGGGGGACTTCAATTATCCCGACATTGACTGGGAAGAGGGGACTGCACACTCGCATAAGGCCCGGCTATTCACGGAAACCTTACAGGATAACTACATGTCGCAGTTGGTGGATTCCCCTACCAGAGAAAACGCAGTCCTGGATCTATTGATCACTAATGACCCAGACATAATCTCGGAGGTAGGAGTCCAGGACAACCTGGGCTCTAGCGATCACAGGATGATCACATTTAGTATAAATAACAATATAAAAAGGCAAGTGGGGAACATAAGAACCCTAAACTTCAGAAGGGCAAACTTTCCAAAATTGTACTCATTGATGGAAAGGGTAAACTGGGACCAAACCCTGGGATCACTGACCACAGAGGAAAAATGGGAATGCTTTAGAACAATATTAAGCAAAGGCATCTTGCAGTGCATTCCTATGGGGAATAAATTTAGAAGAGACAAAGCCAAACCTGGCTGGCTAAACCGTAGCGTTAAAAAACTTATTAGGGGAAAAAAATTGGCCTTCAAGAAATATAAATCAGAGGGCACCGTATCGGCCTTCCAGCAATACAAGGAGGAAAATAAGAAGTGTAAACACGAAATCAAGATGGCTAAAATCAACTTTGAGAGACAAATAGCGGAGGATAGTAAAAAAAACCCAAAGAAATTCTTTAAATATATCAACAGCAAAAAAACTAGGGCAGAGCATATTGCACACATAATTAGCGATGATGGGAGGATGGTTACAGAGGACACTGAAAAAGCAACCGTGCTGAATTCTTTTTTCTCGTCAGTCTTTACGCAGGAAAAGGAAGGGTACACTGACCATGACTGTATGGTTAGTAGTAATACACAGGACTTGCCACTATGGCTAACAGAGGGGGAAATCAGGGAAAGACTGGATAAACTTAACACAAACAAATCACCAGGCCCGGATGGCGTACATCCGAGAGTGCTCAAGGAACTCAGTATGGTTATATCTAGACCACTGTTCCTGATCTTTGCTGACAGTATTAGGACAGGAGATGTACCAGGGGATTGGAGGAAGGCTAACGTGATTCCGATATTCAAAAAGGGCCAGAGACATATCCCGGGAAATTATAGGCCTGTCAGTCTGACATCAATAATATGTAAACTTTTGGAGGGGATGATAAGGGACTATATCGTAGAGTATGCTAAAGACAACAACATCATCAGTAGTAACCAGCACGGGTTTACAAATGGGCGATCTTGTCAAACCAATCTCTTAGCATTCTACGAGGAAGTGAGCTGTGAGCTAGATAGGGGGAGACCAGTGGATGTGGTGTACTTGGATTTCGCTAAGGCGTTTGATACAGTTCCCCACAAGCACTTAATTTATAAAATAAGGTCTGCAGGTATCGACAGCAGGGTTTGCTCTTGGATACGGAATTGGCTAAAAGGCCGTGTCCAAAGGGTAGTAATAAACAGCGCATACTCAGACTGGTCTGAGGTAGTAAGCGGGGTGCCCCAGGGCTCAGTCCTGGGACCAACCTTGTTCAATTTATTCATAAACAGCATTGAGGAAGGGATCAGTAGTTCGTTATCAGTTTTTGCAGATGACACAAAATTGGCCAGGGCAATAACTGCACAGCATGAAGCAGATATCCTACAGAATGACCTGGACAAAATTACGGAGTGGGCAACGACATGGCAAATGAGGTTTAATGTGGAGAAGTGTAAGGTTTTGCACTTGGGGACCAAAAACATACAAACACAATACACGTTAGGAGGGGAACCCTTGGGGGAATCAAAAATGGAGAAAGATCTGGGAGTCTTAGTTGATGATAGATTAGGCAACAGCATGCAATGCCAAGCGGCAGCTTCCAAAGCCAACAGAATACTAGCATGCATAAAGAAAGGGATGTATTCCAGAGATAAGACTATAATCCTTCCACTTTATAAAACTCTGGTCCGACCGCATCTGGAGTATTCTGTCCAGTTCTGGTCGCCAGTCCTCAGGAGGGATGTGTTGGAGCTGGAGAAAGTCCAGAGAAGGGCAACTAAACTGATTAGGGGGTTGGAGGACCTTACCTATGAAGAGCGGCTGCAATCGCTCGATTTATTCTCCCTGGAGAAGAGACGTCTGAGAGGGGACATGATAGCAATTTATAAATATCTTAATGGGGATCTCAGCTTAGAAGAAAAGCTGTTCATTCGAAGGAATTGCATGAGGACTCGAGGACATACAATGCGATTAGAGGAGAAGCGTTTTAACCTCAGGCAACGTGGGGGGTTCTTTACTGTTAGGGCTACAAGATTGTGGAATTCTCTACCACAAGAGGTGGTTTCTGCGGGTAGTATGGTGACTTTCAAAAGACTCTTAGACTTACATCTCAAGGATCAGGAGATTGAGGGCTATGTTAGATGATTACAGTCACACACACCTACACAGGTTGAACTGGATGGACTATTGTCTTTATTCAACCTCACCTACTATGTAACTATGTAACTATGTAAACCCTAAAAATATCTGTTTATCCTGCCAAAGCTCCTAATGTCCAATGCAATGTGCCTCTGCTGACTGTTATCAGTTACTCTATTTCCAGCTCTCTATGTGGACTACAAAACAGCCCCCCACCTCCCTTATGTAATGGAGAAGAGGAGAGAGGGAGGTGTTCTGTAGTCATGTCCTAGGGATGCAATGCTGCTTCTCCAGAGATACAATATGGTGAGCATTTTCTAAAAAAGAGTCACTGGCAAATTCACAGGAAAAAATAAAGCCTGAGAAAAGAAAACGAATGCGGCCATTACATTGAAGAACTGGTATGATGCAATATATTAACACCGATCCTTAAATCTGCCAAAGCTCGACCTGCTCTGGCAGATCTTTGATAGTGTTGAAGTATGCCCGCCCCTTTCCCACCATCTTTGAGTTCCTATTGGTGAATAGGGTTGCCTATCATACTGATGAACCAATAGGAGTGTGGGGGAGTAAGCTTCAACACTGCTCAGAAATGTGAGATCTTCACCTGTCAGAAGGACCTGGTGCCATCCAGGAAGGTTAAAAGGCTTTGGTAGGTATGAGCACCTCTAGGTACCGGCACTTCATGACAATGATTGTTTGCTCCCCTTTTCCCCCCTTTAACCACTTCCCTACAGGGGCAATTTTTACATTTTTCATACACGTAAAAAATCACCTTTTTTGTCAGAAAATGACTTTGAACCTCCATACATTTATTTTCTGAAAGCAGAATCCCCTATCTTCCCCCCTCAATAATCTTTAATGCACTTCCCCCTTACTCTCCTAACATCTCCAACCACCCCATCCCCCCATCATTTCCCTTTCTTACATCCCCCCCTTACCCTCTGAGTCCTATTGAATCTTCTTCCATTATGACTTCTATTATAGGGAGTTTGGAATGTCCCCAATACACTCCAGGCCCCACCTAGGCAGCCACAAGAGCCTTGGATCAGGTTGCCACCCTGCCATCCTTTATCCAGAGGTGGCATGCTCCACCATCAGCAGTCCCAGATGGGTCCGATCTGTCCAACCCTAACATGACTTAGCTGTGTGCCCATCGCTTTCTATACCCGCTGGTAGGAGCCAACTACATGCAGCACAGCATCAATTATAAACCTATTCAAGATTCCGAACTTTTCCAGGGATCCCCACCTTTCCTCTGTTCATGTGTTTATAAGTTCCTATGTCTGTAAGTATTCCTTACCAACACCTCTTCATCTACAGTGCCTTGAAAAACTATTCATACCCCTTGACATTTTACACATTTTGTCATGTTACAACCAAAACATAAATTATTTTATTGGGATTTTATGTGATAGACCAATACAAAGTGACACATAATTGTGAAATGGAAGGAAAATGATAAATGGTTTTCATTTTTTTCATAAATATGTGAAAAGTGTGGCGTGCATTTGTATTCAGCCCCCTTTACTCGGATACCCCTAACTAAACTCTAGTGGAACCAATTGCCTTCAGAAGTCATCTAATTAGTAAATAGAGTCCACCTGTGTGTCATTTTAATCTCATTATAAATACAGCTGTTCTGTGAAGCCCTCAGAGGTTTGTTAGAGAAGCTTAGTGAACAAACAGCATCATGAAGGCCAAGAAACACACCCAACAGGTCAGGGATAAAGTTGTGGAGAAGTTAACCACTTCTGGACCGGAAGGATTTGCCCCCTTAATGACCAGGCCATTTTTTGCGATTCGGTACTGCGTTAGCTTAACGGACAATTGCGTGATCATGCGACGCTGTACCCAAATTATATGTCCTTTTTTCCCACAAATAGAGCTTTCTTTTGGTGGTATTTGATCACCTGTGCGATTTTTATTTTTTGCGCTATAAACAAAAAAAGAGCGACAATTCGGAAAAAAAACAATATTTTTCACTTTCTGCTATATAACATTCCCCAAAAAGAAATTTAAAAATCAAAATTTTATAACATTTTAGGCCAATTTGTTTTCTGCTATATATTATTGGTAAAAAAAATCACAATAACCGTATTTTGATTGGTTTGCACAAAAGTTATCGCGTCTACTAACTACGGGAAAGATTTGTCATATTTATTGTTTATTTTCTTTTTTTACTAGTAATGGTGGCGATCTGCGATTTTTAGCGGGGCTGCGACATTGTGGCAGACAGATCGGACCCCTAACTGACATTTTTTACACTTTTGGGGGACCAGTGACATTACTACAGTAATCAGTGCTAACAAATTTGCACTGTTACTGTAATAATGACACTGGCAGGGAAGGGGTTAACACTGTGGGTGATCAAAAGGTTAAATGTGAGCCTAGGGGAGTGATTCTAGCTGTATGGGGGGTGGGGATTATGGAATGACCATAGAGACCTGTGATTCTATATTGAAGGATCACAGGCACTCTGTGATCATTCCAGAGAGAAGAAGTGTTTACAACAGCTGACCTTTCTTCTCTCCCAGTGGGGAGCGCTCGCCCCCTAGCTGCAGGCGCGTGACCAACATAGCCCTACGTCGGTTCGCGCAGGAGGGACAGCCTGCAGCAGTATATCTGTGGCGGGCAGTCCAGAAGCGGTTAAACAGGGTTGGGTTATAGAAAAATATCCCAAGCTTTGAACATCTCATGGAGCTCTGTTCAATCCATCATCCGAAAATGGAAAGAGTATGGCACAACTGCAAACCTACCAAGACATGGCCGTCCACCTAAACTGACAGGATGGGCAAGGAGAGCATTCATCAGAGAAGCAGCCAAGAGGCCCCCCATGGTAACTCTGGAGGAGATTCAGAGATCCACAGTTCAGGTGAGAGAATCCTTCCACAGGAGAAGTATTAGTCGTGCTCTCCACAAATCTGTCCTTTATGGAAGAGCGGCAAGAAGAAAGCCAGTGTTGAAAGAAAGTCATAAGAAGTCCCGTTTTCCATTTGCGAGAAGCCATGTGGGGGACACAGCAAACATGTGGAAGAAGGTGTAATATATATTGGGAATAAAGGAAAAAATGGGGAGGGAAAGGGGGCAATAGAAGGAGGGAAGGACAGGGAGATGGGACTTTATGTGGAAGAAGGTGTTCAGGTCAGATGAGACCAAAATTAAACTTTTTGGCCTAAAAGCTAAATGCTATGTGTGGCGGAAAACTAACACTACAAATCTCCCTGGACACACCATCCACACCGTGAAACATGGTGGTGGCAGCATCATATTGTGGGGATGCTTTTCTTCAGCAGGGACAGTAAAGGTGGTCAGAGTTGATGGGAAGATGGATGGAGCCAAATACAGGGCAATCTATAAAGAAAACATCTTAAGAGTCTGAAAAAGACTTGAGAAGGGGCAGAGGTTTAACTTCCAGCAGGACAACGACCCTAAACATACAGCCAGACCTACAATGGAATGGATTAGATCACAGAATATGCATGTGTTAGAATGGCCCAGTCTAAGTCCAGACCTAAATACAATTGAGAATCTGTGGCAAGACTTGAAAATTGCTGTTCTTAGATGCTCTCCATCCAATCTGACAGAGCTTGACCTATTTTACAAAGAAGAATGGGAAAAAATGTCCCTCTCTAGATGTGCAAAGCTGGTAGAGGTTCAATGACAATTGGGAGGTCATGCAATGCTGTACACAAATTACACACAAATAGAGCTTTCTTTTCGTGGTATTAAATCACTGCTGGGTTTTTTGCTAAAAAAAAAATATTGAAAATTGAAAAAAAAAAAAGTGTTTCTGTCAGTAAATGTTATAAATAAATAATTTTTCTACTTCACTGATGTGCGCTGATCAGGTGGCACTGATAGGCTTCACTGATGGGCACTGATTAGACTACACTGATTAGGTGGCACTTATGAGGAGGCACTAACATGCCACACTGATGAGCACTGATAGGCGGCACTCATAGGTGGCACTGGTGAGCAATGATAGGCGGCACTGATG
This sequence comes from Pelophylax lessonae, assembly GCF_965119305.1. Lineage (NCBI taxonomy): Eukaryota > Metazoa > Chordata > Amphibia > Anura > Ranidae > Pelophylax > Pelophylax lessonae. The sequence goes on along the minus strand of NC_138780.1, from coordinate 45,486,678 downwards.
GGCAGGAACTGAAATGCAGCACTGACTGGCATCACTTATAGGCACTGATTGGTGATACTGATGGGCACTGCTGGGGCTGTGCTAAAATCAGGGCACTGATGATCAGTGCCCCGATTACCTGTACAGGTCTCCCCTGCGAGGAGATGCCGCGGATCGGCTGTCATCGCCACGCGCAATGTTAGTGTGAGCCGAGGAGAGCGGATAAATGGAACTTCCTTGTTTACATTTAACCAGCTGTGATTGGACACAGCCGATCACATGGGTAAAGAGCCGCATCATCGGCTCTTTACTGAGATCGGGGGTGGCTCCATGTCCTAGGAACACGGCGTGACCAAGGTCACCACGCTGCGTACCCCCGTGGGCACACAAGAGAGGCGGTTCCGAGGCGCCATCATATGACATCGTCCCAGAACAAGAGCGCTTTCCACCCGCCGTCCTTTTACTATAGAGCGGGTGGGAAGTGGTTAAAGTGACACTGATATAGTGTCTTCACTGTTATTCTTACATTGTGTTGTCTTTGTAAGAGGATTCACATATAGCACTGGGATTATTATTTTTATACTCCTCAGGGTGGCGCTGTACCGCTACAGTTTATTTAACATGGTTTCCTATGGGACACATTCCCATCTATGCTTTTTTCAGGGACTTTTTAAAAATACAAAAAGGTGCTTTTTTTGCGTTTTTGGTTCAATAGACTTCAATGGAGAAGCTGCAGAAAAGCATGTAGTGCGTCTTGCTGCGACTTGTGTTTTTAATCTGCTCAACAACAAATTACCCCCCAAAAAAAGCAATGAGAATGCAAAAATGCAAATCGCGGTAAAATCAAGTGTGCAAAAACGTACAACAAAAATCACTGCAGAAACTGATCAAAAGCAAACTACATAGGGGTAAACCGAGCCACACCTATGCGTTTTTTGGTGCTTTTTGTAAAAATGCACTACAGTTCATTTAACATGGTTTCCTATGGGACACGTTCACATCTATGCTTTTTCCAGCCGCTGTGTTTTTGGAAAGTGTCAGGGACTTTTTTAGCCACTTTGCCGCTGCTCACTAGAGCTCTACTGCGCGCGCGCCGCCGGAGGATCCCTCCCGCTGTATTCAGTCACAGCGGGAGTCGGGCCAGGGGAAGAGCAGCCGCGATCGCTGCTGCTCTTCCCCGATCGTCGGGGAATCGAGTCTGGAGATCCGCCCGCTTGTGTAAACGGATCTCCTAAGTGACAGGCAGTGACAGATTGCAGGGTTCAGCATAGCTGAACCTGCGATCTGTCCCTGTGTCACCCAGTCCCCTCCCCCCACACATGTGAGTAAGTACCAGGCATACATTAACCCCTCCCTCTCCAATAAAATTAACCCCTTCCCTGCCAGTGTCATTTTTACAGTAACAGTGCATATGTATAGCACTGATTACTGTAGTAATGTCACTGGTACCCCCAAAAGTGTCAAAAATGTCAGTCAAGGGTCAGATCTGTCCAGCGCAATGTCGCAGTCCCGCAAAAAAAAATCGCAGATCGCCTCCATTACTCGTTAAAAAAAAAAAAACACCAAAAACGACGGAAATCTTTCCCTTAGTAAACGCAATAACTTTTGCGCAAACCAATCAAAATACGCTTATTGCGATTTTTTTTACCAAAAATATGTAGCAGAAAACAAATTGGCCTAAAATGATAAAAAATTTTGATTTTTACATTTTTTCAGGGGGGAATTTCATATAAAAAATGTGAAAAATATTGTTATTTTTTCAAAATTGTCGCTCTTTTTTTGTTTATAGCGCAAAAAGTAAAAATCGCACAGGTGATCAAATACCACCAAAAGAAAGCTCTGTTTGTGGGGAAAAATTGATTTAAATTTTGTTTGGGTACGGCATTGCATGACCGCGCAATTGTCAGTTAAATTCGCACAGTGCCGAATCGCAAACAGTGGCTCAGACGTAAGACAGCAAAATCCTCCGGTGGTAAAGTGGTTAAATGTAAAACTTTTTTGGTTCAATAGACTTCAATGGAGAAGCTGCAGAAAATCATGTAGAGAGTTTTTCAACATGCAAAATTATTGCGATTTGCATTTTTTTTTAATCTGCCCAACAACAAATTGGCCAAAAAAAATGCAAAAAATGTAAAACACAAATCATGGTAAAATCACATGTGCAAAAATGCAAAACACACCGCAAAAATCACTGCAGAAACAGATCAAAAGCAAACTGCATAGATGGTAAACAAGCCTAACAGTTGCTTGCCCTCAGTCACTAAGGGGTTAACTAACTGTATACGTGTCATAGTGGCAGCTTGCAGCAAAAGCCATAAAAGGGCAGAGCTTAGAAATCCATGCAAGGGGCGGAGCTTGGAAAACCACAAAAGGGGCGGAGCTTATCCGGCAGTTAAAGGGGTGGAGCTTAGTTGGCAGTTAAAAGGGGCGGAGCCTATTAGACTATATAAGAAGACAGAGCCAGGGCTTAGTGTGGGAGTTAGGAGTTGGATTTGAGAAGTAAACATCTTTGTTTCTTCTCTGTGATTATTCGTGTTGTCCATAGTGTGATTTAGAGATTTACTAGATTTCTGTGATCTGGTAATTTTCTCTACAATTACAGGATATCGAATTTAGCTTGCCAGGAATATTTACATCTTTTTCCAGGCAAAATGGTGAGATTAGATCGCACCGCCTACCAGCGTGTAGGAGAAAGCGGCCAACATCAACGCCGCAATACCAAAAACCATCAGGAGCAATATTGCCAGGAATCTTTACATCTCCTTCCAGGCAAAATGGTGAAATTCGATCACACCACCTACCAGCGTGTAGGAGAAAGCGGCCCACATCAACGCCGCAATAACAAAAAACATCAAGAAAAACAATGCCAGGCTCAGCCTTCTAGGAAGTAAGTATCTGATATTTCCGATCAATAACCAGTAGGGGGATCAATACAAACTGACAGCATATAAAACAGAATTTATTTATAAGTGATCAGCTAATCATTAGATTTTGTATTTCTCAGTAATGTGAAATACAGATCATACTATTGTCCATTTCATAGTCTGTTATATAACCGACCCGACGAGTCTGTAGCTAAAAATAGACCAACTGTCAAATAGATCAACTGCCTAGCTAACGGACACAATCTGATCAATGAGTTGGCTTTAATAATTGTGCAGACTAATAATGACAGATGTATAGTTTCTCTAGATTTTAGGACCTGCGTCACCTGGGGCTTTTATTCACTTCAGGCACATTTTACATTCTCATCATAGGTGTGCGCAGCCTATTGCTTTAGCGTGTGCATTCCATAGCCCAAACACACATGCGTGTGTATGTATATATATATATATATATATTAATGATTGCAGAGTATTTTCTCTGTCATTGGTCTTATTTTTTGTGCAACCCAATTTGCCGCTTATGATTATAGTATGAATTTAGTTACTAAATAGTAAGTTATGAACACAAATCAGAGATTTAATTTTGGCCCAAACAGCTCAGCAGGAAAAATAGATGAACTGGGGCTTTTTTTTCACAGTTGATCTATATTTACAAAGACCTTGACAATTGTCCATAATCACCTGTTTAGTTAATAAACCCCATTTGTGACAATCTAAAGAAGTGGTCACTAAACTGCGGCCTGAGGGCCAGGTGCGGACCTTTGCTTGGCTTTATCCGGGGCACTTGTCCCACTGATAGAACACTATTCTCATACCTGCCAACTGTTCCGTTTTTCCCGGGACAATCCCGGCAAATAGGAGCCTGTCCTGGGTATTTTACATTGTCCCTGTTAATCTGGGACTATGTAAATCATTTAAAAAAATATATATATTTTTTTATTTTTTTTTATTTTGTGCCACACAGTGTCGCTCTCACCCCAGCTAGGAGTTGTAGTTCTGGCAGCAGGTTGTCTCTCTCTCTGTGCCCGCTCACTCTTCCCGCCTGTCGCAAATTTAACGTGTCACCGAAGGCAGGGTGTCAGCATGGTGACCTTTCCAAAATCCGCCAGCAGGGGGAGGCAGAGCACCTTCCGACAAGCTGGAGGCCTCACACTCCATTAATTACTACTATCAATAATGTTTTTTTATAGATATAATTTATACACCTGTTAATTGATACATATATATAGTTTTCTAGCTCTAGATAAATGTGTGTACATATCCGTGTATGTGTATGTGTGTGCATATATATGTATTGCTCAAAAAAATTAAAACAGACCTCAATCCTCAATGGAAAAAATCTCATGCTGGATATCTATACTGGTATGGATTTGGTATGTGTTAGGATAATATGGACTGGGTAATGTGTTAGGATCTATACTGGTATGGACTATACTGGTATGGACTCTGTAATGTATTAGGATGGTATGGACTGGGTAATGTGTTAGGATCTATACTGGTGTGAACTGGGTAATGTGTTAGGATCTATACTGGTGTGAACTGGGTAATGTGTTAGGATCTATACTGGTATGGACTATACTGGTATGGACTCTGTAATGTGTTAGGATGGTATGGACTGGGTAATGTGTTAGAATCTATACTGGTATGGACTGGGTAATGTGTTAGGATCTATACTGGTATGGACTGGGTAATGTGTTAGAATCTATACTGGTATGGACTGGGTAATGTGTTAGGATCTATACTGGTATGGACTGGGTAATGTGTTAGGATCTATACTGGTATGGACTGGGTAATGTGTTAGGATGGTATGGACTGGGTAATGTGTTAGGATCTATACTGGTATGGACTGGGTAATGTGTTAGAATCTATACTGGTATGGACTGGGTAATGTGTTAGAATCTATACTGGTATGGACTGGGTAATGTGTTAGAATCTATACTGGTATGGACTGGGTAATGTTTTAGAATCTATAAATCCTAGGCCAATTTGTTTTCTGGTCTAAGGCGTATTTTGATTGGTTTGCGCAAAATTATCGCATCTACTAACTACGGGAAAGATTTATGTAATTTTTATTGTTTTTTTTTACTAGTAATGGTGGCGATCTGTGGTTTTTAGCAGGACTGCGACATTGCGGCAGACAGATCTGACCCCTAACTGACATTTTTTACTCTTTTGGGGGGACCAGTGACATTACTACAGTAATCAGTGCTAACAATTTGCACTGTTACTGAAATAACACTGGCAGGGAAGGGGTTAACACTGTGGGTGATCAAAAGGTTAAATGTGAGCCTAGGGGAGTGATTTTACTTGTATGGGGGGTGGGGATTATGGAATGACCATAGAGACCTGTGATTCTATATTGAAGGATCACAGGCACTCTGTGATCATTCCAGAGAGAAGAAGTGTTTACAACAGCTGACCGTTCTCTCTCAGCGGGGAGCGCTCGCCCCCTAGCTGCAGGCGCGTGACTGACATAGCCCTACGTCGGTTCGCGCAGGAGGATCAGCCTGCAGCAGTATATCGGCGGCGGGCAGTCCAGAAGCGGTTAAACAGGGTTAGGTTATAGAAAATTATCCAAAGCTTTGAACATCTCATGGAGCTCTGTTCAATCCATCATCCGAAAATGGAAAGAGTATGGGACAACTGCAAACCTACCAAGACATGGCCGTCCACCTAAACTGACAGGATGGGGAAGGAGAGCATTCATCAGAGAAGCAGCCAAGAGGCCCCCCATGGTAACTCTGGAGGAGATTTAGAGATCCACAGTTCAGGTGAGAGAATCCTTCCACAGGAGAACTATTAGTCGTGCTCTCCACAAATCTGTCCTTTATGGAAGAGCGGCAAGAAGAAAGCCAGTGTTGAAAGAAAGCCATAAGAAGTCCCGTTTTCCGTTTTTCGAGAAGCCATGTGGGGGACACAGCAAACATGTGGAAGAAGGTGTTCAGGTCAGATGAGACCAAAATTAAACATTTTGACCTAAAAGCTAAATGCTATGTGTGGCAGAAAACTAACACTGCAAATCTCCCTGGACACACCATCCACACCGTGAAACATGGTGGTGGCAGCATCATATTGTGGGGATGCTTTTCTTCAGCAGGGACAGTAAAGGTGGTCAGAGTTGATGGGAAGATGGATGGAGCCAAATAAAGGGCAATCTATAAAGAAAACATGTTAAGAGTCTGTAAAAGACTTGAGAAGGGGCAGAGGTTTAACTTCCAGCAGGACAACGACCCTAAACATACAGCCAGACCTACAATGGAATGGATTAGATCAAAGAATATGCATGTGTAAGAATGGCCCAGTCAAAGTCCAGACCTGAATACAATTGAGAGTCTGTGTCAAGACTTGAAAATTGCTGTTCACAGATGCTCTCCATCCAATCTGACAGAGCTTGACCTATTTTACAAAGAAGAATGGGCAAAAATGTCCCTCTCTAGATTTGCAAAACTGGTAGAGGTTGAATGACAATTGGGCGGTCATGCAATGCTGTACACAAATTACATTTTTATCATTTTTTTCACACAAATAGAGCTTTCTTTTGGTGGTATTTTATCACTGCTGGGTTTTTTTATTTTTTGCTAAAAAAAAATATTGAAAATTAAAAAAAAAAGAGTTTCTGTCAGTAAATTTTATACATAAATAATTTTTCTACTTCACTGATGTGCGCTGATCAGGTGGCACTGATAGGCTTCACTGATGGGCACTGATTAGACTACACTAATTAGGTGGCACTTATGAGGAGGCACTAACATGCCACACTGATGAGCACTGATAGGCGGCACTCATAGGTGGCACTGGTGGGCAATGATAGGCGGCACTGATGGGCAGGAACTGAAATGCAGCACTGACTGGCATCACTAATAGGCACTGATTGGTGATACTGATGGGCACTGCTGGGGCTGTGCTAAAATCAGGGCACTGATGATCAGTGCCCCGATTACCTGTACAGGTCTCCCCTGCGAGGAGATGCCGCTGATCGGCTGTCATCGCCACACGCAATGTCAGTGTGAGCCAAGGAGAGCCGATAAATGGAACTTCCTTGTTTACATGTAACCAGCTGTGATTGGACACAGCCGATCACATGGGTAAAGAGCCGCATCATCGGCTCTTTACTGAGATCGGGGGTTGCTCCATGTCCTAGGAACACGGCGTGACCAAGGTCACCACGCTGCGTACCCCCGTGGGCACACAAGAGAGGCGGTTCCGAGGCGCCATCATATGACATCGTCCCAGAACAAGAGTGCTTTCCACCCGCCGTCCTTTTACTATAGAGCGGGTGGGAAGTGGTTAAAGTGACACTGATATAGTGTCTTCACTGTTATTCTTACATTGTGTTGTCTTTGTAAGAGGATTCACATATAGCACTGGGATTATTATTTTTATACTCCTCAGGGTGGCGCTGTACCGCTACAGTTTATTTACCATGGTTTCCTATGGAACACGTTCCCATCTATGCTTTTTTCAGGGACTTTTTAAAAATACAAAATGGTGCTTTTTTTGCGTTTTTGGTTCAATAGACTTCAATGGAGAAGCTGCAGAAAAGCATGTAGTGCGTCTTGCTGCGACTTGTGTTTTTAATCTGCTCAACAACAAATTTCCCCCAAAAAAAGCAATGAGAATTCAAAAATGCAAATCGCGGTAAAATCAAGTGTGCAAAAACGTACAACAAAAATCACTGCAGAAACTGATCAAAAGCAAACTACATAGGGGTAAACCGAGCCACACCTATGCGTTTTCTGGTGCTTTTTGCAAAAATGCACTACAGTTCATTTAACATGGTTTCCTATGGGACACGTTCACATCTATGCTTTTTCCAGCCGCTGTGTTTTTGGAAAGTGTCAGGGACTTTTTTAGCCACTTTGCCGCTGCTCACTAGAGCTCTACTGCGCACGCGCCGCCGGAGGATCCCTCCCGCTGTATTCAGTCACAGCGGGAGTCGGGCCAGGGGAAGAGCAGCCGCGATCGCCGCTGCTCTTCCCCGATCGTCGGGGAATCGAGTCTGGAGATCCGCCCGCTTGTGTAAACGGATCTCCTAAGTGACAGGCAGTGACAGATTGCAGGGTTCAGCATAGCTGAACCTGCGATCTGTCCCTGTGTAACCCAGTCCCCTCCCCCCACACATGTGAGTAAGTACCAGGCATACATTAACCCCTCCCTCTCCAATAAAATTAACCCCTTCCCTGCCAGTGTCATTTTTACAGTAACAGTGCACATGTATAGCACTGATTACTGTAGTAATGTCACTGGTACCCCCAAAAGTGTCAAAAATGTCAGTCAAGGGTCCGATCTGTCCAGCGCAATGTCGCAGTCCCGCAAAAAAAAATCGCAGATCGCCGCCATTACTCGTTAAAAAAAAAAAACACCAAGAACGACGGAAATCTTTCCCTTAGTAAACGCAATAACTTTTGCGCAAACCAATCACAATACGCTTATTGCGATTTTTTTTTACCAAAAATATGTAGCAGAAAACAAATTGGCCTAAAATGATAAAAAAATTTGATTTTTACATTTTTTTGGGGGGGAATTTCATATAAAAAATTTTGAAAAATATTGTTATTTTTTCAGAATTGTCGCTCTTCTTTTGTTTATAGCGCAAAAAGTAAAAATCACACAGGTAATCTAATACCACCAAAAGAAAGCTCTGTTTGTGGGGAAAAATTGACATAAATTTTGTTTGGGTAAGGCGTTGCATGACCGCGCAATTGTCAGTTAAATTCGCACAGTGCCGAATCGCAAACAGTGGCTCAGACGTAAGACAGCAAAATCCTCCGGTGGTAAAGTGGTTAAATGTAAAACTTTTTTGGTTCAATAGACTTCAATGGAAGAAGCTGCAGAAAAGCATGTAGAGAGTTTTTCAACATGCAAATTTATTGCGATTTGCATTTTTTTTTAATCTGCCCAACAACAAATTGGCCAAAAAAAATGCAAAAAATGTAAAACACAAATCATGGTAAAATCACATGTGCAAAAATGCAAAACACACCGCAAAAATCACTGCAGAAACAGATCAAAAGCAAACTGCATAGATGGTAAACAAGCCTAACAGTTGCTTGCCCTCAGTCACTAAGGGGTTAACTAACTGTATACGTGTCATAGTGGCAGCTTGCAGCAAAAGCCATAAAAGGGGCGGAGCTTAGAAATCCATGCAAGGGGCGGAGCTTGGAAAACCACAAAAGGGGCGGAGCTTAGTCAACAGTTAAATGGGCGGAGCTTATCCAGCAGTTAAAGGGGTGGAGCTTAGTTGGCAGTTAAAAGGGGCAGAGCCTATTAGACTATATAAGAAGGCAGAGCCAGGGCCCAGTGTGGGAGTTAGGAGTTGGATTTGAGGAGTAAACATCTTTGTTTCTTCTCTGTGATTATTCGTGTTGTCCATAGTGTGATTTAGAGATTTACTAGATTTTTGCGATCTGGTAATTTTCTCTACAATTACAGGATATCGAATTTAGCTTGCCAGGAATATTTACATCTTTTTCCAGGCAAAATGGTGAGATTAGATCGCACCGCCTACCAGCGTGTAGGAGAAAGCGGCCAACATCAACGCCGCAATACCAAAAACCATCAGGAGCAATATTGCCAGGAATCTTTACATCTCCTTCCAGGCAAAATGGTGAGATTAGATCACACCACCTACCAGCGTGTAGGAGAAAGCGGCCCACATCAACGCCGCAATAACAAAAAACATCAAGAAAAACAATGCCAGGCTCAGCCTTCTAGGAAGTAAGTATCTGATATTTCCGATCAATAACCAGTAGGGGGATCAATACAAATGACAGCATATAAAACAGAATTTATTTATAAGTGATCAGCTAATCATTAGATTTTGTATCTCTCAGTAATGTGAAATACAGATCATACTATTGTCCATTTCATAGTCTGTTATATAACCGACCCGACGAGTCTGTAGCTAAAAATAGACCAACTGTCAAATAGATCAACTGCCTAGCTAACGGACACAATCTGATCAATGAGTTGGCTTTAATAATTGTGCAGACTAATAATGACAGATGTATCGTTTCCCTAGATTTTAGGACCTGCGTCACCTGGGGCTTTTATTCACTTCAGGCACATTTTACATTCTCATCATAGGAGTGCGCAGCCTATTGCTTTAGCGTGTGCCCTCCATAGCCCAAACACACATGTCTGTGTATGTATATATATATATATTAATGATTGCAGAGTATTTTCTCTGTCATTGGTCTTATTTTTGTACAACCCAATTTGCCGCTTATGATTATAGTATGAATTTAGTTACTAAATAGTAAGTTATGAACACAAATCAGAGATTTAATTTTGGCCCAAACAGCTCAGCAGGAAAAATAGATGAACTGGGCTTTTTTTTTCACAGTTGATCTATATTTACAAAGACCTTGACAATTGTCCATAATCACCTGTTTAGTGAATAAACCCCATTTGTGACAATCTAAAGAAGTTACATAGTTACATATAGTTACATAGTAGGTGAGGTTGAATAAAGACAATAGTCCATCCAGTTCAACCTGTGTAGGTGTGTGTGGCTGTAATCATCTCACATACCCCTGAATGTTCTGATCCTTGAGATGTAAGTCTAAGAGTCTTTTGAAAGCCACCATACTTCCCGCAGAAACCACCTCTTGTGGTAAAGAATTCCACAATCTTGTGGCCCTAACAGTAAAGAACCCCCCACGTTGCCTGAGGTTAAAACGCTTCTCCTCTAATCGCATTGTATGCCCTCGAGTCCTCATGCAATCCCTTCGAATGAACAGCTTTTTTTCTAAGCTGGGATCCCCATTAAGATATTTATAAATTGCTATCATGTCCCCCCTCAGACGTCTCTTCTCCAGGGAGAATAAATCGAGCGATTGTAGACGCTCTTCATAGTCAAGGTCCTCCAATCCCCTAATTAGTTTAGTTGCCCTTCTCTGGACTCTCTCCAGCTCCAACACATCCCTCCTGAGGACTGGCGACCAGAACTGGACAGAATACTCCAGATGCGGTCGGACCAGAGTTTTATATAGTGGAAGGATTATAGTCTTATCTCTGGAATACATCCCTTTCTTTATGCATGCCAATATTCTGCTGGCTTTGGCAGCTGCCGCTTGACATTGCATGCTGTTGCCTAATCTATCATCAACCAAGACTCCCAGATCTTTCTCCATTTCTGATTCCCCCAAGGGTTCCCCTCCTAACGTGTATTGTGCTTTTATGTTTTTAGTCCCCAAGTGCAAAACCTTACACTTCTCCACGTTAAACCTCATTTGCCATGTCCGTGCCCACTCTGTAATTTTGTCCAGGTCATTCTGTAGGATATCTGCTTCATGCTGTGCAGTTATTGCTCTGGCCAATTTTGTGTCATCTGCAAAAATTGATATCGAACTACTGATCCCGACCTCAATGTTGTTTATGAATAAATTGAACAAGGTTGGTCCCAGGACTGAGCCCTGGGGCACCCCGCTTACTACCTCATACCAGTCTGAGTATGCGCTGTTTATTACCACGCAAGTGGTCACTAAACTGTGGCCTGGGGGCCAGATGCGGCCCTTTGCTTGCCTTTATCCGGCCCTCAGGGCACTTCTCCCACTGATAGAACACTATTCTCATACCTGCCAACTGTTCCGTTTTTCCCAGGACAATCCCGGCAAATAGGAGCCTGTCCTGGGTATTTTACATTGTCCCTGTAAATCAGGGACTATGTAAATCATTAAAAAAAATTTTGTGCCACACAGTGTCGCTCTCACCCCAGCTAGGAGTTGTAGTTCTGGCAGCAGGTTGTCTCTCTCTCTGTGCCCGCTCACTCTTCCCGCCTGTCGCAAATTTAACGTGTCACCGAAGGCAGGGTGTCAGCATGGTGCACTTTCCAAAATCCGCCAGCAGGGGGAGGCAGAGCACCTTCCGACAAGCTGGAGGCCTCACACTCCATTAATTACTACTATCAATAATGTTTTTTTTTATAGATATAATTTATACACCTGTTAATTGATACATATATATAGTTTTCTAGCTCTAGATAAATGTGTGTACATATCCGTGTATGTGTATGTGTGTGCATACATATATATATATATATATATATATATATATATATATATATATATATATATATATTGCTCAAAAAAATTAAAACAGACCTCAATGGGAAAAATCTCATGCTGGATATCTATACTGGTATGGGCTTGGTATGTGTTAGGATAATATGGACTGGGTAATGTGTTAGGATCTATACTGGTATAGACTATACTGGTATGGACTCTGTAATGTGTTAGGATGGTATGGACTGGGTAATGTGTTAGGATCTATACTGGTGTGAACTGGGTAATGTGTTAGGATCTATACTGGTGTGAACTGGGTAATGTGTTAGGATCTATACTGGTATGGACTATACTGGTATGGACTCTGTAATGTGTTAGGATGGTATGGACTGGGTAATGTGTTAGAATCTATACTGGTAGGGACTGGGTAATGTGTTAGGATCTATACTGGTATGAACTGGGTAATGTGTTAGGATCTATACTGGTATGGACTGGGTAAGGTGTTAGGATCTATACTGGTATGGACTGGGTAATGTGTTAGGATCTATACTGGTATGGACTGGGTAATGTGTTAGGATGATATGGACTGGGTAATGTGTTAGGATCTATACTGGTATGGACTGTAGGGCTGAAACAACTAATCGACTAAATCGATAATAATCGATAATGACAATCGTATCAACGATTGTCATTATCGATTAGTTGCTCCGTCGATTAGTTGTGCTGCATTCTTGACATTCCCCGACAGTCAGCGAGCTCCGTCTGCTCTGTGAAGCAGCAGTGTGCCCTCTGTCTCTCTCACAGCTCGGCACTTCCGTGACCTCCCTCCTCCCTCCTCCTTTCCTCTCTGCCTTCTTGCTGAGTCAGTGAGGGAGTGAGTCATATCGAGCTGAGGGAGAAGCAGCAAAACGTGAGTGCCGAGCTTAGTACTAGTTACAGTGTCCATTCCATGCAATGCAGCCCGCCAAAAAACAGAATAAAAGCTTATCCAGATAAAAGAGTTAATATTCCTTATAAAGTGCAATATTATAATAGAAAAATAAGTGATTATAAACATCCATATAACACATATAGGTTGTCTTTCTTTGCTCCCTATTTCATATCTATGGCTGACATGGACATTTTTATTCACATATTTTTCTATTGTAATATTGCACCTTATAAGGAATATTAACTCTTTTATCTAGATAAGCATTTATTATATTATTTACAGTATATAGCAGCTTAATTAAAAAAAAAAAAAAAAAAGTTTTGGTATTAGTGCCGGTTCACACTTGTGCGGTTTGCGAGATTGCATGTAATTCGGGGCGCACTGCTCCTAAATTACATGCGATCTCATGTGCGGATGCGAGTTCAGCCATACATGAGGCTTTTTTTGAGCCGCCTCAGAATCGGATCACACAGTGGTAAGTGGTTCACATTTGTGCAATCCGATTCTGTGCGAACTTGCAGATCGCACTGCAATATGCAATCGCAACTGGGGGTGTCGTTAACTTTTAATTTGCACCCCCTGTGTATCGCATATGGCAGTGTGAACTGCCAGATGTGCGGGTGTGATGGCCTTAGTGCCGGTTCACATTTGTGCGATGCGGGAACGCTGCGAATATGCAGCGTGTTCCCGCATCGCATCCGCACATCTGGCAGTTCACACTGCCATATGCGATACGCAGGGGGTGCAAATTAAAAGTTAACGACACCCCCAGTTGCGATTGCATATTGCAGTGCGATCTGCAAGTTCGCACAGAATCAGATCGCACAGGTGTGAACCACTTACCACTGTGCGATCCGATTCTGAGGCGGCTCAAAAAAAGCCTCATGTGCGAGTTTGCTGTTGTTGCGCTGCGAATTCAGCCATACAAAGTGTATGGATGAACTTGCATCCGCACATGAGATCGCATGTAATTTAGGAGCAGTGCGCTCCGAATTACATGCGATTTCGCAAACCGCACAAGTGTGAACCGGCACTAACACTCTGTTTGTTCATTATTATTTTAAATAAATGAAAAAAAAGGCATATTGAGTTTTTTTATGATTTTAATCCGATTAATCGATTAATCGAAAAAATAATCGGCAACTAATCGATTATTAAAATAATTGTTAGTTGCAGCCCTAATGGACTGGTTAATGTGTTAGGATCTATACTGGTATGGACTGGGTAATGTGTTAGGATCTATACTGGTATGGACTGGGTAATGTGTTAGGATCTATAATGGTATGGACTGGGCAATATGTTAGGATCTATACTGGTATGGACTGGGTAATGTGTTAGGATCTATACTGGTATAGACTGGGTAATGTGTTAGGATCTATACTGGTATGGACTGGGTAATGTATTAGGATCTATACTGGTATGGACTGGGTAATGTGTTAGGATGGTATGGACTGGGTAATGTTTTAGGATCTATACTGGTATGGACTCGGTAATGTGTTAGGATCTATACTGGTATGGACTGGGTAATGTGTTAGGATCTATACGGGTATGGACTGGGTAATGTGTTAGGATCTATACTGGTATGGACTGGGTACTGTGTTAGGATCTATACTTGTATGGACTGGGTAATGTGTTAGGATGGTATGGACTGGGTAATGTGTTAGGATCTATACTAGTATGGACTGGGTAATGTATTAGGATCTATACTGGTATGGACTGGGTAATGTGTTAGGATGGTATGGACTGGGTAATGTTTTAGGATCTATACTGGTATGGACTCGGTAATGTGTTAGGATCTATACTGGTATGGACTGGGTACTGTGTTAGGATCTATACTTGTATGGACTGGGTAATGTGTTAGGATGGTATGGACTGGGTAATGTGTTAGGATCTATACTAGTATGGACTGGGTAATGTGTTAGGATCTATACTGGTATGGACTGGGTAATGTGTTAGGATCTATACTGGTATGGACTGGGTAATGTGTTAGAATCTATACTGGTATGGACTGGGTAATGTGTTAGGATCTATACTGGTATGGACTGGGTAATCTGTTAGGATCTATACTGGTATGGACTGGGTAATGTGTTAGGATCTATACTGGTATGGACTGGGTAATCTGTTAGGATCTATACTGGTATGGACTGGTTAATGTGTTAGGATCTATACTGGTATGGACTGGGTAATGTGTTAGGATCTATACTGGTATGGACTGGGTAATGTGTTAGGATCTATACTGGTATGGACTGGGTAATGT
Source organism: Pelophylax lessonae (assembly GCF_965119305.1). Classification (NCBI taxonomy): domain Eukaryota; kingdom Metazoa; phylum Chordata; class Amphibia; order Anura; family Ranidae; genus Pelophylax; species Pelophylax lessonae. The sequence continues at coordinate 45,471,621 of NC_138780.1, read as the reverse complement.
GTTAGGAAGGAAAGGATGCCACATTGTTTTATGTAAATGAAAATTATCCCCCTACAGAGGGCTGAATTCAAAGACAGGTGAATAAAGTGTGAAATGTGCTCAGGTGTGACCATACAAAAAATGGAATATGTAAATATAAATAAAGTGTTAGGTGTAAATAAGTACAATAAAACCTAATTATACCAGATAGTATAATCGTACTTATTTACACCTTGCACTTTATTTATATTTCCATATTACATTCTTTCTATGGTCACACCTGAGCACATTTCACATTTTAGAATTGCAGGGAATTGTGATGAGAATTTTAAACTTTAGGCAGAAGTGCAGCTGAATGGGAGAATTATTCCAACTCTGCTACTTTGGCCTTAAGTTTTCAATTTCCTGTAATTCGCTCTTTATGAAGTAGACCCTATAATCTGATAAGTAGGCGGAGATTAATTATGCGGAGTGGGCGGACCTTCAGGGAAGTGGGTGTGGTAAGTAATTGATAGCTGTGCTGCAAAGTGTCCCTGGAAATTTTTTTCAAATGTTGGCAACTATGTATTCTGCCAACTGACAACAATGGGAAACCATTTCTCCCACTGACACCAACAATGGGGCGCTATTCCTCCCCCTAATACCAAACATGGTGATGTTTATTCTCACTGATGCCAGGAAATATTCCAATCCCATTGGACACAGTCTGGCCCCACTAATGTCTGAAGGATGATAAACTGGCCCTTTGTTTAGAAAGTTTGGAGACCCCTGATCTACAGACTAGGCAGGTAACAAAGGTCAGATGTTGCAGTGATAATACCGGCGCTGTATCTGCAGGAATTTGAATACAGGTTGGAACAACTTGGAAGGGAAAACTGGGGGTAAAGGATCTGGGATTCATACCCCATCATCATTTTCTTACCACTCTTTGCAGAAGTTCCATAAAACTGGCTTTCCAACCAATCAGGGAGCTTGGCGTATGATCACATTAGCTCCCGCCAGCTGTCCTGATTGGTTTTAAACCCTGTACCACTCTCCCTTGTGGCACATTGCCAGTCAGAAAGGAGATCTTTCCGATCTCCCTGCCAGCATATTATGTGCCTGCCTGCAGATTCAGAATAAAAGAGAAGTACTGCCTTCCACACTTCTCATTCCATTGTTGGTGGTAGTGGAAGGAATAAATATCTAATCGGCAGTAGTGGATGAAAGAGTGTCCCGTCGGTGTCAGTGGGAGGAATAGCATCCCCATCATTTGACATCAGTAGGAGAAATAGCGCCCAATCACTGGCATCAGTGGGAGGAATAGCACACCATTCTTTTGGTGTTAGTGGGAAGAATGGTGCCCCATGATTAGTATCAGTGGCAGGAAAGGTGCCCCATCATTGGTATCAGTGTGAAGAAAAGCTCCCAATCATTGGTATCAGTGGCAGAAAAGGTGCCCCATCATTGGTATCAGTGGGAAGAATAGCACCCCATCATTGACATCAGTGGCAGGAATGGTGCCCCATCATTGGTATTAGAAATAAAGAAGGGTTGGGACTTTATATGAGAGACACAATAAGGCTGGTAGGGTAAAATATAACACCTTCATTGGTACATACATATATATATACACAAGCATGACATGTAAAATATATACAAAAAACAAGATAGTAGAGAAACTTGTAAGTTGTCCCCAGTCCAGATTCATAAGAAACATCATGGCAAAGTACCAAAGGTAGTGGCTGACTGTAATCATAACATCAGCAGACTCGACGCCAGATGTGGTGCGCCTACTCTGTGCGCCCTCAGCTCCCGGGGGAGACATCCAGGGTCATGCAATTACCTCCAGTGCCCGGTATTGCCTGAGTTGCAATGTAAGTCTAGGGAATTTGGGGGCTCTGTTGTCCCCCCTTCCCCCCTCCCAGCTTCTTCTAATCATCATTGCTGAAATTTTTTTCATACTCATATATATATTTTTTATAGACACATTTTATACATCTTCTTATGATTAAGTGGCATTTCTAGTCCATGAAACGCATCTGCTGATGTTATGATTACAGTCAACCACTACCTTTGGTACTTTGCCATGATGTTTCTTATGAACCTGGACTGGGGACCACTTACAAGCTTCTCTACTATCTTGGTTTTTCTATATATTTTACTTGTCATGCTTGTATATATATGTATGTACCAATAAAGGTGTTATATTTTACCCTACCAGCCTTATCCTGTCTCTCATATAAAGTCCAAACCTTCTTTATTTCTACTTGAATAGTGATGAAGGTGCACGATACATCCCACCGTGCGCCTCATTTAAAGTCCCACACCTCCCCCCCTCTTTACATCATTGGTATTAATGGGAGGAATGGTGCCTCATTATTGATATCAGTGGGAGAAATGGTGCCCCATCATTGGTATCAGTAGGAGGAATGGTGCCCCTTCATTGGTATAAGTGAAGCAAAGGAGACCCGTCATTGGTATTGGTGGCAGGAATGGTGCCCCATCATTGGTATTAGTGGGAGGAAAGGTGCCTCATTATTGATATCAGTGGCAGGAATGGTGCCCCTCCACTGCCATCGGTAGGATAAATGGTACCCCATCATTGGTATCAGTGGGAGGAATGGTGCCCCTTCATTGGTATAAGTGAAGCAATGGAGACCCGTCATTGGTATTAGTGGGAGGAATGGTGCACCATCATTGATGTCAGTGGGAGGAATGGTGCCCATCATTAATGTCAGTGGGAGGAATGGTGCCCATCATTAATGTCAGAGGGAGGAATGGTGCCCCATCATTGATGTCAGTGGGAGGAATGTTTCCCCATCATTGGTGTCAGTGGGAGGAATGGTGTCTTATCACTGGTATCAGTGGGAAGAATGGAGCCCCATCATTGGTATCAGTGGGAGGGGAGGAATAGTGCATCATCACTGATGTCAGTGGGAAGAATAGTGTCCCATCACTGGTATCAGTGGGAGGAATAGCACCTCATTTTTTGGCGTTAGTGGGAAGAATAATGTCCCAAGAGCCGAATGAAGACAAGCAAAGGGCCGCAGTTTGGAGACCATTGGCATAGACAATGGTGGTCACAGTGTAAAGGAGGAGCTGAAGGCACCGATAGGGAAAGATTTGCAGGACATCCACCCAAACAATGATATCCCATTCACACTCTACTTTGCTGTTGCTTTTTATATTGACCCCAGCCTTCAACTTCACACATGTGCTCCTACCTGGAAGTAATAGAAAGCATGACCTGGTGGTCTGTGCTGAGGGCCAGACACAAGAAGAACTGCTGCAGGAAAGAAAGACAAATTCTTCCACTTTAATTGCAAAATGATTTTGTTGTATTGTTATTATAACTCATTAAAAAGTCACAGAGATGTCTTTGGGGCCATTTACCCCAGTGGTCTCCAAACTGCAGCCCGCAGGCTGAATGCATCCCTTTGTTTTCATTTATCTGTCCCTCTGGGAACCATTTCTCCTAATAACACCAACAATGGAGGACTGTTCCTCTCAATGACACCAAAGATGGGGCACTATTTCTCCAATACTAATGATAGTTTACTATTCCTGGGTCTTTCTGACAAAAGGTGATATGTCTCTTTTTTTTTTTTTTCACACCCATTGACCACCAAGTCAGAGGCATTGTTTATTCCCACTTTCGCTGGGGCATTTTCTACTCCTGAGGGACCACAGTCCGGTCTGCCTAATATCTGAAGGACAATAAACTGGTCCTTTGTTTAGAAAGTTTGGAGACCCCTGATCTAGACAAAAGGAGGATAAAATAGATGGTGAAGGAGAGACATGCTGTGGACTGTTAGAGGTAATGCGGCCTCTTGTGGTAGGCTGCTAAAATTGTGACCTCTAGTGGAAAGATGGAGGAAGTTCAGGTAAGAGAGAAAATAAAGCACCAGGGGGTGACCCAGAGGAGCTTTGTGTGTGTAAAGAAGCAATAACTGTGCAGAGAGGTATTCCTCTAGCATATAGGCATACAAATACCCAGTAAAGATAACAAAATTCTAATGATGTACAGTATCTCATAGAACTAAGTACACCTCTCATATTTTTGTAAATGTTTTATTATAGCCTTTTATGTGACAACACTGAGGAAATTACACTTTGCTACAATGTAAAGTAGTGAATGTACAGCTTGTATAACAGTGTACATTTGCTGTCCCCTCAAAATAACTCAACACACAGCCATTAGTGTCTAAACCACTGGCAACAAAAGTGAGTACAACCCTAAGAGAAAATGTCCAAAATGGGCCCAAAGTGCCAATATTGTGTGTGGCCACCATTATTTTCTAGCACTGTCTTAACCCTCTTGGGTATGAAGTTCACCAGAGCTTCACAGGTTGCCACTGGAGTCCTCTTCCATTCCTCCATGAAGACATCACAGAGCTGGTGGATGTTAGAGACCTTGCACTCCTCCACCTTCCGTTTGAGGATGCCCCACAGATGCTCAATAGGGTTTAGGTCTGGAGACATGCTTGGCCAGTCCATCACCTTTACCCTCAGCTTCTTTAGCAAGGCAGTGGTCATCTTGGAGGTGTGTTTGGGGTCGTTATCATGTTGGAATACTGTCCTGCGGCCCAGTCTCTGAAGGGAGGGGATCATGCTCTGCTTCAGTATGTCACAGTACATGTTAGCATTCATGGTACCCTCCATGAACTGTAGCTCCCCAGTGCTGGTAGCACTCATGCAGCCCCAGACCATGGCACTCCCACCACCATGCTTGACTGTAGGCAAGACACACTTGTCTTTGTACTCCTCACCTGGTTGCAGCCACACACGCTTGACACCATCTGAACCAAATACGTTTATCTTGGTCTCATCAGACCACAGGACATGGTTCCAGTAATCCATGTCCTTAGTCTGCTTGTCTTCAGCAAACTGTTTGCAGGCTTTCTTGTGCATCATCTTTAGAAGAGTCTTCCTTCTGGGATGACAGCCATGCAGACCAATTTGATGCAGTGTGTGGCGTATGGTCTTAGCACTGACAGGCTGACCCCCCACCCCTTCAACCTCTGCAGCAATGCTGGCAGCACTCATACGTTTCCAAAGGACAACCTCTGGATATGACGCTGAGCAAATGGCTATATGAGCCCAATTTGGACATTTTCACTTAGGGGTGTACTCACTTTAGTTGCCAGCGGTTTAGACATAAAAATGGCTGTGTGTTGAGTTATTTTGAGGGGACAGCACATATACACTGTTATACAAGCTGTACACTCACTACTTTACATTGTAGCAAAGTGTCATTTCTTCAGTGTTGTCACATGAAAAGATATAATAAAATATTTACAAAAATGTGAGGGGTGTACTCAGTTTTGTGAGATACTGTAAATCCAATATTACATAGAAGATGTGAATGCATTGTTGTTCCTGTACAGAGTATTTGATCTGGCTATAATATGGGAGGACATTTGGAGGACTGTCACTTGGGAGTTGTTTTATCAAGGTGTGAGAATGGGGAAAAAAGCACAAGCAATGTCTCCAGCTGTTTCATTCTAACCTACAGAGTGCTAGCAACCATTCTGCCATCTGTTTTAGAGATACTTCATTTACAATAGAGCAATAGATGTTTTCTATAGTGTACCAGTCAGCCACACCACCCTTTCTTAAAGTAGAACTGAAGGTAAAACTTTTATCTTTATTTTGGATAGAGTGGAAATAGATTAGAACACCCGCCGGGTTTTATTGCTGTCTGTGTCCCCATTAGGGAGATTTACCCTCTTCATTTGTCCTGGTGACCATTATAAAGAAAAAAAAGAAAAAAAATATTCTGAATTCTAAGTGGTGTCACCAGAACAGAAATAAAGAGGACATCTTCCAATGGGGACACTAGTTCTGGTGACAACTAGGGATTCCCTCACTTTGGAGGGATTTACGCTCACTCGCTGTTTTGGCTATGGGACAGAAAGTAAAGGGAGATCTCACTGGGACACAAAAAGCAAAACATGACAGGGGTTTAAACCCTCCCCTACTCTATCCAAAATGAAAAAAAAAGAAGCTTTTAATAACAGGATACTTACCGGTCCAGGGATCCAGCGCTGTCCTCACCCAGGCTGGTTCTTTGTGTTCCTATCACCGGCATGTTTAGTGTGGGAAGCCGGCCGTCACTCCTTGCGGCTTCACAACTGGCTTCTCAATGTGCATGAGCAAAATGTGCTGCACAAATGATCCCTCAGCCTCCTAGGACCTGCGACATGTCCCAAAAGTTTGTGGGAGGGAACTTACAGTAGAATGGTCTCGTTTTTTTAAGTACGCACTCCCCCCAAAAATAAAAAGTTTCAAAAGAAGAAGAGCGGAATAGAAGTGGAACTTCCCCAATAGGGTGTAATTCTGCTTTAATGATCTGAGAACCCTGCTAATGATACAGGAGAGCTATTCCCAATCACACCCACTGGAAGGGACTTCTTGTCTCTCACATGCAGAAAACCCGATGTAGCCGAGTGTCAGAACAAAGACTTCTCACATTCCACAATTAACCACTTCAGCTCCAGGAGGTTAAACCCCCTTCCTGACCAGGACGTGTTTTGCGATACGGCACTGCAATGCTTTACCTGATAATTGTGCGGCCGTGTGAAGCTGTACCCAAATGAATAAATATTTGATCACTGCTGTGAAAAAGTAAAACTAATGCAGCTATCAGATCTAAGGACAGGTAATACTCAGCTTCCTTTCCACTGCTCTGGGATGATGCCGTCTCATCTCTGGAACACGGGTCTGGGAATGATATGTCCAGCTCTCACCGGCTCCCCCTCCTCTGTGTACCACCATTCTGTATCGGTGGGTTTCCTGAAGAACAATCTCCGGTTAGTATGAAGCAATATTCGATCACCGAAATCACACCGCTATGGACACCGGATAACATGGAAAGGAGGTCAATGATGTCTGACCAGCACAGATGTACAATAGGACAGTCCTGAATAAAATGTATGTGATCCCCTGGACCTCCAATCTTATCCTGACAATTCACCTCACCATCGACTCACGATGATGTGTACACAGATGTTAAAAACGCCATGTTCAAATCTGCATAGTGCTTTTTTTGTACAGATGTGAACGCAGCTCAATGATAGCTGATGTGTCCATACACACAGAAGGGTTTAGCAGAAAGTATGCAAAAAGTATGCAGGGTTTTAAAAGTATGCAAAATCTCAAGGCAATCCAGTCTGACATTGGGTCCCCTGTCACATCAGAGACCTCAGTCACTGTCCCCAAACTTCTGTCTATCAGACTTTAGAGGGGGCCAGACTAGGGCCAATGGGAGTAGAAAATGTCCTGGCATCCAGTGTGGGTAAGCAAAGCCCCATTGTTGGTGTCAGTGGGAGGACTAGTGCCCCATCGTTGGTGTCCGTGGGACAAATTTTTGCCCATCGTTAGCATTAGTGGGACAAATTCTGCCCCATCATTAGTGTCAGTGGGAGGAATTGTGTCCTTTCGTTGGTGTCAGTGGGAGGAGCAATGCCCCATCATTGGTGTCAGTGGGAGGAATTGTGCCCTTTCATTGATGTCAGTGGGAGGAGCTGTGCCCCATTGTTAGTGTCAGTGGGAGGAACAGTGGCTCATTGTTGGTGACAATGGAAGGAATTTTTTCCCCACCATTGGCAGTCACAGACGCCCTGCAGACCAACGGGGCCACATCCAGGGAGGCTTTACGGATATACTGCAACCCCTGTATCAACTGGTCCGTCAATTCCGCCAGTTCCGGGGGATGTTGACTCCCTTCCAAATCCTGGCGCAGGATTCTAGCCCATTCCGTTAAAGTCGGAGAGACCAAGGCAATGGCGAACACCGGCCTCAATATTGAACCTGTCACAGTGAAAAGATGGCGGACCAGGGCCTCAGCCTTCCTGTCTGCAGGATCTTTAAAGGACAGAGTGTCCTCCACTGGTAACAAGGTGGCTGTAACGGAACCGCGACCCACACTGTGTTTGTGGGCCTCCGTCAGTATACCGCTTCCTCCCACTCTTAAACATAGATATCAAATATCCTAGCCACCACCATACAAAGCTAGCCGACAACTTAGCTTGTACAAGTTCTGGAACCTTCTCTTTATTAAACAGTTTCACACTCAATATATACAGCACAAGGAAACATCCCCCTCCTGATCAATCTACTACCCCAGGTCAGGTGGGCCTGATTACATTATCATATGCAGATAGCCTTGTATACAGAATTATAATTACCCTGAACTCATTATCTAAAGGACAGCCAACACAAACAGTATTCTACTTTTCTACCAGTAACTAATAGATGACAATGATTCAATCAACCTGAGCCAATTAACTAGCAGACTGCCGTCCTCGAGCTCCTGAAATACAATACACATTATTATGAGTGTAAACACAGAACCCATTGTAGATAACAGGTGAGTAAATCAGCTTATTCAACAATGTCTGGAAGACAAGTGGTTGAGTTGATATTAGCATTTGCCTTGAGTCTTACTGTCTTGGGGAGACATGGACTTGAATCCAAAGTAACATTACTGCAAATGCCCCACATATAGTGTCTGTCTTTCATTCCCAGTGATGGTGAGTAACGTCACAATGGCCTTCTTCAGCCTGGAAACCTGTGAATCTACCACCAGCAGAACCGTCAGTTTCTTCAAGAGGGAATCCTCAAAGGGGTACCTCTGAGCCAAACGCTTTTGTATCCCAACCTTTAATTTTGGGGAACTCCACTCACTAGTGACAATCTCATCAAAATAGGGGGGAAACAGAAATGCCTTAATCGCCTTGGACGGTCTGCGGGTACCTAACTGCACCGGCGCAGCTGATGTAGCGCCGGCTGTGTCTTCCATCTTTAAAGTTTCCCGCACTGATACTATAAGTGCCTCCAGAAGTGACTTTTCTTGTGCGGAAGACGTGGAAGAGGACTCATCCTCACTATCAGAGCCATCCATTGCGTGGATGCAGACCCCATGGGGTTGCTGGCGTCCACGGCGGCCACATCAGCCTTTAGAACAGTGGTTCTTAACCTTGTTGGAGGTACTGAACCCCACCAGTTTCATATGCGCATTCACCGAACCCTTCTTAATTGAAAAAATAAAATATGATTTTTTCAAATTCAAAACATAGGTATATATTTAGATATATATTTATACATAGGTGCACAAAATGAACAAAACTATTAAAAAAACAAAACCATAAAAAAAAAAAAAAAAAAAAAAAAAAAAAAAGGCTCCATAGCTCAGGGGTTAGAGCACTGGTCTTGTAAACCAGGGGTCGCGAGTTCAAATCTCGCTGGGGCCTCCCTGCAAGTGTTGGCGACTGTATCTCAAAAAACAAAACCATTAAGAACAAAGAACAAAACCATTAAAACATGGGGTGTCAGGAGGGCACACCATGGGGTGTCAGGAGAGAACACACTGAGGGGGGAGGTGTTGGGAGGGCATACTATGGGGTATCAGGAGGGCACACACTGGGGGGAACACACTGGGGGGAGGTGTTGGGAGGGCATACCATGGGGTATCAGGAGGGCACACACTGGGGGGGTTGGGAGGACATAGCATGGGGTGTCAAGAGGGAACACACTTTGGGGAGGTGTTTGGAGGGCATACCATGGGGTGTTAGGAGGGCACACATTGGGGGGAGGTGTTGGGAGAGCATTCCATGGGGTATCAGGAGGGCACACACCAGGGGGTATTCACAATGCTTTATTGAGCTAAATGAAAAGGACATGCATTTCCATCTGTCAGCTAACAGCACCTCTATGCTAAGCTGCAGTAACTCAGCAGACGTAGCATAGAGGTCCTTGTAAACGAATCCACCATGTACAGCTAGCTGAGCCTACCTCCAGGAACATTCACTCGGCTCCCTCTGCTCACACTTCCCTCTTCCAGGCGGGCGCGATCTCCGTGGTCAGGTACATCCCCATCTCGCCCACTCACGCAGCAAGCAGCCTGCAGGAGATAGGCTGGAAACCTGCTGGGGGAGGTACAGGGGGCGGAGTGTCAAGTGTCTATGTGTAATGGCTGTGAGTTGTCCCGACCGCAGCTCTGATTTCCCGGGGTGCGCTTGGCCTCACAATCAGCAATATTTTCTCGGGGGGAGCAATTGCCCCTTTGTCCCCCCGCCGAACCCCAGAGACTGACTCACCGAACCCCTGGGGTTCGATCGAACCCAGGTTAAGAACCACTGCTTTAGAATCTGAGGACACAGAGGGGGCAGGTGACGGTGGAGGGTGCTTCTTTCCCTGTCTGTTCTACAGGGTCAAATCCACCTTTGATACCAGCGACTGCAGGACCGCCATCATGGCCGCCAGGGCGGATGTAGATTTGGAGGGTCCCGCAGCCTCTGAGAGTGGGTCCGGTGGTGACACTCGCTCTGAATGTTCCATTGAGCAACCTGGGACCACTAGATTTGCAAAAACATTTTGGTCAAAAAATGTTTGTAATACGACCACTTTAATTGTGGCACTACAGCTCCCAGTCACAGCAGGAAGGAGGGCCGCATACACCCCCGTAGACTCACCACACTGCACAGAGTGAGAACCAGCAGTGTCAGTCAGCCTGCTCCATTCCATTCTTAAAAGAAGTGGAAGGGCTGTGTCACCACTAGAGGCCCCCACTGCACACCGCTCCCGTGCCTACAAGAAAATGGCAGCCCATAAACTTCCATGGGAGCCTCAACAAACATGGCTGCCGAGTACAATGTATGAACTACAATAAAATGGCGGCACCACGCGCCGGAAGCGTGGCACACTAGACCCCAGGGCTAATTGCAGGTATTTAAAACATCAATGGAGGGCTTACCAGGGACCCCCTACCATGATCAAAACATGTGCTATTTGTAGCGGGAGCAGCTGCATTGTGCTCCCAGCCCCTGCCAGCCACAGCTCCCCATACGCATCTTACACCACCAAGACAGCCTGGGGGGGTAGCACGGAAGACCTTCTTAGAAATGGGGTACCAGAGGGGTCGGGAGGTCACAGGAAGGACCGACCACCTCAGAATTGGCCGCTTAAATCTTGGAATGGGGGAGCTGTGGGCCAGGGGTATGCTGCGACTCAGGCCATGATCTGGTCATGTGCATCCTTGTGAGGTGTTACACTCATCGCCCAGCCCCCTTCCAGTGGGGCTATATCATGGCCGACTGAGCGCAGAGCTACAATCTGCACACACTCGCTGGCCAGACTGGGAGGACCGTAAGGATCTAGCATATCCAGTGCGTCATCTAGTCCGGCACTTGATTCTAGTTCTCAAAGGAACAACTTGATTGTAGAAGGAAAAAAACAAAAAAAGGAAAAAAGTTCCATTCAGTGGCGGCAGGCCGATAGGGGGCGCAGGGGCGCCACCCCCCCGACAAAAAGAAGAAAAAAAAAAGTCAATTTTTAGCCCACTAGGGGCGCCTGACTTAGTGGTGGGTATAGGGGGGTGTGGTTTTGCCTCCCACGTGAGGCAGACAGAGGGGCTGATTGGCAGCCTTCTGGGGGTCTTCGGGGCACAGAGCAATGCGCCCCGACACTCCCCTTTTTAATGGACCCCTGGCTGTAATTGGTCCAGACTCCAGCTTGGACCAATCACAGGAGGACATCCCGGGACGGTCCTGTGGTCACGTGACATGTGGGGGCGGTGCACCGACCTGGCGTCACGTCCTTCCCACCTGCCGGCACAGAGTGAGAGCCTGAGAGCCGCATGGAGAACGGACGGAGTTGGACTATCGTACCGCCGCGGCTGCCGCTATCATCAGCAAGCATTCCATTGAAGTTCGCAGTCAGCATCGGCAAGAACTGTCTTGAAGCTGCTTGTGAGGTGAGGAGACGCTGGTGACGTGAGCGGAGTGTGTCGGACCATTGGAGGACCAGAACGTTCCATTCGTCTGATCGTCATTCGTCTCTCGGCCCAGACTTACCCGCCTCCTAATTTCTGGACTGGAGCCTATTCCTTCCTTAACAGGTAAGCAAATTCAATCCCCAGGCCTGCCCTGAGCTAGCTTGAACTAAAAAAACCAACAGACCAGTCATGACTCATGAGAGACCAAGACTACACTACAACAAACCCATGCTGGTCAGGTCACTGTGCATTGATGGGACATGCTTATCAGGTCACTGTGCATTGATGGGACATGCTTATAAGGTCACTGTGCATTGATGGGACATGCTGATCAGGTCACTGTGCATTGATGGGACATGCTTATCGGGTCACTGTGCATTGATGGGACATGCTGATCAGGTCACTGTGCATTGATGGGACATGCTGATCAGGTCACTGTGCATTGATGGGACATGCTGATCAGGTCACTGAGCATTGATGGGACATGCTTATCAGATCACTGTGCATTGATGGGACATGCTTAACAGGTCACTGTGCATGGATGGGACATGCTGGTCAGGTCACTGTGCATTGATGGGGCATGCTGGTCAGGTCACTGTGCATTGATGGGACATGCTTATCAGGTCACTGTGCATTGATGGGACATGCTGATCAGGTCACTGTGCATTGATGAGACATGCTGATCAGGTCATTGTGCATTGATGGGACATGCTGATCAGGTCACTGTGCATTGATGACACATGCTGATCAAGTCACTGTGCATCGATGGGACATGATGATCAGGTCACTGTGCATTGATGGGACATGCTTATCAGGTCGCTGTGCATTGATGGGACATGCTGGTCAGGTCACTGTGCATTGATGGGACATGCTGATCAGGTCACTGTGCATTGATGGGACATGCTGATCAGGTAACTGTGCTTTGATGGGACATGCCTATCAGGTCACTGTGCATTGATGGGACATACTTATCAGGTCACTGTGAATTGATGGGGCATGCTGGTCAGGTCACTGTGCATTGATGGGACATGCTGATCAGGTAACTGTGCATTGATGGGACATGCCTATCAGGTCACTGTGCATTGATGGGACATACTTATCAGGTTACTGTGAATTGATGGGACATGCTTATCAGGTCACTGTGCATTGATGGGACATGCTTATCAGGTCACTGCGCATTGATTGGACATGCTGATCAGGTCACTGTGCATTGATGGGACATGCTTATCAAGTCACTGTGCATTGATGGGGCATGCTGGTCAGGTCACTGTGCATTGATGGGACATGCTTATCAGGTCACTGTGCATTGATGGGACATGCTGGTCATGTCACTGTGCATTGATGGGACATGCTTATCATGTCACTGTGCATTGATGGGACATGCTGGTCATGTCACTGTGCATTGATGGGACATGCTTATCATGTCACTGTGCATTGATGGGACATGCTTATCATGTCACTGTGCATTGATGGGACATGCTGGTCAGGTCACTGTGCATTGACGGGACATGCTGATCAGGACACTGTGCAGTGATGGGACATGCTTATCAAGTCACTCTGCATTGATGGGACATGCTGATCAGGTCACTGTGCATTGATGGGACATGCTGATCAGGTCACTGTGCATTGATGGGACATGCTGATCAGATCACTGTGCATTGATGGGACATGCTTATCAGGTCACTGTGCATTGATGGGACATGCTGATCAGGTCACTGTGCATTGATGAGACATGCTGATCAGGTCATTGTGCATTGATGGGACATGCTGATCAGGTCACTGTGCATTGATGACACATGCTGATCAAGTCACTGTGCATCGATGGGACATGATGATCAGGTCACTGTGCATTGATGGGACATGCTTATCAGGTCGCTGTGCATTGATGGGACATGCTGGTCAGGTCACTGTGCATTGATGGGACATGCTGATCAGGTCACTGTGCATTGATGGGACATGCTGATCAGGTAACTGTGCTTTGATGGGACATGCCTATCAGGTCACTGTGCATTGATGGGACATACTTATCAGGTCACTGTGAATTGATGGGGCATGCTGGTCAGGTCACTGTGCATTGATGGGACATGCTGATCAGGTAACTGTGCATTGATGGGACATGCCTATCAGGTCACTGTGCATTGATGGGACATACTTATCAGGTTACTGTGAATTGATGGGACATGCTTATCAGGTCACTGTGCATTGATTGGACATGCTGATCAGGTCACTGTGCATTGATGGGACATGCTTATCAAGTCACTGTGCATTGATGGGGCATGCTGGTCAGGTCACTGTGCATTGATGGGACATGCTTATCAGGTCACTGTGCATTGATGGGACATGCTGGTCATGTCACTGTGCATTGATGGGACATGCTTATCATGTCACTGTGCATTGATGGGACATGCTGGTCATGTCACTGTGCATTGATGGGACATGCTTATCATGTCACTGTGCATTGATGGGTCATGCTTATCATGTCACTGTGCATTGATGGGACATGCTGGTCAGGTCACTGTGCATTGACGGGACATGCTGATCAGGACACTGTGCATTGATGGGACATGCTTATCAAGTCACTCTGCATTGATGGGACATGCTTATCATGTCACTGTGCATTGATGGGACATGCTGATCAGGCCACTGTGCATTGATGGGATATGCTGATCAGGCCACTGTGCATTGATGGGACATGATGGTCAGGTCACTGTGCATTGATGGGACATGCTGATCAGGTCACTGTGCATTGATGGGACATGCTGATCAGGTCACTGTGCATTGATGGGACATGCTGATCAGGTCACTGTGCATTGATGGGACATGCTGATCAGGTCACTGTGCATTGATGGGACATGCTGATCAGGTCACTGTGCATTGATGGGACATGCTTATCATGTCACTGTGCATTGATGGGATATGCTGGTCAGGTCACTGTGCATTGGTGGGACATGCCTATCAGGTCACTGTGCATTGATTGGGACATGCTGATCAGGTCACTGTGCATTGATGGGACATGCTGATCAGGTCACTGTGCATTGATGCTGATCAGGTCACTGTGCATTGATGGGACATGCTGGTCAGGTCACTGTGCATTGATGGGACATGCTAGTCAGGTCACTGTGCATTGATGGGACATGCTTATCAGGTGACTGTGCATTGATGGGACATGCTGATCAGATCACTGTGCATTGATGGGACATGCTGATAAGGTCACTGTGCATTGATGGGACATGCTTATAAGTCACTGTGCATTGATTGGACATGCTGATCAAATCACTGTGCATTGATGGGACACGCTGGCCAGGTCACTGTGCATTGATGGGACATGCTGATCAGGTCACTGTGCATTGATGGGACATGCTTATCAGGTCACTGTACATTGATGGGACATGCTGATCAGGTCACTATGCATTGATGGGACATGCTGATCAAGTCACTGTCCATGGATGGGACATGCTGGTCAGGTCACTGTGCATTGATGGGGCATGCTGATCAGGTCACTGTGCATTGATGGGACATGCTTATCAGATCACTGTGCATTGATGGGACATGCTTAACAGGTCACTGTGCATGGATGGGACATGCTGGTCAGGTCACTGTGCATTGATGGGGCATGCTGGTCAGGTCACTGTCCATTGATGGGACATGCTTATCAGGTCACTGTGCATTGATGGGACATGCTGATCAGGTCATTGTGCATTGATGGGACATGCTGATCAGGTCACTGTGCATTGATGAGACATGCTGATCAGGTCATTGTGCATTGATGGGACATGCTGATCAAGTCACTGGGCATTGATGGGACATGCTGATCAGGTCACTGTGCATTGATGACATATGCTGATCAAGTCACTGTGCATCGATGGGACATGCTTATCAGGTCGCTGTGCATTGATGGGACATGCTGGTCAGGTCACTGTGCATTGATGGGACATGCTGATCAGGTCACTGTGCATTGATGGGACATGCTGATCAGGTAACTGTGCTTTGATGGGACATGCTTATCAGGTAACTGTGAATTGATGGGACATGCTTATCAGGTCACTGTGCATTGATGGGACATGCTTATCATGTCACTGTGCATTGATTGGACATGCTGATCAGGTCACTGTGCATTGATGGGACATGCTTATCAAGTCACTGTGCATTGATGGGACATGCTTATCAGATCACTGTGCATTGATGGGACATGCTGGTCAGGTCACTGTGCATTGATGGGACATGCTGGTCAGGTCACTGTGCATTGATGGGACATGCTTATCAGGTCACTGTGCATTGATGGGACATGCTTATCAGGTCACTGTGCATTAATGGGACATGCTGATTAGGTCACTGTTTATTGATGGGACATGCTGATCAGGTCACTGTGTATTGATGGGACATGCTTATCAGGTCACTGTGCATTGATGGGACATGCTTATCATGTCACTGTGCATTGATGGGACATGCAGGTCAGGTCACTGTGCATTGACGGGACATGCTGATCACGACACTGTGCATTGATGGGACATGCTTATCAAGTCACTGTGCATTGATGGGACATGCTTATCATGTCACTGTGCATTGATGGGACATGCTGATCAGGTCACTGTGCATTGATGGGACATGCTGGTCAGGTCACTGTGCATTGATGGGACATGCTGATCAGGTCACTGTGCATTGATGGGACATGCTGATCAGGTCACTGTGCATGGATGGGACATGCTGGTCAGGTCACTGTGCATTGATGGGGCATGCTGATCAGGTTACTGTGCATTGATGGGACATGCCTATCAGGTCACTGTGCATTGATGGGACATGCTGATCAGGTCACTGTGCATTGATGGGACATGCTGATCAGGTCACTGTGCATTGATGCTGATCAGGTCACTGTGCATTGATGGGACATGCTGGTCAGGTCACTGTGCATTGATGGGACATGCTAGTCAGGTCACTGTGCATTGATGGGACATGCTTATCAGGTCACTGTGCATTGATGGGACATGCTTATCAGGTCACTGTGCATTGATGGGACATGCTGGTCAGGTCACTGTGCATTGATGGGACATGCTGATCAGGTCACTGTGCATTGATGGGACATGCTGATCAAGTCACTGTGCATTGATGGGACATGCTGGTCAGGTCACTGTGCATTGATGGGACATGCTGATCAGGTCACTGTGCATTGATAGGACATGCTTATGATGTCACTGTACATTGATGGGACATGCCTATCAGGTCACTGTGCATTGATGGGACATGCTTATCATGTCACTGTGCATTGATGGGACATACTTATCAGGTCACTGTGCATTGATGGGACATACTTATCAGGTCACTGTGCATTGATGGGACATGCTTATCAGGTCACTGTGCATTGATGGGACATGCTTATCAGGTCACTGTGCATTGATGGGACATGCTTATCAGGTCACTGTGCATTGATGGGACATACTTATCAGGTCACTGTGCATTGATGGGACATGCTTATCAGGTCACTGTGCATTGATGGGACATGCTTATCATTTCACTGTGCATTGATGGGACATGCTGGTCAGGTCACTGTGCATTGATGGGACATGCTGATCAGGTCACTGTCACTGGACATGCTTATTAAGTCACTGTGCATTGATGGGACATGCTTATTAAGTCACTGTGCATTGATGGGACATGCTGGTCAGGTCACTGTGCATTGATGGGACATGCTTATCAGGTCACTGTGCATTGATGGGACATGCTGGTCAGGTCACTGTGCATTGATGGGACATGCTGATCAGGTCACTGTGCATTGATGGGACATGCTGATCAGGTCACTGTGCATTGATGGGACATGCTTATCATGTCACTGTGCATTGATGGGACATGCTGGTCAGGTCACTGTGCATTGGTGGGACATGCCTATCAGGTCACTGTGCATTGATGGGACATGCTGATCAGGTCACTGTGCATTGATGGGACATGCTAGTCAGGTCACTGTGCATTGATGCTGATCAGGTCACTGTGCATTGATGGGACATGCTGGTCAGGTCACTGTGCATTGATGGGACATGCTAGTCAGGTCACTGTGCATTGATGGGACATGCTTATCAGGTCACTGTGCATTGATGGGACATGCTTATCAGGTCACTGTGCATTGATGGGACATGCTGATCAAGTCACTGTGCATTGATGGGACATGCTGGTCAGGTCACTGTGCATTGATGGGACATGCTGATCAGGTCACTGTGCATTGATAGGACATGCTTATGATGTCACTGTACATTGATGGGACATGCCTATCAGGTCACTGTGCATTGATGGGACATGCTTATCATGTCACTGTGCATTGATGGGACATGCTGATCAGGTCACTGTGCATTGATGGGACATGCTTATCAGGTCACTGTACATTGATGGGACATGCTTATCAGGTCACTGTGCATTGATGGGACATGCTTATCAGGTCATTGTGCATTGATGGGACATGCTTATCAGGTCACTGTGCATTGATGGGACATGCTTATCATGTCACTGTGCATTGATGGGACATGCTTATCAGGTCACTGTGCATTGATTTGACATGCTGATCAGGTCACTGTGCATTGATGGGACATGCTTATCATGTCACTGTGCATTGATGGGACATGCTGATCAGGTCACTGTGCATTGATGGGACATGCTGATCAGGTCACTGTACATTGATCGGACATGCTTATCATGTCACTGTGCATTGATGGGACATGCTTATCAGGTCACTGTGCATTGATGGGACATGCTTATCAGGTCACTGTGCATTGATGGGACATACTTATCAGGTCACTGTGCATTGATGGGACATGCTTATCAGGTCACTGTGCATTGATGGGACATGCTTATCATGTCACTGTGCATTGATGGGACATGCTTATCAAGTCACTGTGCATTGATTTGACATGCTGATCAGGTCACTGTGCATTAATGGGACATGCTTATCAGGTCACTGTGCATTGATGGGACATGCTTATTAAGTCACTGTGCATTGATGGGACATGCTTATTAAGTCACTGTGCATTGATGGGACATGCTGGTCAGGTCACTGTGCATTGATGGGACATGCTTATCAGGTCACTGTGCATTGATGGGACATGCTGGTCAGGTCACTGTGCATTGATGGGACATGCTGATCAGGTCACTGTGCATTGATGGGACATGCTGATCAGGTCACTGTGCATTGATGGGACATGCTTATCATGTCACTGTGCATTGATGGGATATGCTGGTCAGGTCACTGTGCATTGGTGGGACATGCCTATCAGGTCACTGTGCATTGATGGGACATGCTGATCAGGTCACTGTGCATTGATGGGACATGCTGATCAGGTCACTGTGCATTGATGCTGATCAGGTCACTGTGCATTGATGGGACATGCTGGTCAGGTCACTGTGCATTGATGGGACATGCTAGTCAGGTCACTGTGCATTGATGGGACATGCTTATCATGTGACTGTGCATTGATGGGACATGCTGATCAGATCACTGTGCATTGATGGGACATGCTGATCAGGTCACTGTGCATTGATGGGACATGCTTATAAGTCACTGTGCATTGATTGGACATGCTGATCAAATCACTGTGCATTGATGGGACATGCTGGCCAGGTCACTGTGCATTGATGGGACATGCTGATCAGGTCACTGTGCATTGATGGGACATGCTTATCAGGTCACTGTACATTGATGGGACATGCTGATCAGGTCACTATGCATTGATGGGACATGCTGATCAAGTCACTGTGCATGGATGGGACATGCTGGTCAGGTCACTGTGCATTGATGGGGCATGCTGATCAGGTCACTGTGCATTGATGGGACATGCTTATCAGATCACTGTGCATTGATGGGACATGCTTAACAGGTCACTGTGCATGGATGGGACATGCTGGTCAGGTCACTGTGCATTGATGGGGCATGCTGGTCAGGTCACTGTGCATTGATGGGACATGCTGATCAGGTCATTGTGCATTGATGGGACATGCTGATCAAGTCACTGTGCATCGATGGGACATGCTGATCAGGTCACTGTGCATTGATGACACATGCTGATCAAGTCACTGTGCATCGATGGGACATGCTTATCAGGTCGCTGTGCATTGATGGGACATGCTGGTCAGGTCACTGTGCATTGATGGGACATGCTGATCAGGTCACTGTGCATTGATGGGACATGCTGATCAGGTAACTGTGCTTTGATGGGACATGCTTATCAGGTCACTGTGAATTGATGGGACATGCTTATCAGGTCACTGTGCATTGATGGGACATGCTTATCATGTCACTGTGCATTGATTGGACATGCTGATCAGGTCACTGTGCATTGATGGGACATGCTTATCAAGTCACTGTGCATTGATGGGACATGCTTATCAGATCACTGTGCATTGATGGGACATGCTGGTCAGGTCACTGTGCATTGATGGGACATGCTGGTCAGGTCACTGTGCATTGATGGGACATGCTGGTCAGGTCACTGTGCATTGATGGGACATGCTGATCAGGTCACTGTGCATTGATGGGACATGCTGATCAAGTCACTGTGCATTGATGGGACATGCTGGTCAGGTCACTGTGCATTGATGGGACATGCTGATCAGGTCACTGTGCATTGATAGGACATGCTTATGATGTCACTGTACATTGATGGGACATGCCTATCAGGTCACTGTGCATTGATGGGACATGCTTATCATGTCACTGTGCATTGATGGGACATACTTATCAGGTCACTGTGCATTGATGGGACATACTTATCAGGTCACTGTGCATTGATGGGACATGCTTATCAGGTCACTGTGCATTGATGGGACATGCTTATCAGGTCACTGTGCATTGATGGGACATGCTTATCAGGTCACTGTGCATTGATGGGACATGCTTATCAGGTCACTGTGCATTGATGGGACATGCTTATCAGGTCACTGTGCATTGATGGGACATGCTTATCATTTCACTGTGCATTGATTGGACATGCTGGTCAGGTCACTGTGCATTGATGGGACATGCTGATCAGGTCACTGTCACTGGACATGCTTATTAAGTCACTGTGCATTGATGGGACATGCTTATTAAGTCACTGTGCATTGATGGGACATGCTGGTCAGGTCACTGTGCATTGATGGGACATGCTTATCAGGTCACTGTGCATTGATGGGACATGCTGGTCAGGTCACTGTGCATTGATGGGACATGCTGATCAGGTCACTGTGCATTGATGGGACATGCTGATCAGGTCACTGTGCATTGATGGGACATGCTTATCGTGTCACTGTGCATTGATGGGACATGCTGGTCAGGTCACTGTGCATTGGTGGGACATGCCTATCAGGTCACTGTGCATTGATGGGACATGCTGATCAGGTCACTGTGCATTGATGGGACATGCTAGTCAGGTCACTGTGCATTGATGCTGATCAGGTCACTGTGCATTGATGGGACATGCTGGTCAGGTCACTGTGCATTGATGGGACATGCTAGTCAGGTCACTGTGCATTGATGGGACATGCTTATCAGGTCACTGTGCATTGATGGGACATGCTTATCAGGTCACTGTGCATTGATGGGACATGCTGATCAAGTCACTGTGCATTGATGGGACATGCTGGTCAGGTCACTGTGCATTGATGGGACATGCTAGTCAGGTCACTGTGCATTGATGGGACATGCTTATCAGGTCACTGTGCATTGATGGGACATGCTTATCAGGTCACTGTGCATTGATGGGACATGCTGATCAAGTCACTGTGCATTGATGGGACATGCTGGTCAGGTCACTGTGCATTGATGGGACATGCTGATCAGGTCACTGTGCATTGATAGGACATGCTTATGATGTCACTGTACATTGATGGGACATGCCTATCAGGTCACTGTGCATTGATGGGACATGCTTATCATGTCACTGTGCATTGATGGGACATGCTGATCAGGTCACTGTGCATTGATGGGACATGCTTATCAGGTCACTGTACATTGATGGGACATGCTTATCAGGTCACTGTGCATTGATGGGACATGCTTATCAGGTCATTGTGCATTGATGGGACATGCTTATCAGGTCACTGTGCATTGATGGGACATGCTTATCATGTCACTGTGCATTGATGGGACATGCTTATCAGGTCACTGTGCATTGATTTGACATGCTGATCAGGTCACTGTGCATTGATGGGACATGCTTATCATGTCACTGTGCATTGATGGGACATGCTGATCAGGTCACTGTGCATTGATGGGACATGCTGATCAGGTCACTGTACATTGATCGGACATGCTTATCATGTCACTGTGCATTGATGGGACATGCTTATCAGGTCACTGTGCATTGATGGGACATGCTTATCAGGTCACTGTGCATTGATGGGACATACTTATCAGGTCACTGTGCATTGATGGGACATGCTTATCAGGTCACTGTGCATTGATGGGACATGCTTATCATGTCACTGTGCATTGATGGGACATGCTTATCAAGTCACTGTGCATTGATTTGACATGCTGATCAGGTCACTGTGCATTAATGGGACATGCTTATCAGGTCACTGTGCATTGATGGGACATGCTTATTAAGTCACTGTGCATTGATGGGACATGCTTATTAAGTCACTGTGCATTGATGGGACATGCTGGTCAGGTCACTGTGCATTGATGGGACATGCTTATCAGGTCACTGTGCATTGATGGGACATGCTGGTCAGGTCACTGTGCATTGATGGGACATGCTGATCAGGTCACTGTGCATTGATGGGACATGCTGATCAGGTCACTGTGCATTGATGGGACATGCTTATCATGTCACTGTGCATTGATGGGATATGCTGGTCAGGTCACTGTGCATTGGTGGGACATGCCTATCAGGTCACTGTGCATTGATGGGACATGCTGATCAGGTCACTGTGCATTGATGGGACATGCTGATCAGGTCACTGTGCATTGATGCTGATCAGGTCACTGTGCATTGATGGGACATGCTGGTCAGGTCACTGTGCATTGATGGGACATGCTAGTCAGGTCACTGTGCATTGATGGGACATGCTTATCATGTGACTGTGCATTGATGGGACATGCTGATCAGATCACTGTGCATTGATGGGACATGCTGATCAGGTCACTGTGCATTGATGGGACATGCTTATAAGTCACTGTGCATTGATTGGACATGCTGATCAAATCACTGTGCATTGATGGGACATGCTGGCCAGGTCACTGTGCATTGATGGGACATGCTGATCAGGTCACTGTGCATTGATGGGACATGCTTATCAGGTCACTGTACATTGATGGGACATGCTGATCAGGTCACTATGCATTGATGGGACATGCTGATCAAGTCACTGTGCATGGATGGGACATGCTGGTCAGGTCACTGTGCATTGATGGGGCATGCTGATCAGGTCACTGTGCATTGATGGGACATGCTTATCAGATCACTGTGCATTGATGGGACATGCTTAACAGGTCACTGTGCATGGATGGGACATGCTGGTCAGGTCACTGTGCATTGATGGGGCATGCTGGTCAGGTCACTGTGCATTGATGGGACATGCTGATCAGGTCATTGTGCATTGATGGGACATGCTGATCAAGTCACTGTGCATCGATGGGACATGCTGATCAGGTCACTGTGCATTGATGACACATGCTGATCAAGTCACTGTGCATCGATGGGACATGCTTATCAGGTCGCTGTGCATTGATGGGACATGCTGGTCAGGTCACTGTGCATTGATGGGACATGCTGATCAGGTCACTGTGCATTGATGGGACATGCTGATCAGGTAACTGTGCTTTGATGGGACATGCTTATCAGGTCACTGTGAATTGATGGGACATGCTTATCAGGTCACTGTGCATTGATGGGACATGCTTATCATGTCACTGTGCATTGATTGGACATGCTGATCAGGTCACTGTGCATTGATGGGACATGCTTATCAAGTCACTGTGCATTGATGGGACATGCTTATCAGATCACTGTGCATTGATGGGACATGCTGGTCAGGTCACTGTGCATTGATGGGACATGCTGGTCAGGTCACTGTGCATTGATGGGACATGCTGGTCAGGTCACTGTGCATTGATGGGACATGCTGATCAGGTCACTGTGCATTGATGGGACATGCTGATCAAGTCACTGTGCATTGATGGGACATGCTGGTCAGGTCACTGTGCATTGATGGGACATGCTGATCAGGTCACTGTGCATTGATAGGACATGCTTATGATGTCACTGTACATTGATGGGACATGCCTATCAGGTCACTGTGCATTGATGGGACATGCTTATCATGTCACTGTGCATTGATGGGACATACTTATCAGGTCACTGTGCATTGATGGGACATACTTATCAGGTCACTGTGCATTGATGGGACATGCTTATCAGGTCACTGTGCATTGATGGGACATGCTTATCAGGTCACTGTGCATTGATGGGACATGCTTATCAGGTCACTGTGCATTGATGGGACATACTTATCAGGTCACTGTGCATTGATGGGACATGCTTATCAGGTCACTGTGCATTGATGGGACATGCTTATCATTTCACTGTGCATTGATTGGACATGCTGGTCAGGTCACTGTGCATTGATGGGACATGCTGATCAGGTCACTGTCACTGGACATGCTTATTAAGTCACTGTGCATTGATGGGACATGCTTATTAAGTCACTGTGCATTGATGGGACATGCTGGTCAGGTCACTGTGCATTGATGGGACATGCTTATCAGGTCACTGTGCATTGATGGGACATGCTGGTCAGGTCACTGTGCATTGATGGGACATGCTGATCAGGTCACTGTGCATTGATGGGACATGCTGATCAGGTCACTGTGCATTGATGGGACATGCTTATCGTGTCACTGTGCATTGATGGGACATGCTGGTCAGGTCACTGTGCATTGGTGGGACATGCCTATCAGGTCACTGTGCATTGATGGGACATGCTGATCAGGTCACTGTGCATTGATGGGACATGCTAGTCAGGTCACTGTGCATTGATGCTGATCAGGTCACTGTGCATTGATGGGACATGCTGGTCAGGTCACTGTGCATTGATGGGACATGCTAGTCAGGTCACTGTGCATTGATGGGACATGCTTATCAGGTCACTGTGCATTGATGGGACATGCTTATCAGGTCACTGTGCATTGATGGGACATGCTGATCAAGTCACTGTGCATTGATGGGACATGCTGGTCAGGTCACTGTGCATTGATGGGACATGCTGATCAGGTCACTGTGCATTGATAGGACATGCTTATGATGTCACTGTACATTGATGGGACATGCCTATCAGGTCACTGTGCATTGATGGGACATGCTTATCATGTCACTGTGCATTGATGGGACATGCTGATCAGGTCACTGTGCATTGATGGGACATGCTTATCAGGTCACTGTACATTGATGGGACATGCTTATCAGGTCACTGTGCATTGATGGGACATGCTTATCAGGTCATTGTGCATTGATGGGACATGCTTATCAGGTCACTGTGCATTGATGGGACATGCTTATCATGTCACTGTGCATTGATGGGACATGCTTATCAGGTCACTGTGCATTGATTTGACATGCTGATCAGGTCACTGTGCATTGATGGGACATGCTAATCATGTCACTGTGCATTGATGGGACATGCTGATCAGGTCACTGTGCATTGATGGGACATGCTGATCAGGTCACTGTACATTGATCGGACATGCTTATCATGTCACTGTGCATTGATGGGACATGCTTATCAGGTCACTGTGCATTGATGGGACATACTTATCAGGTCACTGTGCATTGATGGGACATGCTTATCAGGTCACTGTGCATTGATGGGACATGCTTATCATGTCACTGTGCATTGATGGGACATGCTTATCAAGTCACTGTGCATTGATTTGACATGCTGATCAGGTCACTGTGCATTAATGGGACATGCTGATCAGGTCACTGTGCATTGATGGGACATGCTTATTAAGTCACTGTGCATTGATGGGACATGCTTATTAAGTCACTGTGCATTGATGGGACATGCTGGTCAGGTCACTGTGCATTGATGGGACATGCTTATCAGGTCACTGTGCATTGATGGGACATGCTGGTCAGGTCACTGTGCATTGATGGGACATGCTGATCAGGTCACTGTGCATTGATGGGACATGCTGATCAGGTCACTGTGCATTGATGGGACATGCTTATCATGTCACTGTGCATTGATGGGATATGCTGGTCAGGTCACTGTGCATTGGTGGGACATGCCTATCAGGTCACTGTGCATTGATGGGACATGCTGATCAGGTCACTGTGCATTGATGGGACATGCTGATCAGGTCACTGTGCATTGATGCTGATCAGGTCACTGTGCATTGATGGGACATGCTGGTCAGGTCACTGTGCATTGATGGGACATGCTAGTCAGGTCACTGTGCATTGATGGGACATGCTGGTCAGGTCACTGTGCATTGATGGGACATGCTGGTCAGGTCACTGTGCATTGATGGGACATGCTGGTCAGGTCACTGTGCATTGATGGGACATGCTGATCAGGTCACTGTGCATTGATGGGACATGCTGATCAAGTCACTGTGCATTGATGGGACATGCTGGTCAGGTCACTGTGCATTGATGGGACATGCTGATCAGGTCACTGTGCATTGATAGGACATGCTTATGATGTCACTGTACATTGATGGGACATGCCTATCAGGTCACTGTGCATTGATGGGACATGCTTATCATGTCACTGTGCATTGATGGGACATACTTATCAGGTCACTGTGCATTGATGGGACATACTTATCAGGTCACTGTGCATTGATGGGACATGCTTATCAGGTCACTGTGCATTGATGGGACATGCTTATCAGGTCACTGTGCATTGATGGGACATGCTTATCAGGTCACTGTGCATTGATGGGACATACTTATCAGGTCACTGTGCATTGATGGGACATGCTTATCAGGTCACTGTGCATTGATGGGACATGCTTATCATTTCACTGTGCATTGATTGGACATGCTGGTCAGGTCACTGTGCATTGATGGGACATGCTGATCAGGTCACTGTCACTGGACATGCTTATTAAGTCACTGTGCATTGATGGGACATGCTTATTAAGTCACTGTGCATTGATGGGACATGCTGGTCAGGTCACTGTGCATTGATGGGACATGCTTATCAGGTCACTGTGCATTGATGGGACATGCTGGTCAGGTCACTGTGCATTGATGGGACATGCTGATCAGGTCACTGTGCATTGATGGGACATGCTGATCAGGTCACTGTGCATTGATGGGACATGCTTATCGTGTCACTGTGCATTGATGGGACATGCTGGTCAGGTCACTGTGCATTGGTGGGACATGCCTATCAGGTCACTGTGCATTGATGGGACATGCTGATCAGGTCACTGTGCATTGATGGGACATGCTAGTCAGGTCACTGTGCATTGATGCTGATCAGGTCACTGTGCATTGATGGGACATGCTGGTCAGGTCACTGTGCATTGATGGGACATGCTAGTCAGGTCACTGTGCATTGATGGGACATGCTTATCAGGTCACTGTGCATTGATGGGACATGCTTATCAGGTCACTGTGCATTGATGGGACATGCTGATCAAGTCACTGTGCATTGATGGGACATGCTGGTCAGGTCACTGTGCATTGATGGGACATGCTAGTCAGGTCACTGTGCATTGATGGGACATGCTTATCAGGTCACTGTGCATTGATGGGACATGCTTATCAGGTCACTGTGCATTGATGGGACATGCTGATCAAGTCACTGTGCATTGATGGGACATGCTGGTCAGGTCACTGTGCATTGATGGGACATGCTGATCAGGTCACTGTGCATTGATAGGACATGCTTATGATGTCACTGTACATTGATGGGACATGCCTATCAGGTCACTGTGCATTGATGGGACATGCTTATCATGTCACTGTGCATTGATGGGACATGCTGATCAGGTCACTGTGCATTGATGGGACATGCTTATCAGGTCACTGTACATTGATGGGACATGCTTATCAGGTCACTGTGCATTGATGGGACATGCTTATCAGGTCATTGTGCATTGATGGGACATGCTTATCAGGTCACTGTGCATTGATGGGACATGCTTATCATGTCACTGTGCATTGATGGGACATGCTTATCAGGTCACTGTGCATTGATTTGACATGCTGATCAGGTCACTGTGCATTGATGGGACATGCTTATCATGTCACTGTGCATTGATGGGACATGCTGATCAGGTCACTGTGCATTGATGGGACATGCTGATCAGGTCACTGTACATTGATCGGACATGCTTATCATGTCACTGTGCATTGATGGGACATGCTTATCAGGTCACTGTGCATTGATGGGACATGCTTATCAGGTCACTGTGCATTGATGGGACATACTTATCAGGTCACTGTGCATTGATGGGACATGCTTATCAGGTCACTGTGCATTGATGGGACATGCTTATCATGTCACTGTGCATTGATGGGACATGCTTATCAAGTCACTGTGCATTGATTTGACATGCTGATCAGGTCACTGTGCATTAATGGGACATGCTTATCAGGTCACTGTGCATTGATGGGACATGCTTATTAAGTCACTGTGCATTGATGGGACATGCTTATTAAGTCACTGTGCATTGATGGGACATGCTGGTCAGGTCACTGTGCATTGATGGGACATGCTTATCAGGTCACTGTGCATTGATGGGACATGCTGGTCAGGTCACTGTGCATTGATGGGACATGCTGATCAGGTCACTGTGCATTGATGGGACATGCTGATCAGGTCACTGTGCATTGATGGGACATGCTTATCATGTCACTGTGCATTGATGGGATATGCTGGTCAGGTCACTGTGCATTGGTGGGACATGCCTATCAGGTCACTGTGCATTGATGGGACATGCTGATCAGGTCACTGTGCATTGATGGGACATGCTGATCAGGTCACTGTGCATTGATGCTGATCAGGTCACTGTGCATTGATGGGACATGCTGGTCAGGTCACTGTGCATTGATGGGACATGCTAGTCAGGTCACTGTGCATTGATGGGACATGCTTATCATGTGACTGTGCATTGATGGGACATGCTGATCAGATCACTGTGCATTGATGGGACATGCTGATCAGGTCACTGTGCATTGATGGGACATGCTTATAAGTCACTGTGCATTGATTGGACATGCTGATCAAATCACTGTGCATTGATGGGACATGCTGGCCAGGTCACTGTGCATTGATGGGACATGCTGATCAGGTCACTGTGCATTGATGGGACATGCTTATCAGGTCACTGTACATTGATGGGACATGCTGATCAGGTCACTATGCATTGATGGGACATGCTGATCAAGTCACTGTGCATGGATGGGACATGCTGGTCAGGTCACTGTGCATTGATGGGGCATGCTGATCAGGTCACTGTGCATTGATGGGACATGCTTATCAGATCACTGTGCATTGATGGGACATGCTTAACAGGTCACTGTGCATGGATGGGACATGCTGGTCAGGTCACTGTGCATTGATGGGGCATGCTGGTCAGGTCACTGTGCATTGATGGGACATGCTGATCAGGTCATTGTGCATTGATGGGACATGCTGATCAAGTCACTGTGCATCGATGGGACATGCTGATCAGGTCACTGTGCATTGATGACACATGCTGATCAAGTCACTGTGCATCGATGGGACATGCTTATCAGGTCGCTGTGCATTGATGGGACATGCTGGTCAGGTCACTGTGCATTGATGGGACATGCTGATCAGGTCACTGTGCATTGATGGGACATGCTGATCAGGTAACTGTGCTTTGATGGGACATGCTTATCAGGTCACTGTGAATTGATGGGACATGCTTATCAGGTCACTGTGCATTGATGGGACATGCTTATCATGTCACTGTGCATTGATTGGACATGCTGATCAGGTCACTGTGCATTGATGGGACATGCTTATCAAGTCACTGTGCATTGATGGGACATGCTTATCAGATCACTGTGCATTGATGGGACATGCTGGTCAGGTCACTGTGCATTGATGGGACATGCTGGTCAGGTCACTGTGCATTGATGGGACATGCTGGTCAGGTCACTGTGCATTGATGGGACATGCTGATCAGGTCACTGTGCATTGATGGGACATGCTGATCAAGTCACTGTGCATTGATGGGACATGCTGGTCAGGTCACTGTGCATTGATGGGACATGCTGATCAGGTCACTGTGCATTGATAGGACATGCTTATGATGTCACTGTACATTGATGGGACATGCCTATCAGGTCACTGTGCATTGATGGGACATGCTTATCATGTCACTGTGCATTGATGGGACATACTTATCAGGTCACTGTGCATTGATGGGACATACTTATCAGGTCACTGTGCATTGATGGGACATGCTTATCAGGTCACTGTGCATTGATGGGACATGCTTATCAGGTCACTGTGCATTGATGGGACATGCTTATCAGGTCACTGTGCATTGATGGGACATACTTATCAGGTCACTGTGCATTGATGGGACATGCTTATCAGGTCACTGTGCATTGATGGGACATGCTTATCATTTCACTGTGCATTGATTGGACATGCTGGTCAGGTCACTGTGCATTGATGGGACATGCTGATCAGGTCACTGTCACTGGACATGCTTATTAAGTCACTGTGCATTGATGGGACATGCTTATTAAGTCACTGTGCATTGATGGGACATGCTGGTCAGGTCACTGTGCATTGATGGGACATGCTTATCAGGTCACTGTGCATTGATGGGACATGCTGGTCAGGTCACTGTGCATTGATGGGACATGCTGATCAGGTCACTGTGCATTGATGGGACATGCTGATCAGGTCACTGTGCATTGATGGGACATGCTTATCGTGTCACTGTGCATTGATGGGACATGCTGGTCAGGTCACTGTGCATTGGTGGGACATGCCTATCAGGTCACTGTGCATTGATGGGACATGCTGATCAGGTCACTGTGCATTGATGGGACATGCTAGTCAGGTCACTGTGCATTGATGCTGATCAGGTCACTGTGCATTGATGGGACATGCTGGTCAGGTCACTGTGCATTGATGGGACATGCTAGTCAGGTCACTGTGCATTGATGGGACATGCTTATCAGGTCACTGTGCATTGATGGGACATGCTTATCAGGTCACTGTGCATTGATGGGACATGCTGATCAAGTCACTGTGCATTGATGGGACATGCTGGTCAGGTCACTGTGCATTGATGGGACATGCTGATCAGGTCACTGTGCATTGATAGGACATGCTTATGATGTCACTGTACATTGATGGGACATGCCTATCAGGTCACTGTGCATTGATGGGACATGCTTATCATGTCACTGTGCATTGATGGGACATGCTGATCAGGTCACTGTGCATTGATGGGACATGCTTATCAGGTCACTGTACATTGATGGGACATGCTTATCAGGTCACTGTGCATTGATGGGACATGCTTATCAGGTCATTGTGCATTGATGGGACATGCTTATCAGGTCACTGTGCATTGATGGGACATGCTTATCATGTCACTGTGCATTGATGGGACATGCTTATCAGGTCACTGTGCATTGATTTGACATGCTGATCAGGTCACTGTGCATTGATGGGACATGCTAATCATGTCACTGTGCATTGATGGGACATGCTGATCAGGTCACTGTGCATTGATGGGACATGCTGATCAGGTCACTGTACATTGATCGGACATGCTTATCATGTCACTGTGCATTGATGGGACATGCTTATCAGGTCACTGTGCATTGATGGGACATACTTATCAGGTCACTGTGCATTGATGGGACATGCTTATCAGGTCACTGTGCATTGATGGGACATGCTTATCATGTCACTGTGCATTGATGGGACATGCTTATCAAGTCACTGTGCATTGATTTGACATGCTGATCAGGTCACTGTGCATTAATGGGACATGCTGATCAGGTCACTGTGCATTGATGGGACATGCTTATTAAGTCACTGTGCATTGATGGGACATGCTTATTAAGTCACTGTGCATTGATGGGACATGCTGGTCAGGTCACTGTGCATTGATGGGACATGCTTATCAGGTCACTGTGCATTGATGGGACATGCTGGTCAGGTCACTGTGCATTGATGGGACATGCTGATCAGGTCACTGTGCATTGATGGGACATGCTGATCAGGTCACTGTGCATTGATGGGACATGCTTATCATGTCACTGTGCATTGATGGGATATGCTGGTCAGGTCACTGTGCATTGGTGGGACATGCCTATCAGGTCACTGTGCATTGATGGGACATGCTGATCAGGTCACTGTGCATTGATGGGACATGCTGATCAGGTCACTGTGCATTGATGCTGATCAGGTCACTGTGCATTGATGGGACATGCTGGTCAGGTCACTGTGCATTGATGGGACATGCTAGTCAGGTCACTGTGCATTGATGGGACATGCTTATCATGTGACTGTGCATTGATGGGACATGCTGATCAGATCACTGTGCATTGATGGGACATGCTGATCAGGTCACTGTGCATTGATGGGACATGCTTATAAGTCACTGTGCATTGATTGGACATGCTGATCAAATCACTGTGCATTGATGGGACATGCTGGCCAGGTCACTGTGCATTGATGGGACATGCTGATCAGGTCACTGTGCATTGATGGGACATGCTTATCAGGTCACTGTACATTGATGGGACATGCTGATCAGGTCACTATGCATTGATGGGACATGCTGATCAAGTCACTGTGCATGGATGGGACATGCTGGTCAGGTCACTGTGCATTGATGGGGCATGCTGATCAGGTCACTGTGCATTGATGGGACATGCTTATCAGATCACTGTGCATTGATGGGACATGCTTAACAGGTCACTGTGCATGGATGGGACATGCTGGTCAGGTCACTGTGCATTGATGGGGCATGCTGGTCAGGTCACTGTGCATTGATGGGACATGCTGATCAGGTCATTGTGCATTGATGGGACATGCTGATCAAGTCACTGTGCATCGATGGGACATGCTGATCAGGTCACTGTGCATTGATGACACATGCTGATCAAGTCACTGTGCATCGATGGGACATGCTTATCAGGTCGCTGTGCATTGATGGGACATGCTGGTCAGGTCACTGTGCATTGATGGGACATGCTGATCAGGTCACTGTGCATTGATGGGACATGCTGATCAGGTAACTGTGCTTTGATGGGACATGCTTATCAGGTCACTGTGAATTGATGGGACATGCTTATCAGGTCACTGTGCATTGATGGGACATGCTTATCATGTCACTGTGCATTGATTGGACATGCTGATCAGGTCACTGTGCATTGATGGGACATGCTTATCAAGTCACTGTGCATTGATGGGACATGCTTATCAGATCACTGTGCATTGATGGGACATGCTGGTCAGGTCACTGTGCATTGATGGGACATGCTTATCAGGTCACTGTGCATTGATGGGACATGCTTATCAGGTCACTGTGCATTAATGGGACATGCTGATTAGGTCACTGTTTATTGATGGGACATGCTGATCAGGTCACTGTGCATTGATGGGACATGCTTATCAGGTCACTGTGCATTGATGGGACATACTTATCAGGTCACTGAGCATTGATGGGACATGCTTATCATGTCACTGTGCATTGATGGGACATGCAGGTCAGGTCACTGTGCATTGACGGGACATGCTGATCACGACACTGTGCATTGATGGGACATGCTTATCAGGTCACTGTGCATGGATGGGACATGCTTATCATGTCACTGTGCATTGATGGGACATGCTGATCAGGTCACTGTGCATTGATGGGACATGCTGGTCAGGTCACTGTGCATTGATGGGACATGCTGATCAGGTCACTGTGCATTGATGCTGATCAGGTCACTGTGCATTGATGGGACATGCTGGTCAGGTCACTGTGCATTGATGGGACATGCTAGTCAGGTCACTGTGCATTGATGGGACATGCTTATCAGGTCACTGTGCATTGATGGGACATGCTCATCAGGTCACTGTGCATTGATGGGACATGCTTATCAGGTCACTGTGCATTGATGGGACATGCTGATCAAGTCACTGTGCATTGATGGGACATGCTGGTCAGGTCACTGTGCATTGATGGGACATGCTGATCAGGTCACTGTGCATTGATAGGACATGCTTATGATGTCACTGTACATTGATGGGACATGCCTATCAGGTCACTGTGCATTGATGGGACATGCTTATCATGTCACTGTGCATTGATGGGACATACTTATCAGGTCACTGTGCATTGATGGGACATGCTTATCAGGTCACTGTGCATTGATGGGACATGCTTATCATGTCACTGTGCATTGATGGGACATGCTTATCAGGTCACTGTGCATTGATTTGACATGCTGATCAGGTCACTGTGCATTGATGGGACATGCTTATCATGTCACTGTGCATTGATGGGACATGCTGATCAGGTCACTGTGCATTGATGGGACATGCTTATCAGGTCACTGTGCATTGATTTGACATGCTGATCAGGTCACTGTGCATTGATGGGACATGCTTATCATGTCACTGTGCATTGATGGGACATGCTGATCAGGTCACTGTGCATTGATGGGACATGCTTATCAGGTCACTGTACATTGATCGGACATGCTTATCAGGTCACTGTGCATTGATGGGACATGCTTATCAGGTCACTGTGCATTGATGGGACCTGCTTATCAGGTCACTGTGCATTGATGGGACATACTTATCAGGTCACTGCGCATTGATGGGACATGCTTATCAGGTCACTGTGCATTGATGGGACATGCTTATCATGTCACTGTGCATTGATGGGACATGCTGGTCAGGTCACTGTGCATTGATGGGACATGCTGATCAGGTCACTGTGCATTAATGGGACATGCTGATCAGGTCACTGTGCATTGATGGGACATGCTTATTAAGTCACTGTGCATTGATGGGACATGCTTATTAAGTCACTGTGCATTGATGGGACATGCTGGTCAGGTCACTGTGCATTGATGGGACATGCTTATCAGGTCACTGTGCATTGATGGGACATGCTGGTCAGGTCACTGTGCATTGATGGGACATGCTGATCAGGTCACTGTGCATTGATGGGACATGCTGATCAGGTCACTGTGCATTGATGGGACATGCTTATCATGTCACTGTGCATTGATGGGACATGCTGGTCAGGTCACTCTGCATTGGTGGGACATGCCTATCAGGTCACTGTGCATTGATGGGACATGCTGATCAGGTCACTGTGCATTGATGGGACATGCTAGTCAGGTCACTGTGCATTGATGCTGATCAGGTCACTGTGCATTGATGGGACATGCTGGTCAGGTCACTGTGCATTGATGGGACATGCTAGTCTGGTCACTGTGCATTGATGGGACATGCTTATCAGGTCACTGTGCATTGATGGGACATGCTGATCAAGTCACTGTGCATTGATGGGACATGCTGGTCAGGTCACTGTGCATTGATGGGACATGCTTATGATGTCACTGTACATTGATGGGACATGCCTATCAGGTCACTGTGCATTGATGGGACATGCTTATCATGTCACTGTGCATTGATGGGACATGCTGATCAGGTCACTGTGCATTGATGGGACATGCTTATCAGGTCACTGTACATTGATGGGACATGCTTATCAGGTCACTGTGCATTGATGGGACATGCTTATCAGGTCATTGTGCATTGATGGGACATACTTATCAGGTCACTGTGCATTGATGGGACATGCTTATCAGGTCACTGTGCATTGATGGGACATGCTTATCATGTCACTGTGCATTGATGGGACATGCTTATCAGGTCACTGTGCATTGATTTGACATGCTGATCAGGTCACTGTGCATTGATGGGACATGCTTATCATGTCACTGTGCATTGATGGGACATGCTGATCAGGTCACTGTGCATTGATGGGACATGCTTATCAGGTCACTGTACATTGATCGGACATGCTTATCATGTCACTGTGCATTGATGGGACATGCTTATCAGGTCACTGTGCATTGATGGGACATGCTTATCAGGTCACTGTGCATTGATGGGACATGCTTATCAGGTCACTGTGCATTGATGGGACATGCTTATCAGGTCACTGTGCATTGATGGGACATGCTGATCAGGTCACTGTGCATTGATGGGACATGCTGATCAGGTCACTGTGCATTGATGCTGATCAGGTCACTGTGCATTGATGGGACATGCTGGTCAGGTCACTGTGCATTGATGGGACATGCTAGTCAGGTCACTGTGCATTGATGGGACATGCTTATCAGGTCACTGTGCATTGATGGGACATGCTGATCAGATCACTGTGCATTGATGGGACATGCTGATCAGGTCACTGTGCATTGATGGGACATGCTTATAAGTCACTGTGCATTGATTGGACATGCTGATCAAATCACTGTGCATTGATGGGACATGCTGGCCAGGTCACTGTGCATTGATGGGACATGCTGATCAGGTCACTGTGCATTGATGGGACATGCTTATCAGGTCACTGTACATTGATGGGACATGCTGATCAGGCCACTATGCATTGATGGGACATGCTGATCAAGTCACTGTGCATGGATGGGACATGCTGGTCAGGTCACTGTGCATTGATGGGGCATGCTGATCAGGTCACTGTGCATTGATGGGACATGCTTATCAGATCACTGTGCATTGATGGGACATGCTTAACAGGTCACTGTGCATGGATGGGACATGCTGGTCAGGTCACTGTGCATTGATGGGGCATGCTGGTCAGGTCACTGTGCATTGATGGGACATGCTGATCAGGTCATTGTGCATTGATGGGACATGCTGATCAAGTCACTGTGCATCGATGGGACATGCTGATCAGGTCACTGTGCATTGATGACACATGCTGATCAAGTCACTGTGCATCGATGGGACATGCTTATCAGGTCGCTGTGCATTGATGGGACATGCTGGTCAGGTCACTGTACATTGATGGGACATGCTGATCAGGTCACTGTGCATTGATGGGACATGCTGATCAGGTAACTGTGCTTTGATGGGACATGCTTATCAGGTCACTGTGAATTGATGGGACATGCTTATCAGGTCACCGTGCATTGATGGGACATGCTTATCATGTCACTGTGCATTGATTGGACATGCTGATCAGGTCACTGTGCATTGATGGGACATGCTTATCAAGTCACTGTGCATTGATGGGACATGCTTATCAGATCACTGTGCATTGATGGGACATGCTGGTCAGGTCACTGTGCATTGATGGGACATGCTGGTCAGGTCACTGTGCATTGATGGGACATGCTTGTCAGGTCACTGTGCATTGATGGGACATGCTTATCAAGTCACTGTGCATTGATGGGACATGCTTATCAGATCACTGTGCATTGATGGGACATGCTGGTCAGGTCACTGTGCATTGATGGGACATGCTGGTCAGGTCACTGTGCATTGATGGGACATGCTTATCAGGTCACTGTGCATTAATGGGACATGCTGATTAGGTCACTGTTTATTGATGGGACATGCTGATCAGGTCACTGTGCATTGATGGGACATGCTTATCAGGTCACTGTGCATTGATGGGACATACTTATCAGGTCACTGAGCATTGATGGGACATGCTTATCAGGTCACTGTGCATTGATGGGACATTCTTATCATGTCACTGTGCATTGATGGGACATGCAGGTCAGGTCACTGTGCATTGACGGGACATGCTGATCACGACACTGTGCATTGATGGGACATGCTTATCAGGTCACTGTGCATGGATGGGACATGCTTATCATGTCACTGTGCATTGATGGTACATGCTGATCAGGTCACTGTGCATTGATGGGACATGCTGGTCAGGTCACTGTGCATTGATGGGACATGCTGATCAGGTCACTGTGCATTGATGGGACATGCTGATCAGGTCACTGTGCATGGATGGGACATGCTGGTCAGGTCACTGTGCATTGATGGGGCATGCTGATCAGGTTACTGTGCATTGATGGGACATGCCTATCAGGTCACTGTGCATTGATGGGACATGCTGATCAGGTCACTGTGCATTGATGGGACATGCTTATCAGGTCACTGTGCATTGATGCTGATCAGGTCACTGTGCATTGATGGGACATGCTGGTCAGGTCACTGTGCATTGATGGGACATGCTAGTCAGGTCACTGTGCATTGATGGGACATGCTTATCAGGTCACTGTGCATTGATGGGACATGCTTATCAGGTCACTGTGCATTGATGGGACATGCTTATCAGGTCACTGTGCATTGATGGGACATGCTGATCAAGTCACTGTGCATTGATGGGACATGCTGGTCAGGTCACTGTGCATTGATGGGACATGCTGATCAGGTCACTGTGCATTGATAGGACATGCTTATGATGTCACTGTACATTGATGGGACATGCCTATCAGGTCGCTGTGCATTGATGGGACATGCTTATCATGTCACTGTGCATTGATGGGACTTACTTATCAGGTCACTGTGCATTGATGGGACATGCTTATCAGGTCACTGTACATTGATGGGACATGCTTATCAGGTCAGTGTGCATTGATGGGACATGCTTATCAGGTCATTGTGCATTGATGGGACATACTTATCAGGTCACTGTGCATTGATGGGACATGCTTATCAGGTCACTGTGCATTGATGGGACATGCTTATCATGTCACTGTGCATTGATGGGACATGCTTATCAGGTCACTGTGCATTGATTTGACATGCTGATCAGGTCACTGTGCATTGATGGGACATGCTTATCATGTCACTGTGCATTGATGGGACATGCTGATCAGGTCACTGTGCATTGATGGGACATGCTTATCAGGTCACTGTACATTGATCGGACATGCTTATCATGTCACTGTGCATTGATGGGACATGCTTATCAGGTCACTGTGCATTGATGGGACATGCTTATCAGGTCACTGTGCATTGATGGGACATACTTATCAGGTCACTGTGCATTGATGGGACATGCTTATCAGGTCACTGTGCATTGATGGGACATGCTTATCATGTCACTGTGCATTGATGGGACATGCTTATCAGGTCACTGTGCATTGATTTGACATGCTGATCAGGTCACTGTGCATTAATGGGACATGCTGATCCGGTCACTGTGCATTGATGGGACATGCTTATTAAGTCACTGTGCATTGATGGGACATGCTTATTAAGTCACTGTGCATTGATGGGACATGCTGGTCAGGTCACTGTGCATTGATGGGACATGCTTATCAGGTCACTGTGCATTGATGGGACATGCTGGTCAGGTCACTGTGCATTGATGGGACATGCTGATCAGGTCACTGTGCATTGATGGGACATGCTTATCAGGTCACTGTGCATTGATGGGACATGCTGATCAGGTCACTCTGCATTGATGGGACATGCTTATCAAGTCACTGTGCATTGATAGGACATGCTTATCAGGTCACTGTGCATTGATGGGACATGCTGGTCAGGTCACTGTGCATCGATGAGGCATGCTTATCAGGTCACGGTGCATTGATGGGACATGCTGATCAGGTCACTGTGCATTGATGGGACATGCTTATCAGGTCACTGTGCATTGATGGGACATGCTGATCAGGTCACTGTGCATTGATGGGACATGCTGATCAGGTCACTGTGCATTAATGGGACATGCTGGTCAGGTCACTGTGCATTGATGGGACATGCTGATCAGGTCACTGTGCATTGATGGGACATGCTGGTCAGGTCACTGTGCATTGACGGGACATGCTTGCCAGGTCAATGTGCATTGATGGGACATGCTTATCAGGTCACTGTGCATTGATGGGACATGCTTATCAGGTCACTGTACATTGATCGGACATGCTTATCATGTCACTGTGCATTGATGGGACATGCTTATCAGGTCACTGTGCATTGATGGGACATGCTTATCAGGTCACTGTGCATTGATGGGACATACTTATCAGGTCACTGTGCATTGATGGGACATGCTTATCAGGTCACTGTGCATTGATGGGACATGCTTATCATGTCACTGTGCATTGATGGGACATGCTTATCAGGTCACTGTACATTGATCGGACATGCTTATCATGTCACTGTGCATTGATGGGACATGCTTATCAGGTCACTGTGCATTGATGGGACATGCTTATCAGGTCACTGTGCATTGATGGGACATACTTATCAGGTCACTGTGCATTGATGGGACATGCTTATCAGGTCACTGTGCATTGATGGGACATGCTTATCATGTCACTGTGCATTGATGGGACATGCTTATCAGGTCACTGTGCATTAATGGGACATGCTGATCCGGTCACTGTGCATTGATGGGACATGCTTATTAAGTCACTGTGCATTGATGGGACATGCTTATTAAGTCACTGTGCATTGATGGGACATGCTGGTCAGGTCACTGTGCATTGATGGGACATGCTTATCAGGTCACTGTGCATTGATGGGACATGCTGGTCAGGTCACTGTGCATTGATGGGACATGCTGATCAGGTCACTGTGCATTGATGGGACATGCTTATCAGGTCACTGTGCATTGATGGGACATGCTGATCAGGTCACTCTGCATTGATGGGACATGCTTATCAAGTCACTGTGCATTGATAGGACATGCTTATCAGGTCACTGTGCATTGATGGGACATGCTGGTCAGGTCACTGTGCATCGATGAGGCATGCTTATCAGGTCACGGTGCATTGATGGGACATGCTGATCAGGTCACTGTGCATTGATGGGACATGCTTATCAGGTCACTGTGCATTGATGGGACATGCTGATCAGGTCACTGTGCATTGATGGGACATGCTGATCAGGTCACTGTGCATTAATGGGACATGCTGGTCAGGTCACTGTGCATTGATGGGACATGCTGATCAGGTCACTGTGCATTGATGGGACATGCTGGTCAGGTCACTGTGCATTGACGGGACATGCTTGCCAGGTCAATGTGCATTGATGGGACATGCTTATCAGGTCACTGTGCATTGATGGGACATGCTGGTCAGGTCACTGTGCATCGATGGTACATGCT
Organism: Pelophylax lessonae; assembly: GCF_965119305.1. Taxonomy (NCBI): domain Eukaryota; kingdom Metazoa; phylum Chordata; class Amphibia; order Anura; family Ranidae; genus Pelophylax; species Pelophylax lessonae. The sequence continues at coordinate 45,430,801 of NC_138780.1, read as the reverse complement.
TATCAGGTCACTATGCATTGATGGGGACATGCTGGTCAGGTCACTGTGCATTGATGGGACATGTTTATCAGGTCACTGTGCATTGATGGGACATGCTTATCAGGTCACTGTGCATTGATGGGATATGCTTATCAGGTCACTGTGCATTGATGGGACATTCTGATCAGGTCACTGTGCATTGATGGGACATGCTTATCAGGTCACTGTGCATTGATGGGACATGCTTATCAGGTCCCTGTGCATTGATGGGACATGCTTATCAGGTCACTGTGCATTGATGGGACATGCTTATCAGGTCACTGTACATTGATGGGACATGCTGGTCAGGTCACTGTACATTGATGCTGGTCAGGTGACTGTGCATCTATGGGACATGTTTATCAGGTCACTGTGCATTGATGGGGACGTGCTGGTCAGATCACTGTGCATTGATGGGACATGCTGGTCAGGTCACTGCGCATTAATGGGGACATGCTGGTCAGGTCACTGTGCATTGATGTGGGACATTCTGGTCACTGTGCATTGAATAGGAACACGCTGGTCAATCTTGAACCAACCTAATGATTGTTTGTTAAGTCACGCGTTTTTTGCCATGAAGCAATACCTAAATTTTTAGAGCACCCCAAAGATTTTGAGCACCAGCCGCCACTGGTTCCATTTAAATTTTGAAAAAAAAGCTAGGGCCAGCAAGGAGCTAGGTCCTTACTCCTGAACAGGGAGTGGGAGTATACCCCCTGGGATTGCCCATGGGCATAGTCAAAGCCTCGTTAAATAATGTTAACCCTTTTTCCACATAGTGTCCTACTCCTAGGAAGAGCAGCATAACCCAACGGTCAATGAAGATATGAAGCTGTGTCCATCAATGAATGAATGAAAGAGAAATATTGCTTTTTTTCAAAATTGTTGCTCTTTTTTTGCTTATAGCGCAAAAAATAAAAATCGCACAGGTGATCAAATACCACCAAAAGAAATCTCTATTTCAATGAAAAAAAGGACATTAATTTTATTAGGGTAAAGCGTTGCACACAAGGAAGAGGGCCGCTCAGGTGCAAGTTCAGAACCTGGTGCAGGTCGGATCCGCAGTCCAAGCACAGAAACTTCCAAAAGATAAAGACCGCACTCAAGGTGTTTAAGATGAAAACAATCGAACTCCTTTATTCTTCATAGATGAAGCAGACAGACAGTACAATGCACAAACAGACGTGTCGGGTTGACGCGTTTCACGATGTAGATCGCTTACTCATAACCAGTAGCAGCAATGTGAGCAGAGTTAAAGTGGTTAATTTCCTGAAGTCACAGGAAGCAGCTAACTGATTGGACGCTGATCCCCCTTGTGACTCGAGGCAAAGTTTATTAAGGCTCTGGCTTCCAGATTTGGCACACTGTATACGAGTGGCTAGTGTAGGGACAGGTTCCCTGTCTGACAGAGACAGTACATAGAGGTAGGGAGAGGTTCCAGAGGAGTGGGGATCGTGTGGGGACTAAATCTATCTTGCTTCAGGAAACCTCCTTTTTGAGTGTGGATCAGCCAGGCCCCATTCCGCTCCTTGTTGCAGACACGGACAGCATCTTTCAAGTCTACAGAGCACTGTTACAGTTTGTAAGTGGCTCCGCATGGTTGCACCTGCCCGCCGGGCCTAACTGTGCTGTTTGACCTTCCTTTAATGGATTGCTATTGCCTAACCTGGACTGAGGTTGATTTACTAAAACTGGAAAGTGCAAAATCTGGTGCAGCTCTGCATAGAAACCAATCAGCTTCCAGGTTTTATTGTCAAATCTTAATTGAACAAGCTGAAGTAAGAAGCTGATTGGATGCCATGCACAGCTACATCAGATTCTGAATGAACCAGTTTTAAAGAGGAAGAAGAGCTTAATACTTACTGCGCATGCGTAGCAGGTTTGCTGATGTGACAGAATACCTGCAGTCAGAAGGCGGCAGCAGACACGTTACTACACTCAGCAACGTCTTGAATTTCACAGTCATTTTAGCAGTAAACTGAGTGGATATAAACATATATAGTATATTGACATTTGTGATGCTGTTTTGAATGTTACATTTTTAATGAAGATGGATGCCAGAAGTAGGAAGGTGGCGGAGGCCATCTTGGTACACCCCACACTAGTCAGCGCTAAACCTTTAGGCTTAGAAAATGTAACATAAAAACAGCATGACAGATCTCAATATACTATACTGATTTATGTACGCTCACTTTATTCATTAAATGACTGTGAAATTCAAGACATAGATGGGTGTAGTAAGATGTCCGCTGGCGCCTTATGGCTGCAGGTGTTTTGTCAAATTAGCAAACCTGCGCATGCCTAGTAAGTATTCAGCTGATGGAACGTCACTTCTGTTAGCTAATCTGACGGGTCGCCTATTCTGACAGAACACCAATTATTGGCTTTCCTTGCCCCACACTGACAGAGTGTGAGGAGAGGAGAGACGATCAGTGGCATCTCCACACAGGGGAGACTTGTACAGATAATCAGTGCCCTGATTATCAGTGCAGCCCCAACAATGCTCAGCAATGATGCCAGTCTGTGCCCATCAGTCAAGGAAGCAATAAAAGCTATTTCCTGCTAAAGGAAAAAAGAGAAGGAGAAAATATTGCTGTGACATGATCTACGGGGGAAGAGGGAGGTTTGGGGTTATATTGGTAATGCCTGGACATACACTTTACCCGGGGGGGGGGGGGGGCAGAAACTCTTCAATTAAGATCTACCATTTGATCATAGGCATGTTACAGGTATATAACAGACCCCTTTGTGCCATCCACTGCTATCTACAATGCAGGGGGAGGGGAAGAGGGGTAGACAGGGCAGTCCCAGACTGTCTCTAGGATGTCTCTTCACAAAGTTCTGCTGGCCACAGGATCAACTACTGTCACCGCAGAGCATCTAACCACAGTGGCTGCCGGCAAGTGGAGAAAAATCCAGACCTGATAGTCTGACACCACCAGTAACAACCAGTAAATAGGGCTACAGCTGGGACTGGGAAGACTGGATATTGGACATGTGTAGCACTGGAGTAGTGGCAAGCTGGATGAGCATGTTGAAGTATGAGCAGTTGATGCTGTTAGGTATGCTGGGATTTTTATTTTTCAGTCAGTGATTTAACTATTTGGGTATTGCTGCTGTGATTGCGTTCATTTTCTAAATTCCTAGTCTAAGTAAGCTGATTTATTGCCTATACTGGGGATCGGCAACCAGCAGATCGCACTGCCTTAACCTATTTCAGGACTACCTGGCACTGAGGATAACATCATACGCAGTATACACCACAGCCTACAATTAGCAGCTGCCATAGATTTTCAAGCAATGTAAAAACATCCAAACACCCATGTTAGGGGTCAGGTAGAAGGGCATTTCTTTCCTGTGTTTGACATGTGATTGGAACGGATGTCAAACGCAGGTCAGCAAAATGCTACTGACTTTGAGTAGTAGTCATGGCAGGTGAGAAGTTATGTTGAAGCATGTCTGGCCTCAGACAAAAGCAGAATAAATGGAGCCTTTTCTTGTCAAATGTCACTTCTGCCTTTCAAACACGTGTTTGCGTTTGACTAGGTGATGCAGCATTTGATAAGAACGTCCATTGACATGAGTCAGATGGACTATGCACAGTATGAAATGATTCCAGAGGGAACTTACCTGTCTGGGGCCCCACTAGTGACACCTGATATACCAGGAGAGGGGTTCACTCAGTAAATACTGGAAGTCCCCCAACCTTCTGATGGAACAGCAACGCTGAAGAGTGAAAAAAAGAAAAAACAGGTAAAATGTATTTATAAAGTGTATGTAAACCCTAAAAATATCTGTCGATCCTACCGGAGTCAATTAAGCTCCTAATTTCCAATGCAATGTGCCTCTGCTGACTGTTATCAGTTACTCTATTTCCAGCTCTCTATGTGGACTACAAAACAACCCCCACCTCCCTTATGTAATGGAGAAGAGGAGAGAGGGAGGTGTTCTGTAGTCACGTCTTAGGGTGGCAATGCTGCTTCTCCAGAGATACAATATGGTGAGCATTTTCTAAAAAGAGTCACTGGCAAAATCACAGGTAAAAATAAAGCCTAATAAATGAAAACGAATGCAGCCATTACATTGAAGAACTGGTATGATGCAATATATTAACATTGATGCTCAGGTGTGCCAAAGTTTGACCTGCTCTGACAGATCTTTGATAGTGCTGAAGTATGGCTGCCCCTTTCCCACCATCTTTGAGTTCCTATTGGTGAATAGGGTTGCCTATCATACTGATGAACCAATAGGAGTGTGGCGGAGTAAGCTTCAACACTGCTCAGAAATGTGAGATCTTCACCTGTCAGAAGGACCTGGTGCCATCCAGGAAGGTTTAAAAGGCTTTGGTAGGTATGAGCACCTCTAGGTACCGGCACTTCATGACAATGATCGTTTGCTCCCCTTTTCCCCCCTTTAACTAATTTAAAAAATCACCTTTTTTGTTAGAAAATTACTTTGAACCTCCATACATTTATTTTCTGAAAGCAGAATCCCCTATCTTCCCCCCTCAAGCATCCTTCATGCACTTCCCCCTTACTCTCCTAACATCTCCAACCACCCCATCCCCCATCATTTCCTTTTCTTACATCCCCCCTTACCCTCTGAGTCCTATTGAATCTTCTTCCATTATGACTTCTATTATAGGGAGTTTGGAATGTCCCCAATACACTCCAGGCCCCACCTAGGCAACCACAAGAGCCTTGGATCAGGTTGCCACCCTGCCATCCTTTATCCAGAGGTGGCATGCTCCACCATCAGCAGTCCCAGATGGGTCCGATCTGTCAAACCCTAACATGACTTAGCTGTGTGCCCATCGTTTTCTATACCCGCTGGTAGGAGCCAACTACATGCAGCACAGCATCAATTATAAACCTATTCAAGATTCTGAACTTTTCCAGGGATCCCCACCTTTCCTCTGTTCATGTGTTTATAAGTTCATATGTCTGTAAGTATTCCTTACTAGGGATGATCGAACGGTTCGGGTCCACCATCGGTTCGGCCCGAACATTGGGTGTTCGAGGTTCGGCCGAATTTAGAACTTTTTGCCCAAAAAGTTCGGAATTCGGCAACCAGAACCGCCCAAAATGCAATGCTTCAGGAAATGAGCTTTAAAAGCCCGTGATTGGACCAGAACCATTAGCAAAAGCCAATTGAGGGGGCAGGAGAATGCTAGGAATGTGATTGGAGTGACTAGGGGGTCCCTAGACCAATCATTAGTGAATACGCCCCCCAGTATATAAGATCGCCCCCGCCATATTCCCAGCATTGTTATACTGGACATGGAAGAGAGTGGAAGCAGTTCTGTTAATTTTACTTTAAAAGTGTCATTTAGCTATTTTTAGTGTGAGGAAAGGGATATCTAGTGTAGTTAGAGTGCTCCTTTACACTTAAGTTAGCTTCAAAAATTTAGTTTCTGTAGGGGAAGTGTTAAGTGTAAGGGGACCATAGTGTAGTGTAGGGTTAACTGACAGTGACTGCTATGGCAGGGTGACAAAACCCTTCCATAGCAGGGTGACCGCTATAGAGAAATGATCATTTCTCTGCTTCGGGACAGGTATGTGGCTTCTCACCAGCAAGCATTTTTTAATGCTGCAGGGGCTGCCACTGCCAGTGCTTTTTTGAGGACATGTTTGATGTCAGACATGACATCTGAATATGTGTATAGGGGGAATATATAGACATATATGTCTGAATATATACCCCTAGACATATATAGGTGTGATAGTAGCAGAAATAAATGCTTGCGCTAATGAAATCATTTACAGTAATATATTTCTGCTACTATCACACCTATATATGTCTAGGGGTATATATTCAGACATATATGCCTATATATACCCCCTATACACATGTTCAGATGTTTTGCCTGCCTCAAAAGAACCCCAAAAAATGCCAAAAAAACGCTAGTGTCAAAAAAAAAAAAATGCCCAGGTGTGTTTTTGCTGGCATTTTTTGGGGGGTTTTGGAGGCAGGCAAAACATCAGAACTTGTGCACAGTACCACTATACACAAGTTCAGATGTTTTTCCTGACTGCAAAGAACCCAAAAAAATGCCTGCTATTAAACCGGCAAGGTGTTACAGCAGAGAAGCCATATTCCTGTGCTTAAAGTTTTCTAATACAAACAATCTTTTTTTTTATGGTTCTGGACATGCTACAGAGCTGAAACTTCACAGGTACACCTTTTAGACCCCCCAGACACAAAATCACACAAAAAAAAGTTCTTAAAAATTGTCATTTTTGATAAAAAAGCCAATTATTGAAAAATTAAAAAAAAAAAAAAAAAAAAAAAAAAAAAAGAGATTTTTTGATTTTTACTTTGGATTTAGTATCTGGGGGGTCTAAAAAGTGTACATGTGAAGTTGCAGCTCTGTAGCATGTCCAGAACCCCCCAAAAATTAGCATTTTCTTATAATTTTTATTAGAACAGGAATACGGCTTCTCTACGGCGCTTTTTCTTGCATTTATCGGGCATTTTTGGAGGCAGGCATGACTTTTTTTGGATTTAGTGTCTGGGAGGTCTAAAAAGTGTACCTGTGAAGTTTCAGCTCTGTAGCATGTCCAGAACCAGAAAAAAGATAATTTTTCAGTAGAGCAGGGATGGTGGGACCCCTCTTTTACACTTATATGATCTTTTTTTGGGGTTCTGGACATGCTACAGAGCTGAAACTTCACAGGTACACCTTTTAGACCCCCCAGACACAAAATCACACAAAAAAAGTTCTTAAAAATTGTCATTTTTGATAAAAAAGCCAATTATTGAAAAATTAAAAAAAAAAAAAAAAAAGAGAGATTTTTTGATTTTTACTTTGGATTTAGTGTCTGGGTGGTCTAAACAGTGTGCATGTGAAGTTTCAGCTCTGTAGCATGTCCAGAACCATAAAAAAAAAGATTGTTTGTATTAGAAAACTTTAAGCACAGGAATATGGCTTCTCTGCTGTAACACCTTGCCGGTTTAATAGCAGGCATTTTTTTGGGTTCTTTGCAGTCAGGAAAAACATCTGAACTTGTGTATAGTGGTACTGTGCACAAGTTCTGATGTTTTGCCTGCCTCCAAAATTCCCCAAAAAATGCCAGCAAAAACACACCTGGGCATTTTTTTTTTGACGCTAGCGTTTTTTTTGGCATTTTTTGGGGTTCTTTTGAGGCAGGCAAAACATCTGAACATGTGTATAGGGGGTATATATAGGCATATATGTCTGAATATATACCCCTACGATCTTTTTTTTTCTGGTTCTGGACATGCTACAGAGCTGAAACTTCACATGCACACTTTTTAGACCCCCCAGATACTAAATCCAAAAATCAAAAAATCTCTTTTTTTTTTTTTTTTTTTTAATTTTTCAATAATTGGCTTTTATATCAAAAATGACAATTTTTAAGAACTTTTTTTTGTGTGATTAATAGTTAATGGGGCATGACCCAGAACCCTAGGCACTTTTTAGGGGCATTTATTGGGTTTTAGGGCTTAAAAATGGTGTTTTTTGATTACAGAAGTTCGGGTCCCATTGATTTCAATGGGGTTCTGAAATCCGGGCCGAACTTTCGTGAAGTTCGGGTGTTCTGGTCGAACCGAACTTTTCAAAAGTTCGATCATCCCTATTCCTTACCAACAACTCTTCATCTACAGTGCCTTGAAAAACTATTCATACCCCTTGACATTTTACACATTTTGTAATGTTACAACCAAAAACATAAATTATTTTATTGGGATTTTATGTGATAGACCAACACAAAGTGACACATAATTGTGAAATGGAAGGAAAATGATAAATGGTTTTCATTTTTTTCATAAATATGTGAAAAGTGTGGCGTGCATTTGTATTCAGCCCCCTTTACTCGGATACCCCTAACTAAACTCTAGTGGAACCAACTGCCTTCAGAAGTCACCTAATTAGTAAATAGAGTCCACCTGTGTGTCATTTTAATCTCAGTATAAATACAGCTGTTCTGTGAAGCCCTCAGAGGTTTGTTAGAGAAGCTTAGTGAACAAACAGCATCATGAAGGCCAAGAAACACACCCAACAGGTCAGGGATAAAGTTGTGGAGAAGTTAACCACATCTGGACCGGAAGGATTTGCCCCCTTAATGACCAGGCCATTTTTTGCGATTCGGTACTGCGTTACCTTAACGGACAATTGCGTGATCGTGCGACGCTGTACCCAAATTATATGTCCTTTTTTCCCACAAATAGAGCTTTCTTTTGGTGGTATTTGATCACCTGTGCGATTTTTATTTTTTGCGCTATAAACAAAAAAAGAGCGGAAAAAAAACAATATTTTTCACTTTCTGCTATATAACATTCCCCAAAAAGAAATTTAAAAATCAAAATTTTATAACATTTTAGGCCAATTTGTTTTCTGCTATATTTTATTGGTAAAAAAATCACAATAAGCGTATTTTGATTGGTTTGCACAAAAGTTATCGCGTCTACTAACTACGGGAAAGATTTGTCATATTTATTGTTTATTTTCTTTTTTTACTAGTAATGGTGGCGATCTGCGATTTTTAGCGGGGCTGTGACATTGCGGTAGACAGATCGGACCCCTAACTGACATTTTTGACACTTTTGGGGGACCAGTGACATTACTACAGTAATCAGTGCTAACAATTTGCACTGTTGCTGAAATAACAATGGCAGGGAAGGGGTTAACACTGTGGGTTATCAAAAGGTTAAATGTGAGCCTAGGGGAGTGATTCTAGCTGTATGGGGGTGGGGATTATGGAATGACCATAGAGACCTGTGATTCTATATTGAAGGATCACAGGCACTCTGTGATCATTCCAGAGAGAAGAAGTGTTTACAACAGCTGACCGTTCTTCTCTCTCAGTGGGGAGCGCTCGCCCCCTAGCTGCAGGCGCGTGACTGACATAGCCCTACGTCGGTTCTTGCAGGAGGACCAGCCTGCAGCAGTATATCTGCGGCGGGCAGTCCAGAAGCGGTTAAACAGGGTTAGGTTATATAAAAATATCCCAAGCTTTGAACATCTCATGGAGCTCTGTTCAATCCATCATCCGAAAATGGAAAGAGTATGGCACAACTGCAAACCTACCAAGACATGGCCGTCCACCTAAACTGACAGGATGGGCAAGGAGAGCATTCATCAGAGAAGCAGCCAAGAGGCCCCCCATGGTAACTCTGGAGGAGATTCAGAGATCCACAGTTCAGGTGAGAGAATCCTTCCACAGGAGAACTATTAGTCGTGCTCTCCACAAATCTGTCCTTTATGGAAGAGTGGCAAGAAGAAAGCCAGTGTTGAAAGAAAGCCATAAGAAGTCCCGTTTTCCGTTTGTGAGAAGCCATGTGGGGGACACAGCAAACATGTGGAAGAAGGTATAATATATATTGGGAATAAAGGAAAAAATGGGGAGGGAAAGGGGGCAATAGAAGGAGGGAAGGACAGGGAGATGGGACTTTATGTGGAAGAAGGTGTTCAGGTCAGATGAGACCAAAATTAAACTTTTTGGCCTAAAAGCTAAATGCTATGTGTGGCGGAAAACTAACACTGCAAATCTCCCTGGACACAACATCCACACCGTGAAACATGGTGGTGGCAGCATCATATTGTGGGGATGCTTTTCTTCAGCAGGGACAGTAAAGGTGGTCAGAGTTGATGGGAAGATGGATGGAGCCAAATACAGGGCAATCTATAAAGAAAACATGTTAAGAGTCTGCAAAAGACTTGAGAAGGGGCAGAGGTTTAACTTCCAACAGGACAACGACCCTAAACATACAGCCAGACCTACAATGGAATGGATTAGATCAAAGAATGTGCATGTGTTAGAATGGCCCAGTCTAAGTCCAGACCTAAATACAATTGAGAGTCTGTGGCAAGACTTGAAAATTGCTGTTCACAGACGCTCTCCATCCAATCTGACAGAGCTTGATCTATTTTACAGAGAAGAATGGGAAAAAATGTCCCTCTCTAGATGTGCAAAGCTGGTAGAGGTTGAATGACAATTGGGCGGTCATGCAATGCTGTACACAAATTACACACAAATAGAGCTTTCTTTTCCTGGTATTAAATCACTGCTGGGTTTTTTGCTAAAAAAAAAATATTGAAAATTGAAAAAAAAAAAGTGTTTCTGTCAGTAAATGTTATAAATAAATAATTTTTCCACTTCACTGATGTGCGCTGATCAGGTGGCACTGATAGGCTTCACTGATGGGCACTGATTAGACTACACTAATTAGGTGGCACTTATGAGGAGGCACTAACATGCCACACTGATGAGCACTGATAGGCGGCACTCATAGGTGGCACTGGTGGGCAATGATAGGCGGCACTGATGGGCAGGAACTGAAATGCAGCACTGACTGGCATCACTTATAGGCACTGATTGGTGATACTGATGGGCACTGCTGGGGCTGTGCTAAAATCAGGGCACTGATGATCAGTGCCCCGATTACCTGTACAGGTCTCCCCTGCGAGGAGATGCCGCTGATCGGCTGTCATCGCCACGCGCAATGTCAGTGTGAGCCAAGGAGAGCCGATAAATGGAACTTCCTTGTTTACATGTAAACAGCTGTGATTGGACACAGCCGATCACATGGGTAAAGAGCCGCATCATCGGCTCTTTACTGAGATTGGGGGTTGCTCCATGTCCTAGGAACACGGCGTGACCAAGGTCACCACGCTGCATACCCCCGTGGGCACGCAAGAGAGGCGGTTCCGAGGCGCCATCATATGACATCGTCCCAGAACAAGAGTGCTTTCCACCCGCCGTCCTTTTACTATAGAGCAGGAGGGAAGTGGTTAAAGTGACACTGATATAGTGTCTTCACTGTTATTCTTACATTGTGTTGTCTTTGTAAGAGGATTCACATATAGCACTGGGATTATTATTTTTATACTCCTCAGGGTGGCGCTGTACCGCTACAGTTTATTTACCATGGTTTCCTATGGGACACATTCCCATCTATGCTTTTTTCAGGGACTTTTTAAAAATACAAAATGGTGCTTTTTTTGCGTTTTTGGTTCAATAGACTTCAATGGAGAAGCTGCAGAAAAGCATGAAGTGCATCTTTCTGCGACTTGTGTTTTTTAATCTGCTCAACAACAAATTACCCCCAAAAAAAGCAATGAGAATTCAAAAATGCAAATCGCGGTAAAATCAAGTGTGCAAAAACGTACAACAAAAATCACTGCAGAAACTGATCAAAAGCAAACTACATAGGGGTAAACCGAGCCACACCTATGCGTTTTCTGGTGCTTTTTGTAAAAATGCACTACAGTTAATTTAACATGGTTTCCTATGGGACACGTTCACATCTATGCTTTTTCCAGCCACTGTGTTTTTGGAAAGTGTCAGGGACTTTTTTAGCCACTTTGCCGCTGCTCACTAGAGCTCTACTGCGCGCGCGCCGCCGGAGGATCCCTCCCGCTGTATTCAGTCACAGCGGGAGTCGGGCCAGGGGAAGAGCAGCCGCGATCGCCTCTGCTCTTCCCCGATCGTCGGGGAATCGAGTCTGGAGATCCGCCCGCTTGTGTAAACGGATCTCCTAAGTGACAGGCAGTGACAGATTGCAGTGTTCAGCATAGCTGAACCTGCGATCTGTCCCTGTGTCACCCAGTCCCCTCCCCCCACACATGTGAGTAAGTACCAGGCATACATTAACCCCTCCCTCTCCAATAAAATTAACCTCTTCCCTGCCAGTGTCATTTTTACAGTAACAGTGCACATGTATAGCACTGATTACTGTAGTAATGTCACTGGTACCCCCAAAAGTGTCAAAAATATCAGTCAAGGGTCCGATCTGTCCAGCGCAATGTCGCACTCCCGCAAAATAAATCGCAGATCGCCGCCATTACTCGTTAAAAAAAAAAAACACCAAGAACGACGGAAATCTTTCCCTTAGTAAACGCAATAACTTTTGCGCAAACCAATCAAAATACGCTTATTGCAATTTTTTTTTACCAAAAATATGTAGCAGAAAACAAATTGGCCTAAAATGATAAAAAAATTTGATTTTTACATTTTTTTGGGGGGGAATTTCATATAAAAAATTTTGAAAAATATTATTTTTTCAGAATTGTCGCTCTTCTTTTGTTTATAGCGCAAAAAGTAAAAATCACACAGGTGATCAAATACCACCAAAAGAAAGCTCTGTTTGTGGGGAAAAATTGACATAAATTTTGTTTGGGTAAGGCGTTGCATGACCGCGCAATTGTCAGTTAAATTCGCACAGTGCCGAATCGCAAACAGTGGCTCAGACGTAAGACAGCAAAATCCTCCGGTGGTAAAGTGGTTAAATGTAAAACTTTTTTGGTTCAATAGACTTCAATGGAGAAGCTGCAGAAAAGCATGTAGAGAGTCTTTCAACATGCAAATTTATTGCGATTTGCATTTTTTTTTAATCTGCCCAACAACAAATTGGCCAAAAAAAATGCAAAAATGTAAAACACAAATCATGGTAAAATCACATGTGCAAAAATGCAAAACACACCACAAAAATCACTGCAGAAACAGATCAAAAGCAAACTGCATAGATGGTAAACAAGCCTAACAGTTGCTTGCCCTCAGTCACTAAGGGGTTAACTAACTGTATACGTGTCATAGTGGCAGCTTGCAGCAAAAGCCATAAAAGGGGCGGAGCTTAGAAATCCATGCAAGGGGCGGAGCTTGGAAAACCACAAAAGGGGCGGAGCTTAGTCAACAGTTAAATGGGCGGAGCTTATCCGGCAGTTAAAGGGGTGGAGCTTAGTTGGCAGTTAAAAGGGGCGGAGCCTATTAGACTATATAAGAAGGCAGCGCCAGGGCTTAGTGTGGGAGTTAGGAGTTGGATTTGAGAAGTAAACATCTTTGTTTCTTCTCTGTGATTATTCGTGTTGTCCATAGTGTGATTTAGAGATTTACTAGATTTCTGTGATCTGGTAATTTTCTCTACAATTACAGGATATCGAATTTAGCTTGCCAGGAATATTTACATCTTTTTCCAGGCAAAATGGTGAGATTAGATCGCACCGCCTACCAGCGTGTAGGAGAAAGCGGCCAACATCAACGCCGCAATACCAAAAAACATCAGGAGCAATATTGCCAGGAATCTTTACATCTCCTTCCAGGCAAAATGGTGAAATTCGATCACACCACCTACCAGCGTGTAGGAGAAAGCGGCCCACATCAACGCCGCAATAACAAAAAACATCAAGAAAAACAATGCCAGGCTCAGCCTTCTAGGAAGTAAGTATCTGATATTTCCGATCAATAACCAGTAGGGGGATCAATACAAACTGACAGCATATAAAACAGAATTTATTTATAAGTGATCAGCTAATCATTAGATTTTGTATCTCTCAGTAATGTGAAATACAGATCATACTATTGTCCATTTCATAGTCTGTTATATAACCGACCCGACGAGTCTGTAGCTAAAAATAGACCAACTGTCAAATAGATCAACTGCCTAGCTAACGGACACAATCTGATCAATGAGTTGGCTTTAATAATTGTGCAGACTAATAATGACAGATGTATAGTTTCTCTAGATTTTAGGACCTGCGTCACCTGGGGCTTTTATTCACTTCAGGCACATTTTACATTCTCATCATAGGTGTGCGCAGCCTATTGCTTTAGCGTGTGCACTCCATAGCCCAAACACACATGTGTGTATATATATATATATATATTAATGATTGCAGAGTATTTTCTCTGTCATTGGTCTTATTTTTTGTACAACCCAATTTGCCGCTTATGATTATAGTATGAATTTAGTTACTAAATAGTAAGTTTTGAACACAAATCAGAGATTTAATTTTGGCCCAAACAGCTCAGCAGGAAAAATAGATGAACTGGGGCTTTTTCACAGTTGATCTGTATTTACAACGACCTTGACAATTGTCCATAATCACCTGTTTAGTGAATAAACCCCATTTTTGACAATCTAAAGAAGTGGTCACTAAACTGTGGCCTGGGGCCAGATGAGGCCCTTTGCTTGCCTTTATCCGGCCCTCAGGGCACTTCTCCCACTGATAGAACACTATTCTCATACCTGCCAACTGTTCCGTTTTTCCCGGGACAATCCCGGCAAATAGGAGCCTGTCCTGGGTATTTTACATTGTCCCTGTAAATCAGGGACTATGTAAATCATTATAAAAAATTTTGTGCCACACAGTGTCGCTCTCACCCCAGCTAGGAGTTGTAGTTCTGGCAGCAGGTTGTCTCTCTCTCTGTGCCAGCTCACTCTTCCCGCCTGTCGCAAATTTAACGTGTCACCGAAGGCAGGGTGTCAGCATGGTGCACTTTCCAAAATCCGCCAGCAGGGGGAGGCAGAGCACCTTCCGACAAGCTGGAGGCCTCACACTCCATTAATTACTACTATCAATAATGTTTTTTTTTATAGAAATAATTTATACACCTGTTAATTGATACATATATATAGTTTTCTAGCTCTAGATAAATGTGTGTACATATCCGTGTATGTGTATGTGTGTGCATACATATATATATATATTGCTCAAAAAAATTAAAACAGACCTCAATGGGAAAAATCTCATGCTGGATATCTATACTGGTATGGGCTTGGTATGTGTTAGGATAATATGGACTGGGTAATGTGTTAGGATCTATACTGGTATGGACTATACTGGTATGGACTATACTGGTATGGACTCTGTAATGTGTTAGGATGGTATGGACTGGGTAATGTGTTAGGATCTATACTGGTGTGAACTGGGTAATGTGTTAGGATCTATAATAGTGTGAACTGGGTAATGTGTTAGGATCTATACTGGTATGGACTATACTGGTATGGACTCTGTAATGTGTTAGGATGGTATGGACTGGGTAATGTGTTAGGATCTATACTGGTGTGAACTGGGTAATGTGTTAGGATCTATACTGGTGTGAACTGGGTAATGTGTTAGGATCTATACTGGTATGGACTATACTGGTATGGACTCTGTAATGTGTTAGGATGGTATGGACTGGGTAATGTGTTAGGATCTATACTGGTGTGAACTGGGTAATGTGTTAGGATCTATACTGGTGTGAACTGGGTAATGTGTTAGGATCTATACTGGTATGGACTATACTGGTATGGACTCTGTAATGTGTGAGGATGATATGGACTGGGTAATGTGTTAGAATCTATACTGGTAGGGACTGGGTATTATGTTAGGATCTATACTGGTATGAACTGGGTAATGTGTTAGGATCTATACTGGTATGGACTGGGTAAGGTGTTAGGATCTATACTGGTATGGACTGGGTAATGTGTTAGGATCTATACTGGTATGGACTGGGTAATGTGTTAGGATGATATGGACTGGGTAATGTGTTAGGATCTATACTGGTATGGACTGTAGGGCTGAAACAACTAATCGACTAAATCGATAATAATCGATAATTACAATCGTTGTCAACGATTGTCATTATTGATAAGTTGCTCCGTCGATTAGTTGTGCTGCATTCTTGACATTCCCCGACAGTCAGCGAGCTCCGTCTGCTCTGTGAAGCAGCAGTGTGCCCTCTGTCTCTCTCACAGCTCCGCACTTCCGTGACCTCCCTCCTCCCTGCTCCTTTCCTCTCTGCCTTCTTGCTGAGTCAGTGAGGGAGTGAGTCATATCGAGCTGAGGGAGAAGCAGCAAAACGTGAGTGCCGAGCTTAGTACTAGTTGCAGTGTCCATTCCATGCAATGCAGCCCGCCAAAAAACAGAATAAAAGATTATCCAGATAAAAGAGTTAATATTCCTTATAAAGTGCAATATTATAATAGAAAAATAAGTGATTATAAACATCCATATAACACATATAGGTTGTCTTTCTTTGCTCCCTATTTCATATCTATGGCTGACATGGACGTTTTTATTCACGTATTTTTCTATTGTAATATTGCACCTTATAAGGAATATTAACTCTTTTATCTAGATAAGCATTTATTATATTATTTACAGTATATAGCAGCTTAATTAAAAAAAAAAAAAAAAAAAAGTTTTGGTATTAGTGCCGGTTCACACTTGTGCGGTTTGCGAGATTGCATGTAATTCGGAGCGCAGTGCTCCTAAATTACATCGATCTCATGTGCGGATGCGAGTTCAGCCATACATGAGGCTTTTTTTGAGCCGCCTCAGAATCGGATCGCACAGTGGTAAGTGGTTCACATTTGTGCGATCCGATTCTGTGCGAACTTGCAGATCACACTGCAATATGCAATCGCAACTGGGTATGTCGTTAACTTTTAATTTGCACCCCCTGCGTATCGCATTTGGCAGTGTGAACTGCCAGATGTGCGGATGCGATGGCCTTAGTGCCGGTTCACATTTGTGCGATGCGGGAACGCTGCGAATAGGCAGCATGTTCCCGCATCGCATCCGCACATCTGGCAGTTCACACTGCCATATGCGATACGCAGGGGGTGCAAATTAAAAGTTAACGACACCCCCAGTTGCGATTGGATATTGCAGTGCGATCTGCAAGTTCGCACAGAATCAGATCGCACAAGTGTGAACCACTTACCACTGTGCGATCCGATTCTGAGGCGGCTCAAAAAAAGCCTCATGTGCGAGTTTGCTGTGGTTGCGCTGCGAATTCAGCCATACAAAGTGTATGGATGAACTTGCATCCGCACAGGAGATCGCATGTAATTTAGGAGCAGTGCGCTCCGAATTACATGCGATTTCGCAAACCGCACAAGTGTGAACCGGCACTAACACTCTGTTTGTTCATTATTATTTTAAATAAATGAAAAAAAGGCATATTGAGTTTTTTTTATGATTTTAATCCGATTAATTGAAAAAATAATCGGCAACTAATCGATTATTAAAACAATCGTTAGTTGCAGCCCTAATGGACTGGTTAATGTGTTAGGATCTATACTGGTATGAACTGGTTAATGTGTTAGGATCTATACTGGTATGGACTCGGTAATGTGTTAGGATGGTATGGACTGGGTAATGTGTTAGAATCTATACTGGTATGGACTGGATAATGTGTTAGGATCTATACTGGTATGGACTGGGTAATGTGTTAGGATCTATACTGGTATGGACTGGGTAATGTGTTAGGATCTATACTGGTATGGACTCGGTAATGTGTTAGGATGGTATGGACTGGGTAATGTGTTAGGATCTATACTGGTATGGACTGGGTAATGTGTTAGGATGGTATGGACTGGGTAATGTGTTAGGATCTATACTGGTATGGACTGGGTGATGTGTTAGAATCTATACTGGTATGGACTCGGTAATGTGTTAGGATGGTATGGACTGGGTAATGTGTTAGGATCTATACAGGTATGGACTGGGTAATGTGTTAGAATCTATACTGGTATGGACTGGGTGATGTGTTAGAATCTATACTGGTATGGATTGGGTAATGTGTTAGGATGGTATGGACTGGTTAATGTGTTAGGATCTATACTGGTATGGACTGGGTAATGTGTTAGAATCTATACTGGTATGGACTGGGTAATGTGTTAGAATCTATACTGGTATGGACTCGGTAAAGTGTTAGGATGGTATGGACTGGTTAATGTGTTAGGATCTATACTGGTATGGACTGGGTAATGTGTTAGAATCTATACTGGTATGGACTGGGTAATGTGTTAGGATCTATACTGGTATGGGCTGGGTAATGTGTTAGGAAGGAAAGGATGCCACATTGTTTTATGTAAATGAAAATTATCCCCCTACAGAGGGCTGAAGTCAAAGACAGGTGAATAAAGTGTGAAATGTGCTCAGGTGTGACCATACAAAAAATGTAATATGTAAATCTAAATAAAGTGTTAGGTGTAAATAAGTACAATAAAACCTAATTATACCAGATAGTATAATCGTACTTATTTACACCTTGCACTTTATTTATATTTACATATTACATTTTTTCTATGGTCACACCTGAGCACATTTCACATTTTAGAATTGCAGGGAATTGTGATGAGAATTTTAAACTTTAGGCAGAAGTGCAGCTGAATGGGAGAATTATTCCAACTCTGCTACTTTGGCCTTAAGTTTTCAATTCCCTTTTCAATTTCCTGTAATTTTCTCTTTATGAAGTAGACCCTATAATCTGATAAGTAGGCGGATATTAATTATGCGGAGTGGGCGGAGCTTCAGGGAAGTGGGTGTGGTAAGTAATTGATAGCTGTGCTGCAAAGTGTCCCTGGAATTTTTTTTCAAATGTTGGCAACTATGTATTCTGCCAACTGACAACAATGGGAAACCATTTCTCCCACTGACACCAACAACGGGGCGCTATTCCTCCCCCTAATACCAAACATGGCAATGTTTATTCTCACTGATGCCAGGAAATATTCCAATCCCATTGGACACAGTCTGGCCCCACTAATGTCTGACGGATGATAAAATGGTCCTTTGTTTAGAAAGTTTGGAGACCCCTGATCTACAGACTAGGCAGGTAACAAAGGTCAGATGTTGCAGTGATAATACCGGCGCTGTATCTGCAGGAATTTGAATACAGGTTGGAACAACTTGGAAGGGAAAACTGGGGGTAAAGGATCTGGGATTCATACCCCATCATCATTTTCTTACCACTCTTTGCAGAAGTTCCATAAAACTGGCTTTCCAACCAATCAGGGAGCTTGGCGTATGGTCACATTAGCTCCCGCCAGCTGTCCTGATTGGTTTTAAACCCTGTACCACTCTCCCTTGTGGCACATTGCCAGTCAGAAAGGAGATCTTTCCGATCTCCCTGCCAGCATATTATGTGCCTGCCTGCAGATTCAGAATAAAAGAGAAGTACTGCCTTCCACACTTCTCATATAAGCAGTTGCTCAGTGGGAGATCTTTCCCATCTTCCCGCTGCCACAGAGCAATAATGGTAATGCACAGGGGGTGTGCCCAGGCACATCTGGCACACCCCATGAGCACTCCTATGATTTTCATACATGTCTGTGAGAATGCAGGACCATCTTAAAGCAGGTCACCTGCAGATCCAATGCACCTGCTAATAATTTCTGAATGATCAGAGAAGTATCTCAAACTGATATCCATCTGATACCACTGAAAGAAGCCCAGAGCCCTACAACACAGGTCCTTACTTTGTCTCCAGCTGGTTCTCAGGGGTGGGAATCGTCATTCTTACTAAAAAAACATATTAACTTTTTTTCCCCCTTTCAAACATTGGACCAATCTCCTGACCAGGGTCTCATGTTGGGGGAGATTTTAGGATTAGGGATGTGATCCTCCTATTGAATGTGATCCATATTTTGATTTGTATCTCTTGAAACTGAATAAATATTATTGAAAGACAATAATACACGACTTAAAGCTTTAAATAGTCCATGCTAACAAATATCTTCTTTGTTTTCAGCATCAGAAATGAGCCTGCCAAGGCCGCTACGCCTGCCAAGGCCGCTACGCCTGCCAAGGCCACTAAGCCGGCCAAGGCCACTAAGCCGGCCACTGCACCGAAGACACCGACCGGCCAGCCACAACAACAGCAGCTGAGGAAAGAGTCGGTTTCCAGCTTTTCCGAAGCTACGGGAATGTACCCAAGATGGGCCAAACTGTAAGTTTTTTTCTTAACATTTTTTGGGGTTCTTTGATATTTACAATGGAAAGAATAGTCATAAAAACTAAAAAGTCCTCAAACCCAGATAACCTTGTGACTGGGTCAGTAAATAATATGAGGCTTCCTTCATAAAGCTTTATCACCAGGATTAGTATACGTCTTTTCAAAATGGAAGTTCATTTCAGATAAGGCCAAAGAGGTTTGAACATTACAGTCATATGGCTGAAAAAAGAGTTCAGATGTTAAAGCTTTGTGAAATGTCAATAAAAATGTAAATATAAAGGCAAGCCATTGCCAGAAGCGACATGTTAAAAAGCATTATATAAAAGATTTACAACCTTCATAAAGAAAATGAAAAATCTACGCAGTTCCTTATCACTGAATGAAGGTTTCCTGTCAGCTTTATCCCACAATGCAAAGTCTTAAGGCACTTATAGAAAATAAGGATGATTGGATCTTAATTAGAACATATATATTTAAAATATTGATGTCTCTGAAGCCAGTCTGAATTATGCAGGAAACATCATATGAAGACAATGTTTTTATTAACCACTTTACCACCGGAGGATTTTGCTGTCTTACGTCCAGGCCACTTTTTGCGATTCGGCGCTGTGCGACTTTAACGGACAATTGCGCGGTCGTGCGACGCTGTACCTAAACGAATTTGACATCCTTTTTTCCCACAAACAGAGCTTTCTTTTGGTGGTATTTGATCACCTGTGCGATTTTTTGATCACGCGCTATAAACAAAAAAAGTGCGACAATTTTGCAAAAATAACAATATTTTTCACATTTTTTTATATGAAATTCCCCAAAAAAAAAAAAATGTAAAAATCAAAATTTTTTAACATTTTCGGCCAATTTGTTTTATGTTACATATGTTTGGTAAAAAAAATCGCAAAAAGCGTATTTTGATTGGTTTGCGCAAAAGTTATCGCGTTTACTAACAAAGGGAAAGATTTTTGTCATTTTTGTTTTTTTTAACACGTAATGGCGGCGATCTGCGATTTTTTTTTGCGGTACTGCGACATTGGGGTGGAAAGATCGGACCCTTGACTGACATTTTTGACACTTTTGGGGTTACCAGTGACATTTCTACAGTAATCAGTGCTATACATATGCACTGTTACTGTAAAATGACACTGGTAGTGAAGGGGTTAACTTTTTTTTGAGAGAGAGGGGTGGTGTGTGTCCCTAGGGGCGTGATTCTAACTGTGATTGGCTGTGGCTTGAGCTGTAGGAACAGTGATCAACGGTCCTACATAGCAGAACCGTATGATCACAGTTTCTACACAGGGGAGAATGACAGGCGGCTTGTTTACACTAGCTGCCTGCCTTTCTCCCTCTCCACCGACGATCGCCGAGTGACCGGCGGACATCGGGTCCGCCGGTCACAAGCGCGGGGGGGTCCGTGACCGCGGGGGAGCGTGCCTCCGGCGGCGCGTGCTCGCTCCCCAGAGCCTCACAGGCTAGTGACGTACCTATACGTCACTTTGCCTGTGAGGGGCTGACCGCCGCAGTATATGTACTTGCGGTGGTCGGCAAGTGGTTAAAAAAAAACAATGTCTCCTAAGTTCAGAGTCGTCTTATAGTCTACTCCTGACCTGCAGGGTCCTGATTGGTTCTCTGGATTCCCCCGTCATGCACATCAATATAGCCACCATTTTCCAGTTTGGCCTCAGTTCTACAACATATTCTGCCCCGTGTCATTTAGCCTTACTAGAGCAGAATTGAGAAGATGTAGCCTGGTTGAAGAAATTGGTCTGATCACTTTAGGGAAAGTCCATTACTATAATCTCTGTTGTAGCATGGACTTCTCTTTACAGCTGAATCCGCCCAGAACTACATTTCTCTTTTGGTCTCTTATGGTTTAGATGGAACCTTTTATAAAATGTCAATGTCAATTCTTTGTGTATTTAACAGGGCTTCTGGCAATGAAAGGGAACCCATCAGATGGGAGGAATTTCACATTCCAGTACATATATTTGGAATGTGTTGGGTTTTTGAAACAATATAAATGACTTTCTTCTTTACGTGTCCTATTGTTATATTCTCTGCACCTTTTCTTACCAATATTTTTTTCTCTAGGTGTCTCAGCCAAAACAACGGTGACTACAATCAAGCCATGATCATCTTCCAGAAGATGAAGGCTAAAGATGAAATCCCCAGCAATTTCTTTTTCAACGGGGGAAAAGTGGAGTCTAACCATGACGAAATCCGGGACAAGTTCATTGAAGCCACCGGAATGTTTGAGGAATACGCAGACAAGTAAGTTTCTGTTAAATCCATTGGAACTCTCAGTTTCTGGGGAATGGTTTTCACATACATTTTTGTTTTCCATTCTTTAACATCTAGGCAGTGCTGTATCCTGGCCTAGGCCTAGGGTGGCACTTTGCAGGGGGGCAGCAATAAAGCTGTTCCCCTTTTGAGAAAAAAACAGCCTCTCCCCGGCTCCCGCATGAAAAGGGTCCCCGCCGGCTTGCGCTACACTTTAAGCATAGTGCCAGATTTTTGGGGCGAATTGGGGGACCAGAGGGCAGGCTGCAGGAGGCAAATTAGTCTTGCACCCCCATAAAGCGATCACACTGCTACCTGCCGGGAAGGAAAATACCGGCAGGTGAAGACATGTGGACAGACAGCAGGCTACCGACCACACTTAATACTAATAAGTGTGGCACTGTAGACTAATACTCTGCCTACCCTCCTACGCCCCCAGGTATGGCAGGCATCATGTCAATGATATCATTTAATTTCATTAAACATCCTTGTCCTTGAGCGAGCATACTGAATTGCATCATATACAAATAAGACTTTTAATTGTTTATGATGGCAATAACATTTTGGACCTGCTCACCTCACATGTGCCATCGCAATATGTCACTGGGTTAGTAAGATTACTCCTGTCTTATACGATATTTGGATTTATGTTTGCTGCCACTGATTATTTCACTTCTATAATGACTATGGACTTCCTATTCATTATACAAATACGTGAATGATTACAATCGGTGGCAGCAAACACAAGTATAAATATCTTAAAAGAAAGGAGTAATCTTACTAATCTTGTGACATAAGGCTGCACTGATGGAGCTGTACTGATAAGGCAGGACTGATATGCTGCACTGATGGGCGCTAATAGGCAGCACTGATGGGCACTGATATGCTGCACTGATATGCTGCATTGATGGCCACTGATGAGGTGGCAATGGCTGCACTCATAAGGCAGCACTGATACGCTGCACTGGTGGCCACTGATGGGGGCTGTACTGATGGCCACTGATGAGGCGGCACTGATAAGCTGCACTGATGGGGCTGTACTGATAAGGCAGCACTGATGGGCACTGATATGATGAACAGATAGGCTGCACTGGTGGCCACTGATGGGGCTGTACTGATGGCCACTGATGAGGACCCACTGATATGCTGCACTGATGGGCAGTAATGAGGCGGCACTGATAAGGCTGCATTGATGAGGCTGAACTTATGGGAACTGATGAGGCTACGCTGATGGACACTGATAGACTGTGGATGCGGTCTGTGGTTTACAGATGACAAGGCGGGTCATAAACAGGATGGGGTGTGGCCTTTACAGGATGGGGTGGGTCATATTTACATTCGGGGGTGCACAAGTTTAGCCTAGGGCAGCACAAAACCTAAATACACCACTGCATCTAGGTCTGACAAGTTCTTATATGAGACTGTCAGTCCCATTTAGCTTCAACAATATGAACATGTGGAAACCCAGCAAATGGTTTACCTGTATTACTTATTTAAATGTGTCCATATGTCATTTATTTTTTACTTTCATCAAAATCAAATATGCTCTATTATGTCTTCTACAACCCGTCCTAACCTCCATTTGTCTTTACAGGTGTCTTCGGGAGAACAACTGGGACTGGGTCCAATCTTTGAATGATTTCAACTCCCTGAATTCAGGAGGCCAAATTCCCCCACAATGCTTTTACAGGCATGAGGGACAGAACATCTTCCCAACAAAGAAAAACTTGATGATCTTTGAATTTGCCAGCCTGAGCAACATGCGCCCTCAGTGGGCGGAAAAGTAAGTCTGGGTTTCTATTTCTATTTTATTGTTTTTTATGCTATTAAAGCCGGCCATACACTAGAAGATTTTCATCAGGAGCCAGCAGAAATGAGCTCCATGTGTGGCCGCCCTCCCCCCTCCTGCCTGACATTCTTTGATTGAAAATGTTTGGACCAAAAACGACTGCATGCAGCTGCTGTTTGGGTATTCTGAAGGCCGTCACCAGCGGCAGTCAAAATACACAAGGAGCAGCAGGATGGATAGAGGAAGCTATTCAATTCTATTATTATTATTATTCCGCAGAATTACTCTAGTGATCTCCAAGTTTGCATTTTATGTTGAGGGGCTTTTGTTCACTTCAGGTGAATTCCGCATTCACAAACAAGTCAATAGGAATGCAAAAACAGTATGAAGCAGGTGAAATGCAGGTCAGAAGGAGTCCAAATGCAGGTCATATACACCTGTGAATTCATTCTGAATCATCTCCGAAATCTCTTCAACTAATATCAAACTGATGTCACAGCCACAAGCCCAAAACCCATCTACACAAGCACTTTGACACCAGATTTTCCTTTTCTATCGGCCTACTTTTTCTTGGTGGTACAAAACCTTTATTGTACTTGTCCATAGTGGAATTTTCACCTGCTCAGAGCAGAGTGTAGTCCTTTACTGCTCTTCTGTATGAAGTCTAGGCTGTTTATAATATCATCGCCCCTTACCAATGAGATAATCCATTCGCTGGATCTCTGACAAAATGGAGGTGACCCAGGAAGTCAGAGGGAAATTCTGCGCTTACCATTCTTCCCACTACATATACATGCTGCTTAGAAAATAAATGCCGAGTTTTGTGTATTAACCTTAAATATATATATATATGTCCTGTCATTGTATTGTCTGTTACTAATCTCACTGACACTTTTTTTTTCAGGTGCCTTTCTGATATGAAGTGGAGTTGGGAGGACGCAGAGGCCATCTTTACAAAGATGAAGGTAAGACTATCAGTATATAACTAAGGGGGGCATTTATAAAGTACAGCCATGGGGTTGTGGGAAATAAAAACTGGGGGACAGCCTGGTTATTTGACCGGACGAACACAAATGACCAGCTCTCCTCCAATCATAGAGCAGCTCAATGAACTATCACAGAGTACAAACTGTGACCCCACATTGAAAGTTATCTATAAAATGTGGAGCACGGTGTGCATAGCCCTATGGAGTATAATGGGGAGCAGACAGCGACATCTGCCCTCTGCTATAAATAGGACCCTAAATTTACTTCTCTCCACAATAGCTTCTTTCTCAGTTTTTAAATCGTATTTCATTTTGATGTTTTGCAGATGGAAAACCAGATTCCGGAGGACTTCTTCTACAGAACCAATGGCTATTATGACTTGGACGGCCCAAATGCAGCTGAAGCCTTTATTAAAAAGTTCTCAATGGGATCTGGACTTACAGAGGATTGGGCCAGAAAGTAAGTTTTCATTATTACTTCTCTTTCTATTCTGTTTCTTTTCTTTGGGGTTCAGAATCACATCAGCTATAAATGGAAGGAGCTGCCTGGTCTGAACATCCTATAAAGTCTATTGCCAGATTTAGTTGTCTGTTCATTATGTTTATATGGTTTACTTCTTTATCTTTCAGATTCCTGGAGAATGCCCAGTGGAATTACATTCAGGCAAGACGTGACTTCGCATATATGAAGGTAAGAATATTCGACTAGAACTAGATTTGATTTTTCCACAATACTTTATCACCCAGTAAGCCCCGGACTGTTGCAATTTCATATGAGTTCCAGAACGCATAGAATCGCATGACAAGTGAAATTACACAACTTTCTATGGTGGCCATTCACAAATATGGAGTCCAAATGCATTATTAATAAGGGTCCTGTGTGTGTGGTGCGATTTACATCTCTATAGAGTCTAATGGAAACTGCATGGAAAACGCATAGGTGTTCACTGACTAAGCAATTCCAGTGCCCTTTCTAGCAGGCTATAATGTCTTTATGAGATAATTTTCATAGAGAGAGATAAAGAGAGAATCGTAACTGTATCCAAATCGCATTGTAATCTCTCGTGAATTTGCAAGAAGTCACATTGGAAATTATCCTTGATATCACACTAAACATTGCACCGCATAAGTGTGAATCTAGGCTAAGGGTTTATTCACACAAGCAGTGTTGCCCAACACAGTTTAAATGCAAGCACAAGGAAAATAGTTTTCTATTGTTTCAGATTACCCTAATACCCTCCATTGGTTTGCACTGAAAAAAAAAAAGGACGTAGTAAAAGAATACATTACAAAAAAAGAGAAAGGGTAATAAAATGCACTGGAACACCTGCAAAAAATGCATTATAGTGCAACTTAACCACTTAACGAGCAGCCACGTAGGCCTACGTCAGCTGACTTTAGGTGGTTCTAGCTAGAGGCATCAGCCCGGTACGTTTTTTTAGAGCCGGTGGTCGGCTTCCGGCGGTAACAACCGATGTGGCCAGGACAGGAGCCGCTCGATCATTACCCCAGTGAGCGGGAGGGGACACCCCCCCTCCTGCGGCTCTGCTCGGGTCTCCCGTCCCACCGGGAGACCCATGCAACTGCTGGCTGGATGGATTTCCAGTCAAAGCTGAATGCGGCTTCGATCGGGTCTCCGATGACGTAACCCGAAAGGCGGCGTTCATGACGTCACATCCGGGTTACTCGGCTTCTAAAGGCGCCGGATTTAAAAAGTGAATGTATTCAAAAATGCAGTTTTTGGCGCTTTGAATACATGGAAGTGTATTGGAGGGGTCTGGGGTCTTTTAGACCCCGATCTCTCCATAAAGAGTACCTGTCACTGCCTATTGCTGTCACAAGGGATGTTTACATTACTTGTGACAGCAATAAAAGTGATCAGATTTTTTTTTTTTTTAAAAAAACCTGTGGTAAAATGTAAAAAAAAAATAAAATAAATAGGAAAAAAATATATATATTTTTAGCCGCCCCCGTCGCCGTGAGCATATACGGAAGTCGCGTTGCAAATGAAATTGCTGTTTAAACCACACATGTGAGGTATCGCCACGATCACCAGAACGAGAGCAATAATTTAGAAAGAAGAGCTACACTCTAACTCTAAACTGGTAACTGTTAAAAATTCTCAAAAACGTCGCCTATGGAGATTTTTATTGACTGAAGTTTGTCGCCATTCCGCAGGTGTGCGCAATTTTTAAACCATAACATGTTGGGTATCTATTTACTCGGCGTGACATCATCTTTCACAATATATAAAAAGAAATGGGCTAACTTTACTGTTTAAGAAAAAATGAAGGATGGCGCTCAAGTGTATTAATAACTGGTGATTACCCCAAAAGAGACATAGATAAATGGTCCAATAAAAGTTTATTCTGTGAATCCAAAGATAAAGAAGCAATATGTATATAAAAGAAGTAATTCCTCCTACCAGTCCATGAAGCCTCTGTGTGTCACTGCTGCCTCAGCACGATTTCCTGATGTCAATCCCAAGGAAGGGAGAAAGCTGACAGATGGAAATGGAATGTGGCGCTCACAGCGGGCATTAGCGTAGTACAGCGTGGGCTCCGGTCCAGGAAGCGGCCGCACACCGGACCGTGTGAGCCCCCACCTCCGCTGGGCCCCGCTCCTCTTTTCCACTGACTTATGCCACATTCCATTTCCATCTGTCAGCTTTCTCCCTTCCTTGGGATTGACATCAGGAAATCGTGCTGAGGCAGCAGTGACACACAGAGGCTTCATGGACTGGTAGGAGGAATTACTTCTTTTATATACATATTGCTTCTTTATCTTTGGATTCACAGAATAAAATTTTATTGGACCATTTATCTATGTCTCTTTTGGGGTAATCACCAGTTATTAATACACTTGAGCACCATCCTTCATTCATTCATTCATTTTTTCTTCATCACGTTTACAAGCTATCCAATATATAGGATTGGGCGAACAGTGTTCTCATGGACATTCGTGTTCCACATACTCGTATGTATTCTCCAGGAGACTACCTTTGGGAGTAGCGCCAGAACTTCTCTTTTGAGCTATAACTTTACTGTTTAGTTTTTTCAAAAGCAGTGAAATGTAATTATTTGGAATTTTTCCCCAAAAAATGGCATTTGAAAGACGGCCGCGCAAATACAGCGTGACAAAAAATATTGCAATGACCGCCATTTTATTCTCCAGAGTCTTTGCTAAAAAAATTAAAAAAAAAATATATATATATATATATAATGTTTGGGGGTTCTAAGTAGTTTTCTAGCAAAAAAATACTGATTTTAACTTGTGAACAAAATGTGTCAAAAATGGGCTTGGGGCTAAAGTGGTTACAAACACATGCCAGCATGCACGGCAACCATAACTTACACACTTTCTTTTTTATATTTTGCAGGCACAAAAGGACATTCCAGCAGATGCCTTCATTCCTTAGTTCCATAGGAGCATTCAAGATTTGGACCCTGTTCTACAGAGACTTTTAATGGAAACAGCCAAGAGTGTTATCCTGTTCTACAGAGACTTTTAATGGAAACAGCCAAGAGTGTTACCCTGTTCTACAGAGACTTTTAATGGAAACAGCCACGAGTGTTACCCTGTTCTAGAGAGACTTTTAATGGAAACAGCCAAGAGTATTACCCTGTTCTACAGACTTTTAATGGAAACAGCCAAGCGTCGTACCCTGTTCTACAGAGACTTTTAATGGAAACAGTCAAGCGTCTTACCCTGTTCTACAGAGACTTTTGATAGAAATCAGCAAAGCATATTGGACGTTGTTCTAAGAAGAAACCACCAAGCTCGGCAATCCAAATATATAAACCAACATATCTGGCTAAATCGAACATTTATGGAAGACTGCCCCAGCCAGATTTTGCTTATTCCATGCCTGCTGCCCATTTAGACAATGCTGATTCCCTGCCTGCTACCCAGCTGGATTCCGGTACGAAGGTTAAGCCCCCGTCTGCTGATGGGTCTGACACTTCCAAGTTTCCATTACGGTCACATACCTTACATGGGTTGCCTGTCTAGCCTAAGATTCTTCCAATATTTGCATTATTCAAGTCCCTTTTGGAGCGTATTTCTCCTGTTGTTTCAAAGCCTGGTGGTCCAGACATTTCAACTGTAACCAGTAGCTGTATTTGCCATAACAACCCCAATAATAGCGCTATTCTGGGTAGTGGTCGAGTACCAAATGGGCTTTGTCACGACCCAGATGAAATTGCTGTGCATTTGCCATAACAGCCTAGAAAGTAGCAATCTTTTGGGGGGTGGTCGAGTACCATATGTACCTTGTCACATTCCAGATGCTCTTGCTGAAACTTCAAGTGGACTTGGGGACCTTTGCTGGGTAACCAGAGCCTTGGAAAGACCTAGGTGGCAGTTGAAATGCCAAACAATTTTTTGGGGACCAGGCAAGCTACTTGGTTATAACAAGACACCCTGATGTCAGGGCACCGATACTGTCAAATGACTCCAGTGCGAAGTCTTCAGATAACCCATGGCATCTGAGCTTTGGGGTATCTACTGTGTTGAGGCACTGAAATTTTGCAATTTTGTATCTCTTAGGAAATCCAGATGACAGGACACCCAACCAGTTGCCAGACCCCAGCAGTTGAGCATCTAGCCTCATAACTGATTCTGAAGGCAGGGCATCTTGCTGGTTACCAGACTTCAGAAGAAGGGAATCTGGTACGTCTTTCGAGTATGGAAGATTCTCTCTTTCAACTTATTTAGCAAGTGGATATCTCATATGGACTTGTTTAATAAAGTCTGGTTGGAGCATCAGGAGGCCACTCTTTGGAGGTGGGAACTGTCAGGCAGAGCTGCCATCGGGAGGGGGGGGGGGTGGAATGGGGGGGAGGTGACCAATACACAAATGAGGGGCCTGGGGCGTCTCCAGGGGCCCAACTGCCGAGCAGGGCCGGGAGGAGCCTGGTTGCCCTGCTGTCTTTCTCTATGTTCATTCCCAAAAGAGTCGGCAGCTACTGCTCTGTTGCTTTTCTTATATCTGGCTCTTTACTGTCACCTGTGGCTGTTTCCTGCATGTGCAGTCCTCATGTGAGTACTGCTTGTATGTGTTATGAATTGTGATTGGCTGTAGCTCTTCTCTGAGTCCCAGGGACATGTGTCAACTTTGTGAAAACGAGCTGGGACTAGGAAGACCTAATTTATATGTATGATCCGTGTGTATAAGTGAGGGGATGGGTTGTTTCTGTACTGGGGGGGGGGGGGGGGGGGGGCTAGATTGCTGTATGTGTGCTGTGTGTGTGGTGTGTGTGTGTGTGTGTGTGTGGTGTGTGTGTGTGTGTGTGTGTGTGTGTGTGTGTGTGTATATTTAGATAGATAGATTAGTATAGTGTAGAGACTGGCCAGAGAGGGATTCCTTTGATGCAGCTGGCCAGCTTAAAGATGTATTGCAATGCATGTGAACCAAAAAAAAGTTTGCAAGAAATGTATAAAAATGTTTTTTTTTTAAGAAATCACCAAACTTATGTATTCTGTTCTACAGAGAATGTATGTTATCTAATGAAAAATCTGCTTTATTCAATAAAATTTTTTTGGAAAAAAAAAAATGATTTTCTATTTCTGTACAAAACTGATTGTACCATTTGATGTTGCAACTCTTTCATTTTGCTGTATGACTTTGATTCTTTATTCAATAAAAATTATTTTGGAAAAAAAAAAAAATCAGTTTGACCATGTGGGGGACAGTCTGATTATTTTACTTGTCAAACACCCATGACCAGCTCTCCTCCAATAACAGGGACACCCTGTGAACTACCATGTAACTTTCCACATGTAGCCACACACCGAGTGTTGGCCTGTGGATGTCCGAGCTGGACACGGCTATATGGGAATAGCTGAGGCCGTTGTCAGCCTTTCATTAGTTTAAAGAGGCTGACCGGCCGCTGCTGTTCATATTATTAGGTTATTAACCCTTTCCCAGCCAGTGTCATTAGTACAGTGACAGTGCATATCTTTTTAGCACTGATCACTGTAATAATGTCACTGGTCCCCAAAAGGTGTCAAAAGTGTCAGAAAGTGTTCAAATTGTCTGCCACAATATCGCAGTGCCGCAATAAGTCGCTGAGCGCCGCGATTACCAGTAAATAAATAAAAATATCCCATTTTGTAGACACTATAACTTGCGCAAAGCAATCAATATACACTTATTGGGATTTTTTTTTACCAAGGATATGTAGCTCAATACATTGGCATGAATTAGTAAAGAATTTTGATTTTTTACATTTATTTATTTATTGGATGTTTTATAGCAGAAAAAAAAAAAATATGTTTTTTTTTCAAAATTTTCGGTTTTATAGAGGAAAAAAAAAACGCAGTGGTGATCAAATATCTCTGTGATCTGTGGGTGTCTGGGGCAATGGAGAGGCTCCCACAGACTATTCCTTTAGCCCCAGGTCTGTATAAAAGGTAAAAACCTTTGGTTATGGGACTGCAGGAAATAATCAATGGACTACGAGTGCAGCAATGTCACCACACTTGTACTCCATTGAATAAATGGTGGCATATGGAACTTGTAGTCTTTCCTAACACAGATCTGAGTGAATGGATGATATGACTTAGGACAGAGGGGGGCAGATAGAGGGTAGGGGTCTGGAGAATGGCCCCATGATTTATGTTACACTACAGGTATCAGTGTAACATTGGTATGGTCAGAAAGGTGGAAATAGCTTTTAAGAGAAGCTACAGGTGATATTATCTAAACTATAGCAAAGAAGGATGGCGCACTGTGGCGTGCATATTAAAAATGCTGTATAGATTACTGACAAGAGAGTGTCAAGATGAACCATGGAAGTTTAATGAAGTCAAGTTATAAAAAACAAATATAATATAAATAGTCAGCCAAACCGGTCCTGGAGTATCCGGGTCTCCCTGGGGTGCTGTGGTAATCCCAAGTTGTAAAGGCATATAAAAGGGGGGAGAAGGGCGGGACTTTAAATGAAACGCACGGTGGGAATGGCCGTGCGCCTCCATCCCTAATATCAATTGAGACAATACAAAAAGGTTGGGACTTTGAATGAGAGACATGACTTGGTAAAAAATGATATCACATTTATTGATACATATAAGGGTAATCATGATGTAATACACGTATAGGCTGAGATGATATGGTATTAAATAAATAGTAAAGTACATAGTTATACACCCCAACAAAGGCAATCTCAAAAGAACCAGCATAACATTGAGACAGTAGTAACAGAGTAATAAAATGACATCATAACATCCATAGACTGACGCGTTTCGTGGACTACATTCGCCACTTCTTCAGAGTCGGTGTATGATCATATCTATAAAAGTAAATAAGTATATGTGTATAGGTACATTGTATTAGATGGTAATTTGGAAATTGGGGGAGAAGGGGAGAAAGGGGGGATAGGAAACAGAGTCCCCATGATCCCAAAACTTACACGGTAGTTCCAACAGTAACTGGTATTGGAGGTGGGGGCATCGACCCAGATGTCTCCCCCGGGAGCTGAGGGCACGTGGGGCCCACGGGTGAGGCGAAGGTGTCACATACAGAAAAGGATATGAGTAAGTTTTGTTGAAATGTTGCAGGGTAAGCAGAGTATATCTAAATAGAGTAAATAATAATAATGATAATGGTAAATAGTTGTATTGTATACAGAAGACGTAGTATTACTCAACTGATATGTATGGTGAGGGGAAAGTGACAAGGTGATGTGGGCATAAGGGATGAGTTTTTGTGATAAGGAAGTGAACTGTTGAGGAATAATAAGTTGATCGTAAATATGGTAAGAGTATTACTGAGTAGCCAGAGTGTGTCTATATAGAATGAGTAAAAATATTGGCAGTCGTAAGTAAGTATGTACTATATAGAGGTTGTAATGCTACTTAAATAGTATGTATAGTAATTATATACCTGCATGATTATATACTATGTAGAGGTCATGATGCTACTTAATGATATGTATGGTAAGGGAAATTGACAAGGTAATGTGAACCTGAGAAATTAATGAATGAATTGAAGTGGGGGTGAATATATGGTAAAGTGGGCTAATTAAGCAAAAAGAGGGTGATGTGAAAGTGGACTGGTGAGGGTTGTGAGTGAGATGAAGGGAATTAGATGAAGTCGGATGCAACCGACTAACAACTGTGCCTGAATTATAGGAAGTGTAGTGGTGACTGAGTGGAAGAAGGGGGTAATGGGGGAAAGGAAAATATATAGAAAATATAAAAGATATTGAAGGGAAGTTGAAGTAACCTGTAGAAGAATGAATCCAGAAGAAGGAAGAGAACGTGACACAATAACGCCAAAACCCGCCGGCCATCAAGCGCCCAGCGTCACGAGGTGCATAGACATGGAGCCGCAGAGCGGAGGCAGACGCCATGCCGCCCTGCTGGCTTCCTCTTATGCACCAGATGGAACAGCATCCGTCGGCGTGCGGCGCCAAAATGACGTCACACGTCGGCGCAGAGCGTGACGCCGATGTGCGTCGGGACCGCCCACCCGATCCGCCATGCTCCAGAGAGCCTGGGGGGAAGGGGAGGGCACCTGTCACACATCGCAGCTCCCGAGGAAAGCAAGGGGGGAAAAGCCATCACCGCCAGCCAGCAAAGTGGGAGCAAGCTGGAAAGCAAATTGTATAGCCACATATCAGCCAATAAAAGTCAAAAGAAGGAAGAGAACTTGACACAATAACGCCAAAACCCACTGGCCATCAAGCGCCCAGCGTCACGAGGTGCATAGACATGTAGCCGCAGAGCAGAGGCAGACGCCACGAAACGCGTCGGTCTATGGATTTTATGATGTAATTTTATTACTCTGTTACTACTGTCTCATTGTTATGCTGGTTCTTTTGAGATTGCCTTTGTTGGGGTGTATAACTATGTACTTTACTATTTATTTAATACCATATCATCTCAGCCTATACGTGTATTACATCATGATTACCCTTATATGTATCAATAAATGTGATATCATTTTTTACCAAGTCATGTCTCTCATTCAAAGTCCCAACCTTTTTGGATTGTCTCTATTGATATTAGGGATGGAGGCGCACGGCCATTTCCACCGTGCGTTTTATTTAAAGTCCTGCCCTTCTCCCCCCTTTTATATCCGAATCAGGGATGGAGAGACATGACAGGTTGATACATTTTTGTTTCACTGTGCATTGACTGCACATATTGGCTTACATTTTTTTGAGCCTAATGTGCTGTGTCAATATAGATTCCCCCCGTATGAGTTGGGGGTTTCTTTGCACTTTAGTTACATGTATTAACCTGCGCTATATATATCTATATATATATTTTTTTTATACATACTCCACATACTGGATACATAATTGACTTTTATTGGCTGATATGTGGCTATACAATTTGCTTTCCAGCTTGCTCCCACTTTGCTGGCTGGCGGTGATGGCTTTTCCCCCCTTGCTTTCCTCGGGAGCTGCGATGTGTGACGGGTGCCCTCCCCTTCCCCCCAGGCTCTCTGGAGCATGAAAAGAGGTAGGGGTGACCAGCGCTATGGAGTGCAGACCTTAGACAATAGTGAAGGTGTAAGCTGCCAACAACCAAACCCACGGAGGGTTAAAGTGTGAAATATATATGAAAGGAGGTTGTAACGGCGCTACCTTAAAGTGAATAAGTGCTTATTGTATGTGCCAACTTAAAACAAAGTGCCAATAAAAACTTGTGTCATAAAAAACGTTTAAAATTAAATAAAGTGCACCATGGGCGGAGTCGTAACGTCATTTCGTCACTTCCGGTTTTCGGAGCCTGGGCCGTGGAACGCGGAAGCTTCCCGGCCATCACCGCTGATCCTAGACAGCCTCAAACGTGAGTCTTTATGCTCTCTCTTCCACGCTACAGATATACTTCACATCATGGGGTTTCTTTCTTCTAACCTGAGGTACTAAAAAGCCTGGTTCGACCCATTGGAGAACCCCGGAAGAAACCGACCATCTCTTCCCTTAAAGTACAGGTCGTATATCTAGGGGCGACATCTAGTGGATGTACAACATAATTGCAACCCCAATTTTATTCATCACTCTCTTTTATTTAATTTAGCACTTTCTTCACTTTAGTGGCATTTCAGATTCCACGCACGGCACGGATTAATTTATTCTCACTGTCTTATGCGATTTTTCACTTATGCATTTAATTTATTTTCTGTCAATTGCTATTAATAAAAAATAAATGCACATTGGGAACTTATTATTTCTTACTCGTCCAGTATATGCAGCACAGCACTTGCACTTTACTGAGTTGAACTTTATGGGCCCAGTCCATTAACCAACTAACCTGGTCACACCATAAATCACCAGTGCACTTTATTTAATTTTAAACGTTTTTTATGACACAAGTTTTTATTGGCACTTTGTTTTAAGTTGGCACATACAATAAGCACTTATTCACTTTAAGGTAGCGCCGTTACAACCTCCTTTCATATATATTTCTCTCTGGAGCATGGCGGATCGGGTGGGCGGTCCCGACGCACATCGGCGTCACGCTCTGCGCCGACGTGTGACGTCATTTTGGCGCCGCACGCCGACAGCTGCTGTTCCATCTGGTGCATAAGAGGAGGCCAGCAGGGCGGCATGGCGTCTGCCTCCGCTCTGCGGCTCCATGTCTATGCACCTCGTGACGCTGGGCGCTTGATGGCCGGCGGGTTTTGGCGTTATTGTGTCACGTTCTCTTCCTTCTTCTGGATTCATTCTTCTACAGGTTACTTTAACTTCCCTTCAATATCTTTTATATTTTCTATATATTTTCCTTTCCCCCATTACCCCCTTCTTCCACTCAGTCACCACTACACTTCCTATAATTCAGGCACAGTTGTTAGTCGGTTGCATCCGACTTCATCTAATTCCCTTCATCTCACTCACAACCCTCACCAGTCCACTTTCACATCACCCTCTTTTTGCTTAATTAGCCCACTTTACCATATATTCACCCCCACTTCAATTCATTCATTAATTTCTCAGGTTCACATTACCTTGTCAATTTCCCTTACCATACATATCATTAAGTAGCATCATGACCTCTACATAGTATATAATCATGCAGGTATATAATTACTATACATACTATTTAAGTAGCATTACGACCTCTATATAGTACATACTTACTTACGACTGCCAATATTTTTACTCATTCTATATAGACACACTCTGGCTACTCAGTAATACTCTTACCATATTTACGATCAACTTATTATTCCTCAACAATTCACTTCCTTATCACACCCCCCCCCCCACTCCACCCAACTCATCCCTTATGCCCACATCACCTTGTCACTTTCCCCTCACCATACATATCAGTTGAGTAATACTACGTCTTCTGTATACAATACAACTATTTACCATTATCATTATTATTATTTACTCTATTTAGATATACTCTGCTTACCCTGCAACATTTCAACAAAACTTACTCATATCCTTTTCTGTATGTGACACCTTCGCCTCACCCGTGGGCCCCACGTGCCCTCAGCTCCCGGGGGAGACATCTGGGTCGATGCCCCCACCTCCAGGACCAGTTACTGTTTGAACTACCGTGTAAGTTTTGGGATCATGGGGACTCTGTTTCCTATCCCCCCTTTCTCCCCTTCTCCCCCAATTTCCAAATTACCATCTAATACAATGTACCTATACACATATACTTATTTACTTTTATAGATATGATCATACACCGACTCTGAAGAAGTGGCGAATGTAGTCCACGAAACGCGTCAGTCTATGGATGTTATGATGTCATTTTATTACTCTGTTACTACTGTCTCATTGTTATGCTGGTTCTTTTGAGATTGCCTTTGTTGGGGTGTATAACTATGTACTTTACTATTTATTTAATACCATATCATCTCAGCCTATACGTGTATTACAAAAAACAATAAGGTGTGACCACCCTTCTCCTGCGCTTGGTATCCAAACCCCTCGACCACACTCCTCACGGGACTGACAACTGGCTTCTCAGATGGCTAGGGTCTTGCTGCCCATATCGGACTGGGGTAGTCCACCGGTACTAGAAGCAAAGAAAACAAAAAAGGGCGCACCGACCTAGCGCATTATCCTCAATAAAAGGCTTTATTATGTAACATTAAAAAATGGCTACTCACAGACGTAGATAAAAGTGTGGCTCTGAGGAAGAGGCTAGACCTCGAAACGCGTCAGCCGTCATCTCATCGGTTATGGACGATTATATGGACTAAACCCGGACATTTGAGCAATCTAGCTTGATACGATATACTTTTATCTACGTCTGTGAGTAGCCATTTTTTAATGTTACATAATAAAGCCTTTTATACGTGTATTACATCATGATTACCCTTATATGTATCAATAAATGTGATATAATTTTTTACCAAGTCATGTCTCTCATTCAAAGTCCCAACCTTCAAGTTGTAAAGGCAGGGCAATCCGATCACAATGGATAGTACCAAGCAGGGAGAGGTAATCCAGTGTGCCAAAGGACATCGCTGCGGTAGTGGGAGACAGGATGGGTACTGTGTGCGGCCGCTACACAGACCCAGAGCCGGATCCTCCGCAATCACCGCATCCTATGCAATCGCCGAAAGTGGCACGCAGTTGACGTCACCGGAAGTGACGGCCGGAAGCTCAGTAGGACGCCGGGCTGGATGTTGGCGGTGACACGCAAGCTTCTGGTTGCCGCAACTACATGTTTCGCGCGCATGCGCTTTGTCAAGTTGCGTCAACTGGCAACCAGAAGCCATATAAAGCCGGAATAGTGGGCGGATTTGAAACAAGCGGCCAATAGCGACCAAAAAAAGAAAAGAGAAAACAAGAAAAAAACGAGGAAAAAACGGGAATCCCAAAGCAACCCTGGAGATATGGGATATACTCCATTGGTTAATGAATTAAATAAATAACAATATTAAAAGATTAAAAAAGAATACGTCATAGATCTATAAATGTATATTATACATAATTACAAAGTACATCATCATTCAGTCTCTTGTGGTATAAGCGCCGGTTCACCGCAACGCTACTTGCAGGGGCGACCTCCGAAATTGCGGTGCGAGCAGCGCGCCGCGACCTCGGAGCGGCCGCCACAGACTTCATAACATTGAAGTCTATGGCGGTCGCCTGCTGGTCGCCCCAAAGAAGCTCCGGACCCTTTTTCTAGGTCGGAGCGACTTGTGTCGCTCCTATTAGAACGGGTCCGCAGCTTCCCTATGGGAGGCGACCTGCGGCGACCTGTGAGGCGACCAGGTCGCCTCACAGGTCGCCCCAGTGTGAACCGGCACTAAAACTACAATTATTGATAAAAAATGTTTAAATATATTAAGAGATCTATAAGAAATACATAAATGAAAAATAATAATAATGGATAAGAAGGGCTATCCATAGCAAATGCCTGTGCATATCTCACCCGAATATACACGCATACCCATAGATGTCCTCTCATTTGTGTACCAAGATAAATAGACCAAGGACCAATACCTAAAGTCCATAAAAAAATTAAAAACTATCAAATTTCATATAGGAAATACATATAAAAATTTGACACATGTAAAAATTTGAATAAAAAATGGAAAGAGAAGATTTTTATTGGTCACATTCCTAACATCATAGCCATCTGGATTTATGACCTTTCAGGAATCTGTTCAAAGGATTAGCGCCTGGACCATTTTTTGTTTGAGGTGATATTATCTGAAGATCCTAACCAGACACATATACAGAGCTCTACATTTTATAGGCCAGTGTGGAGCAGCAGATGGGTTTGGAGCAGCTCCTCCACGCTGGGCTTAAGGGAGTTACTTAGCCAGCCAAACATGGATTAATATTCAGCTGCTTCAGCAGGGACCGGCTGATATTCGATCCATGTATGGACACTGTGCTCTATCTACTAATCCACTTCTGTACATCCGCCCTGTCAGATTTCCCCCACTCGCTCAGCTCTGCAGGCTATAGCCTACAACACTGATTAGGGTACTATGATGGTGGGGAAGTCTCCCTGTCATTAGAAAACAATAGCTCAGAAGGGAGCAAATAGCTGAAGTGTGTGGAAGGGGGAATCCAGGCTGTTTTTTTGCCCATTGAACCCATGGTTGAATGGAAAAACTGACTTATCTATGGGCTGTCTTACACTGACACCATCCTTTGGGCCACTTAAAACATGAGGGGAATCTCGTTACCATTTTTCTTAAAAACATAAAACCCTTAAAGATGAACGAAAGCCTTACATTGAGTCTTGCACAGTTGTACAAAATCCTCTCCTATACTTAAAGGATAAGTCCACCCTAACACTGAAATCCCTGCATCTATAGACCTCCACTATCTAACACTAACCTATCTAGCCCTGTAATGAAGAAATCAGTATAAATACCTTTTTTTGAAGCCGATCCAACCCGATCCCACTCTGAGCTGTCAGTCGTGGCTTCAATGTGCAGGCGGGTGCAGAGGACACAGCCAACAACGGAAACCCCAAAGTCTATGGGTGAGGTCACTTCCCATTCATTTCATAGCCGCTGTCAGCTGTGTCGTCCGCAGAGCTTCCGCCGCTGGAGACCGGATTGGATCCGCTTTAAATAAGATCTGTGTACTGATTTCTTCTTTATAGGGCTAGATAGGTTAGTGTTAGATTGTGGAGGTCTATAGATGCAGGGATTTTACTTTTAGGGTGGACTCATCCTTTAAAGTATAACAAAAGACAAAACTTTTTCTAGATTTGGAAAGAGTGGAGAGGGATTAGAACATCTTTCAGGTTTTTATTGATGTCCCAGTTAGGCAGATTCACCCTCTCTTTGTCCTGTTTACTGTTGTCACCAAACGTGAAAGTAAAAGAAAAACACAAATTTTGGGTTGTCCCCAGAACAGGAATGGAGGGGAAATATTCCAATGAAGAAAGCAGTTCTGGTGACAACCAGGGAGTCCTTTACTTTGGAGGGATATTCTCCCACTTCATGTTTTGGCTATAGGACAATAAATGATGGGAAATTTCCCAATGGGACACAGACAGCAAAAATAAACCTTACAGGGGTATAAATTATTCTCCACATACTCTACTATACTCTAAATACTCTATCCAAAATGAGCGGAGGAAAAAACTTGCCATTAGTTCTACTTGAAATAGCTTTCTCTGATTTCACTGCACACTGTGAGCTTCTCACACTGTGCATTAGAAGCTGCAGGAGGTCAGATAGAGCCGGTCTCATTTCCTAGCTGTGCAATGTAAAGCATTGTCTAGTCCTTTCCTCCTTAGCCTGACTGTCCTTGGCTGTCCTTTTCATTCCTTGAATTTCAGGTCTTTCACTTATGGAGGCTCAGCATCACATGTGGGCATTACCCAAGGTGGTCGGCATGAAAATCCCAACTGCCTAGGAAGGCCCACTCCTCTAGACTAACAATCTCCTAATTAAAATATTTTTATATTTCCATAACTCCTCCAAAGAGTCAACCCACTGCTTGTATCAGAGCTGAGAGGTCCTGAGAGAAGTACTGAGGGACGGTGCTGGGAAGTTTTCAGGAAGTTATGTACAATATCCTGCCAGATCCAATCAAACTAATCTCAGCCTCAAAGTAGTTTAAAGTCTGATGTCCCTGCCATAGCTATACGTGGGTATCCATACACTATGGCCAAGCTATATAGAAACCCATCAATCTACCAGAATGTTTCTGAGCCATTACCAACCCATGTCCCTTTACACATTGTCTGACTACTCACAGAGAAAGTAGATGCTGGACTCGGGTCTGCGAAGCTCCTTGATCAAATATTCTACATTTTCCTGTATTGGAAAAAGAAAAACATTGGATTTAAAAAGCCGGTTCCCCTAACACGCATCATGCACAGGTTTAGTTTAAAAGGAAGCTCCACTTTTCTGGAAAAAATAGCAAATAAAAAAATAATATAGCATATACAATCGCTGCACAAGTCCTATGGTAATTGCAGGTTATTGTAAATGACGTTTCCTTTCTAATCTACAGCGCTGTCATTTTCTCTAACATGCAATGTAATATGGCGACAGAACACCCCCCCCCCCTCCCTCCCAAAATATAATTTACTGCTTGTATGATTGGCTCACTGATTTTCCCAGAAGTCTGCACACTAAGATAAAATCCTTTTTGGTGAGATACTCCCAAAGGTTAATCACTTCTAAAGGGGTGCAGACGCTGCCACTTTCCTCATTGGAACCCTTCAAGTGCTGCAGCTGATGATAATTATAAAATCTCTCCCGTTCACATTCACTCATGGACACAGACAAACAAACAGCCTTTTCTTCAGAATAGCAATTAGTAGGAATCTACTATAAAGTTCATTAAAATCTGTGCAAAGTACACAGATCACCCAGAGGGGAATGTTTTATTCTCAATAAAAGTGGAGTTACTCTTTACAGCCTACATCCAAGATAGGCAGCCCCCCGACCTCTTTGTAGCACCCCCTTCATTCCTTTGTTAAATAAAGGAATATTTATTGGATGAATTAACACAAAGCTAACAGAAAAGGGAATAAACGTTCAGCATGTAATGCAGTGTAAGGAACTCAATATTTCACATTTTAAAAAACATTTTCTATGCACATCTTTATTGAAGCCGTCTTTGCAGCAGTCACACATGACATCCTGGGGTCCATTAGAATGCAGAAAACCTGGATTGAATAAGAGGGGGAAGTTTTAAACTGCAATTTGTGCTTGACTGTATGCAGTACAATGGGGGGGGGGGGGGGGGTGGGCAGAAGTATTTAAAAGGTGGAAGTTATAAAGACTAAACTTCTACTATAAAGTGAACCTGTCATCGCTGATGTTTAGCGTGTTAGTTCCTTGGCTCTCTTACTGCAATTTCAGAGTCCCTTACATTACATAGGTTTTCATGACGGGGACAGGAGGAAAAAGATAGAGGGGTTATGTTACTGACAGAGTACAGCTCCCTATGCTGAAAAAAAAAATGTTAAGGTCAATTAAGTTATAAGTGTTGCTGGGCCAATATTGAGTCAGTGCCCACCGCTCCCCCACCCTACGGAAACCCAAGACATTGCAGTCAAAGAAGAAAAAGGCATGGCCTGACCACCAAGGTAGCGTAAACCAGGGGACTCCAAACTTTCTAAATAAAGGGCCCTTTTTTGTTCCTTCAGACTTTAGGTGGGCCGGACTGTGGACTCTGGGAATAGAAAATCCATCAGGCTTGATGGTCAGTGGGAGTAAAATAATTGCATCGCACCCCAGTGGTTATTAGGAGGAATAGCGCCCCATTGTTGGTGTTAGTGGAAGGAATAAATATCTAATCGGCAGTAGTGGATGAAAGAGTGTCCCGTCTGTGTCAGTGGGAGGAATAGCATCCCCATCATTTGACATCAGTAGGAGAAATAGCGCCCAATCACTGGCATCAGTGGGAGGAATAGCACCCAATCACTGGCATCAGTGGGAGGAATAGCACACCATTCTTTTGGTGTTAGTGGGAAGAATGGTGCCCCATGATTAGTATCAGTGGCAGGAAAGGTGCCCCATCATTGGTATCAGTGTGAAGAAAAGCTCCCAATCATTGGTATCAGTGGCAGAAAAGCTCCCAATCATTGGTATCAGTGGGAAGAATAGCACCCCATCATTGACATCAGTGGCAGGAATGGTGCCCCATCATTGGTATTAGAAATAAAGAAGGGTTGGGACTTTATATGAGAGACACAATAAGGCTGGTAGGGTAAAATATAACACCTTCATTGGTACATACATATATATATATACACAAGCATGACATGTAAAATATATACAAAAAACAAGATAGTAGAGAAACTTGTAAGTGGTCCCCAGTCCAGATTCAGAAGAAACATCATGGCAAAGTACCAAAGGTAGTGGTTGACTGTAATCATAACATCAGCAGACTCGACACCAGATGTGGTGCGCCTACTCTGTGCGCCCTCAGCTCCCGGGGGAGACATCCAGGGTCATGCAATTACCTCCAGTGCCCGGTATTGCCTGAGTTGCAATGTAAGTCTAGGGAATTTGGGGGCTCTGTTGTCCCCCCTTCCCCCCTCCCAGCTTCTTCTAATCATCATTGCTGAAATTTTTTTCATACTCATATATATATTTTTTATAGACACATTTCATACATCTTCTTATGATTAAGTGGCATTTCTATTCCATGAAACGCATCTGCTGATGTTATGATTACAGTCAACCACTACCTTTGGTACTTTGCCATGATGTTTCTTATGAACCTGGACTGGGGACCACTTACAAGCTTCTCTACTATCTTGGTTTTTCTATATATTTTACTTGTCATGCTTGTATATATATGTATGTACCAATAAAGGTGTTATATTTTACCCTACCAGCCTTATCCTGTCTCTCATATAAAGTCCAAACCCTTCTTTATTTCTACTTGAATAGTGATGAAGGTGCACGATACATCCCACCGTGCGCCTCATTTAAAGTCCCACACCTCCCCCCCTCTTTACATCATTGGTATTAATGGGAGGAATGGTGCCTCATTATTGATATCAGTGGGAGAAATGGTGCCCCATCATTGGTATCAGTAGGAGGAATGGTGCTCCATCATTGGTATAAGTGAAGCAAAGGAGACCCGTCATTGGTATTGGTGGCAGGAATGGTGCCCCATCATTGGTATTAGTGGGAGGAAAGGTGCCTCATTATTGATATCAGTGGCAGGAATGGTGCCCCATCATTGGTATCAGTGGGAGGAAAGGTGCCTCATTATTGATATCAGTGGGAGGAATGGTGCCCCTCCACTGCCATCGGTAGGATAAATGGTACCCCATCATTGGTATCAGTGGGAGGAATGGTGCCCCTTCATTGGTATAAGTGAAGCAATGGAGACCCGTCATTGGTATTAGTGGGAGGAATGGTGCACCATCATTGATGTCAGTGGGAGGAATGGTGCCCATCATTAATGTCAGTGGGAGGAATGGTGCCCATCATTAATGTCAGAGGGAGGAATGGTGCCCATCATTAATGTCAGAGGGAGGAATGTTTCCCCATCATTGGTGTCAGTGGGAGGAATGGTGTCTTATCACTGGAATCAGAGGGAGGAATAGTGCCCCATCACTGGTATCAGTGGGAAGAATGGAGCCCCATCATTGGTATCAGTGGGAGGGGAGGAATAGTGCATCATCACTGATGTCAGTGGGAAGAATAGTGTCCCATCACTGGTATCATTGGGAGGAATAGCACCTCATTTTTTGGCGTTAGTGGGAAGAATAATGTCCCAAGAGCCAAATGAAGACAAGCAAAGGGCCGCAGTTTGGAGACCATTGGCATAGACAATGGTGGTCACAGTGTAAAGGAGGAGCTGAAGGCACAGATAGGGAAAGATTTGCAGGACATCCACCCAAACAATGATATCCCATTCACACTCTACTTTGCTGTTGCTTTTTATATTGACCCCAGCCTTCAACTTCACACATGTGCTCCTACCTGGAAGTAATAGAAAGCATGACCTGCTGGTCTGTGCTGAGGGTCAGACACAAGAAGAACTGCTGCAGGAAAGAAACACAA
Source organism: Pelophylax lessonae (assembly GCF_965119305.1). NCBI lineage: Eukaryota > Metazoa > Chordata > Amphibia > Anura > Ranidae > Pelophylax > Pelophylax lessonae. The sequence goes on along the minus strand of NC_138780.1, from coordinate 45,386,830 downwards.
ATTCTTCCACTTTAATTGCAAAATGATTTTGTTGTATTGTTATTATAACTCATTAAAAAGTCACAGAGGTGTCTTTGGGGCCATTTACCCCAGTGGTCTCCAAACTGTAGCCCGCGGGCTGAATGCATCCCTTTGTTTGCATTTATCTGTCCCTCTGGGAACCATTTCTCCTAATAACACCAACAATGGAGGACTGTTCCTCTCAATGACACCAAAGATGGGGCACTATTTCTCCAATACTAATGATAGTTTACTATTCCTGGGTCTTTCTGACAAAAGGTGATATGTCTCTTTTTTTTTTTTTCACTCCCATTGACCACCAAGTCAGAGGCATTGTTTATTCCCACTTTCGCTGGGGCATTTTCTACTCCTGAGGGACCACAGTCCAGTATGCCTAATATCTGAAGGACAATAAACTGGTCCTTTGTTTAGAAAGTTTGGAGACCCCTGATCTAGACAAAAGGAGGATAAAATAGATGGTGAAGGAGAGACATGCTGTGGACTGTTAGAGGTAATGCGGCCTCTTGTGGTAGGCTGCTAAAATTGTGACCTCTAGTGGAGAGATGGAGGAAGTTCAGGTAAGAGAGAAAATAAAGCACCAGGGAGTGACCCAGAGGAGTTTTGTGTGTGTAAAGAAGCAATAACTGTGCAGAGAGGTATTCCTCTAGCATATAGGCATACAAATACCCAGTGAAGATAATAAAAGTCTAATGATGTACAGTATCTCATAGAACTAAGTACATCTCTCATATTTTTGTAAATGTTTTATTATAGCCTTTTATGTGACAACACTGAAGAAATAACACTTTGCTACAATGTAAAGTAGTGAATGTACAGCTTGTATAACAGTGTACATTTGCTGTCCCCTCAAAATAACTCAACACACAGCCATTAGTGTCTAAACCACTGGCAACAAAAGTGAGTACACCCCTAAGAGAAAATGTCCAAATGGGCCCAAAGTGCCAATATTGTGTGTGGCCACCATTATTTTCTAGCACTGTCTTAACCCTCTTGGGTATGAAGTTCACCAGAGCTTCACAGGTTGCCACTGGAGTCCTCTTCCATTCCTCCATGAAGACATCACAGAGCTGGTGGATGTTATAGACCTTGCACTCCTCCACCTTCCGTTTGAGGATGCCCCACAGATACTCAATAGGCTTTAGGTCTGGAGACATGCTTGGCCAGTCCATCACCTTTACCCTCAGCTTCTTTAGCAAGGCAGTGGTCATCTTGGAGGTGTGTTTGGGGTCGTTATCATGTTGGAATACTGCCCTGCGGCCCTGTCTCTGAAGTGAGGGGATCATGCTCTGCTTCAGTATGTCACAGCACATGTTGGCATTCATGGTTCCCTCAATGAACTGTAGCTCCCCAGTGCCGGAAGCACTCATGCAGCCCCAGACCATGACACTCCCATCACCATGCTTGACTGTAGGCAAGACACACTTGTCTTTGTACTCCTCACCTGGTTGCAGCCACACACGCTTGACACCATCTGAACCAAATACGTTTATCTTGGTCTCATCAGACCACAGGACATGGTTCTAGTAATCCATGTCCTTAGTCTGCTTGTCTTCAGCAAACTGTTTGCAGGCTTTCTTGTGCATCATCTTTAGAAGAGTTTTCCTTCTGGGATGACAGCCATGCAGACCAATTTGATGCAGTGTGTGGCGTATGGTCTTAGCACTGACAGGCTGATCCCCCACCCCTTCAACCTCTGCAGCAATGCTGGCAGCACTCATACGTCTATTTCCAAAGGACAACCTCTGGATATGACGCTGAGCTAAGGGCTATATGAGCCCAATTTGGGCATTTTCACTTAGGGGTGTACTCACTTTAGTTGCCAGCGGTTTAGACATAAAAATGGCTGTGTGTTGAGATATTTTGAGGGGACAGCACATATACACTGTTATACAAGCTGTACACTCACTACTTTACATTGTAGCAAAGTGTCATTTCTTCAGTGTTGTCACATGAAAAGATATAATAAAATATTTACAAAAATGTGAGGGGTGTACTCAGTTTTGTGAGATACTGTAAATCCAATATTACATAGAAGATGTGAATGCATTGTTGTTCCTGTACAGAGTATTTGATCTGGCTATAATATGGGAGGACATTTGGAGGACTGTCACTTGGGAGTTGTTTTATCAAGGTGTGAGAATGGGGAAAAAAGCACAAGCAATGTCTCCAGCTGTTTCATTCTAACCTACAGAGTGCCAGCAACCATTCTGCCATCTGTTTTAGGGATACTTCATTTACAATAGAGCAATAGATGTTTTCTATAGTGTACCAGTCAGCCACACCACCCTTTCTTAAAGTAGAACTGAAGGTAAAACTTTTATCTTTATTTTGGATAGAGTGGAAATAGATTAGAACACCCGCCAGGTTTGTATTGCTGTCTGTGTCCCCATTAGGGAGATTTACCCTCTTCATTTGTCCTGGTGACCATTATAAAGAAAAAAAAAAACTTAAAAAAAAGGTGTCACCATAATACAAATAAAGAGGACATCTTCAAATGGGGACACTAGTTCTGGTGACAACTAGGGATTCCCTGACTTTGGAGGGATTTCCGCTCACTCGCTGTTTTGGCTATGGGACAGGAAGTAAAGGGAAATCTCACTGGGACACAAAAAGCAAAAACATGACAGAGGTTTAAACCCTCCCCTACTCTATCCAAAATGAAAAAAAAAGAAGCTTTTAATAACAGGATACTTACCGGTCCAGGGATCCAGCGCTGTCCTCACCCAGGCTGGTTCTTTGTGTTCCTATCACCGGCATGTTTAGTGTGGGAAGCCGGCTGTCACTCCTTGCGGCTTCACAATTGGCTTCTCAATGTGCATGAGCAAAATGTGCTGCACAAATGATCCCTCAGCCTCCTAAGACCCGTGACATGTCCCAAAAGGTTGTGGGAGGGAACTTACAGTAGAATGGTCTCGTTTTTTTAAGTACGCACTCCCCCCAAAAATAAAAAGTTTCAAAAGAAGAAGAGCGGAGGAGAAGTGGAACTTCCCCAATAGGGTGTAATTCTGCTTTGATGATCTGAGAACCCTGCTAATGATACAGGAGAGCTATTCCCAATCACACCCACTGGAAGGGACTTCTTGTCTCTCACATGCAGAAAACCCGATGTATCCGAGTGTCAGAACAAAGACTTCTCACATTCCACAATTAACCACTTCAGCTCCAGGAGGTTAAACCCCCTTCCTGACCAGGCTCCCGTGTTTTGCCATAAGGCACTGCAATGCTTTACCTGATAATGGTGCGGCCGTGTGAAGCTGTACCCAAATGAATAAATATTTGATCACTGCTGTGAAAAAGTAAAACTAATGCAGCCATCAGATCTAAGGACAGGTAATACTCAGCTTCCTTTCCACTGCTCTGGGATGATGCTGTCTCATCTCTGGAACACGGGTCTGGGAATGATATGTCCAGCTCTCACCGGCTCCCCCTCCTCTGTGTACCACCATTCTGTATCGGTGGGTTTCCTGAAGAACAATCTCCGGTTAGTATGAAGCAATATTCGATCACCAAAATCACACCGCTATGGACGCCAGATAACATGGAAAGGAGGTCAGTGATGTCTGACCAGCACAGATGTACAATAGGACAGTCCTGAATAAAATGTATGTGATCACCTGGACCTCCAATCTTATCCTGACAATCCACCTCATCATCGACTCACGATGATGTGTACACAGATGTTAAAAACGCCACGTTCAGATCTGCATAGTGCTTTTTTTGTACAGATGCGAACGCAGCTCAATGATAGCTGATGTGTCCATACACACAGAAGGGTTTAGCAGAAAGTATGCAACAAGTATGCAGGGTTTTAAAAGTATGCAAAATCTCAAGGCAATCCAGTCTGACATTGGGTCCCCTGTCACATCAGAGACCTCAGTCACTGTCCCCAAACTTCTGTCTATCAGACTTTAGAGGGGGCCGGACTAGGGCCAATGGGAGTAGAAAATGTCCTGGCATCCAGTGTGGGTAAGCAAAGCCCCATTGTTGGTGTCAGTGGGAGGACTAGTGCCCCATCGTTGGTGTCCGTGGGACAAATTTTTGCCCATTGTTAGCATTAGTGGGACAAATTCTGCCCCATCATTAGTGTCAGTGGGAGGAATTGTGCCCTTTTGTTGGTGTCAGTGGGAGGAGCAATGCCCCATCATTGGTGTCAGTGGGAGGAATTGTGCCCTTTCATTGATGTCAGTGGGAGGAGCTGTGCCCCATTGTTAGTGTCAGTGGGAGGAACAGTGGCTCATTGTTGGTGACAATGGAAGGAATTTTTTCCCCACCATTGGCAGTCACAGACGCCCTGCAGACCAACGGGGCCACATCCAGGGAGGCTTTACGGATATACTGCAACCCCTGTATCAACTGGTCCGTCAATTCCGCCAGCTCCGGGGGATGTTGACTCCCTTCCAAATCCTGGCGCAGGATTCTAGCCCATTCCGTTAAAGTCGGAGAGACCAAGGCAATGGCGAACACCGGCCTCAATATTGAACCTGTCACAGTGAAAAGATGGCGGACCAGGGCCTCAGCCTTCCTGTCTGCAGGATCTTTAAAGGACAGAGTGTCCTCCACTGGTAACAAGGTGGCTGTAACGGAACCGCGACCCACACTGTGTTTGTGGGCCTCCGTCAGTATACCGCTTCCTCCCAGTCTTAAACATAGATATCAAATATCATAGCCGCCACCATACAAAGCTAGCCAACAACTTAGCTTGTACAAGTTCTGGAACCTTCTCTTTATTAAACAGTTTCACACTCAATATATACAGCACAAGGAAACATCCCCCTCCTGATCAATCTACTACCCCAGGTCAGGTGGGCCTGATTACATTATCATATGCAGATAGCCTTGTATACAGAATTATAATTACCCTGAACTCATTATCTAAAGGACAGCCAACACAAACAGTATTCTACTTTTCTACCAGTAACTAATAGATGACAATGATTCAATCAACCTGAGCCAATTAACTAGCAGACTGCCGTCCTCGAGCTTCTGAAATACAATACACATTATTATGAGTGTAAACACAGAACCCATTGTAGATAACAGGTGAGTAAATCAGCTTATTCAACAATGTCTGGAAGACAAGTGGTTGAGTTGATATTAGCATTTGCCTTGAGTCTTACTGTCTTGGGGAGACATGGACTTGAATCCAAAGTAACATTACTGCAAATGCCCCACATATAGTGTCTGTCTTTCATTCCCAGTGATGGTGAGTAACGTCACAATGGCCTTCTTCAGCCTGGAAACCTGTGAATCTACCACCAGCAGAACCGTCAGTTTCTTCAAGAGGGAATCCTCAAAGGGGTACCTCTGAGCCAAACGCTTTTGTATCCCAACCTTTAATTTTGGGGAACTCCACTCACTAGTGACAATCTCATCAAAATAGGGGGGAAACAGAAATGCCTTAATCGCCTTGGATGGTCTGCGGGTACCTAACTGCACCGGCGCAGCTGACGTAGCGCCGGCTGTGTCTTCCATCTTTAAAGTTTCCCGCACTGATACTATCAGTGCCTCCAGAAGTGACTTTTCTTGTGCGGAAGACGTGGAAGAGGACTCATCCTCACTATCAGAGCCATCCATTGCGTGGATGCAGACCCCATGGGGTTGCTGGAGTCCACGGCGGCCACATCAGCCTTTAGAACAGTGGTTCTTAACCTTGTTGGAGGTACTGAACCCCACCAGTTTCATATGCGCATTCACCGAACCCTTCTTAATTGAAAAAATAAAATATGATTTTTTCAAATTCAAAATATAGGTATATATTTAGATATATATTTATACATAGGTGCACAAAAAAAAAAAAAAAAAAAAAAAAAGGCTCCATAGCTCAGGGGTTAGAGCACTGGTCTTGTAAACCAGCGGTCGCGAGTTCAAATCTCGCTGGGGCCTCCCTGCAAGTGTTGGCGACTGTATCTCAAAAAACAAAACCATTAAGAACAAAGAACAAAACCATTAAAACATGGGGTGTCAGGAGAGAACACACTGAGGGGGGAGGTGTTGGGAGGGCATACTATGGGGTATCAGGAGGGCACGCACTGGGGGGAACACACTGGGGGGAGGTGTTGGGAGGGAATTCCATGGGGTATCAGGGGGACATACACTGGGGGGGTTGGGAGGACATAGCATGGGGTGTCAAGAGGGAACAAACTTTGGGGAGGTGTTTGGAGGGCATACCATGGGGTGTTAGGAGGGCCCACATTGGGGGGAGGTGTTGGGAGAGCATTCCATGGGGTATCAGGAGGGCACACACCAGGGGGTATTCACAATGCTTTATTGAGCTAAATGAAAAGGACATGCATTTCCATCTGTCAGCTAACAGCACCTCTATGCTAAGCTGCAGTAACTCAGCAGACGTAGCATAGAGGTCCTTGTAAACTAATCCACCATGTACAGCTAGCTGAGCCTACCTCCAGGAACATTCACTCGGCTCCCTCTGCTCAGCTGCTCACACTTCCCTCTTCCAGGCGGGCGCGATCTCCGTGGTCAGGTACATCCCCATCCCGCCCACTCACGCAGCAAGCAGCCTGCAGGAGATAGGCTGGAAACCTGTTGGGGGAGGTACAGGGGGCTGAGTGTCAAGTGTCTATGTGTAATGGCTGTGAGTTGTCCCGACCGCAGCTCTGATTTCCCGGGGTGCGCTCGGCCTCACAATCAGTAATATTTTCTCGGGGGGAGCAATTGCCCCTTTGTCCCCCCGCCGAACCCCGGAGACTGACTCACCGAACCCCTGGGGTTCGATCGAACCCAGGTTAAGAACCACTGCTTTAGAATCTGAGGACACAGAGGGGGCAGGTGACGGTGGAGGGTGCTTCTTTCCCTGTCTGTTCTACAGGGTCAAATCCACCTTTGATACCAGCGACTGCAGGACCGCCATCATGGCCGCCAGGGCGGACGTAGATTTGGAGGGTCCCGCAGCCTCTGAGAGTGGGTCCGGTGGTGACACTCGCTCTGAATGTTCCATTGAGCAACCTGGGACCACTAGATTTGCAAAAACATTTTGGTCAAAAAATGTTTGTAATATGACCACTTTAATTGTGGCACTACAGCTCCCAGTCACAGCAGGAAGGAGGGCCGCATACACCCCCGTAGACTCACCACACTGCACAGAGTGAGAACCAGCAGTGTCAGTCAGCCTGCTCCATGCCATTCTTAAAAGAAGTGGAACGGCTGTGTCACCACTAGAGGCTCCCACTGCACACTGCTCCCGTGCCTACAAGAAAATGGCAGCCCATAAACTTCCATGGGAGCCTCAACAAACATGGCTGCCGAGTACAATGTATGAACTACAATAAAATGGCGGCACCCCGCGCCGGAAGCGTGGCACACTAGACCCCAGGGCTAATTGCAGGTATTTAAAACATCAATGGAGGGCTTACCAGGGACCCCCTACCATGATCAAAACATGTGCTATTTGTAGCGGGAGCAGCTGCATTGTGCTCCCAGCCCCTGCCAGCCACAGCTCCCCATACGCATCTTACACCACCAAGACAGCCTGGGGGGGTAGCACGGAAGACCTTCTTAGAAATGGGGTACCAGAGGGGTCGGGAGGTCACAGGAAGGACCGACCACCTCAGAATGGGCCGCTTAAATCTTGGAATGGGGGAGCTGTGGGCCAGGGGTATGCTGAGACTCAGGCCATGATCTGGTCATGTGCGTCCTTGTGAGGTGTTACACTCATCGCCCAGCCCCCTTCCAGTGGGGCTATATCATGGCCGACTGAGCGCAGAGCTACAATCTGCACACACTCGCTGGCCAGACTGGGAGGACCGTAAGGATCTAGCATATCCAGTGCGTCATCTAGTCCGGCACTTGATTCTAGTTCTCACAGGAACAACTTGATTGTAGAAGGAAAAAAAAACAAAAAAAGGAAAAAAGTTCCATTCAGTGGCAGCAGGCCGATAGGGGGCGCAGGGGCGCCACCCCCCCGACAAAAAGAAGAAAGAAAAAGTCAATTTTTAGCCCACTAGGGGCGCCTGACTTAGTGGTGGGTATAGGGGGGGGTGTGGTTTTGCCTCCCCCGTGAGGCAGACAGAGGGGCTGATTGGCAGCCTTCTGGGGGTCTTCGGGGCACAGAGCAATGCGCCCGACACTCCCCTTTTTAATGGACCCCTGGCTGTGATTGGTCCAGACTCCAGCTTGGACCAATCACAGGAGGACATCCCGGGACGGTCCTGTGGTCACGTGATATGTGGGGGCGGTGCACCGCCCTGGCGTCACGTCCTTCCCACCCGCCGGCACAGAGTGAGAGCCTGAGAGCCGCATGGAGAACGGACAGAGTTGGACTATCGTACCGCCGCGGCTGCCGCTATCATCAGCAAGCATTCCATTGAAGTTCGCAGTCAGCATCGGCAAGAACTGTCTTGAAGCTGCTTGTGAGGTGAGGAGACGCTGGTGACGTGAGCGGAGTGTGTCGGACCATTGGAGGACCAGAACGTTCCGTTCGTCTGATCGTCATTCGTCTCTCGGCCCAGACTTACCCGCCTCCTAATTTCTGGACTGGAGCCTCTTCCTTCCTTAACAGGTAAGCAAATTCAATCCCCAGGCCTGCCCTGAGCTAGCTTGAACTAAAAAAACCAACAGACCAGTCATAACTCATGAGAGACCAAGACTACACTACAACAAACCCATGCTGATCAGGTCACTGTGCATTGATGGGACATGCTGATCAGGTCACTGTGCATTGATGGGACATGCTTATAAGGTCACTGTGCATTGATGGGACATGCTGATCAGGTCACTGTGCATTGATGGGACATGCTTATCGGGTCACTGTGCATTGATGGGACATGCTGATCAGGTCACTGTGCATTGATGGGACATGCTGATCAGGTCACTGTGCATTGATGGGACATGCTGATCAGGTCACTATGCATTGATGGGACATGCTGATCAAGTCACTGTGCATGGATGGGACATGCTGGTCAGGTCACTGTGCATTGATGGGGCATGCTGATCAGGTTACTGTGCATTGATGGGACATGCTTATCAGATCACTGTGCATTGATGGGACATGCTGATCAGGTCACTGTGCATTGATGAGACATGCTGATCAGGTCATTGTGCATTGATGGGACATGCTGATCAGGTCACTGTGCATTGATGACACATGCTGATCAAGTCACTGTGCATCGATGGGACATGCTGGTCAGGTCACTGTGAATTGATGGGACATGCTTATCATGTCACTGTGCATTGATTGGACATGCTGATCAGGTCACTGTGCATTGATGGGACATGCTTATCAAGTCACTGTGCATTGATGGGGCATGCTGGTCAGGTCACTGTGCATTGATGGGACATGCTGATCAGGTAACTGTGCATTGATGGGACATGCCTATCAGGTCACTGTGCATTGATGGGACATGCTTATCAGGTCACTGTGCATTGATGGGACATGCTTATCAGATCACTGTGCATTGATGGGACATGCTGATCAGGTCACTGTGCATTGATGAGACATGCTGATCAGGTCATTGTGCATTGATGGGACATGCTGATCAGGTCACTGTGCATTGATGACACATGCTGATCAAGTCACTGTGCATCGATGGGACATGATGATCAGGTCACTGTGCATTGATTGGACATGCTTATCAGGTCGCTGTGCATAGAAGGGACATGCTGGTCAGGTCACTGTGCATTGATGGGACAAGCTGATCAGGTCACTGTGCATTGATGGGACATGCTGATCAGGTAACTGTGCATTGATGGGACATGCCTATCAGGTCACTGTGCATTGATGGGACATACTTATCAGGTCACTGTGAATTGATGGGACATGCTTATCAGGCCACTGTGCATTAATGGGACATGCTTATCATGTCACTGTGCATTGATTGGACATGCTGATCAGGTCACTGTGCATTGATGGGACATGCTTATCAAGTCACTGTGCATTGATGGGGCATGCTGGTCAGGTCACTGTGCATTGATGGGACATGCTGATCAGGTAACTGTGCATTGGTGGGACATGCCTATCAGGTCACTGTGCATTGATGGGACATACTTATCAGGTCACTGTGAATTGATGGGACATGCTTATCAGGCCACTGTGCATTGATGGGACATGCTTATCATGTCACTGTGCATTGATTGGACATGCTGATCAGATCACTGTGCATTGATGGGACATGCTGGTCAGGTCACTGTGCATTGATGGGACATGCTGGTCAGGTCACTGTGCATTGATGGGACATGCTTATCAGGTCACTGTGCATTGATGGGACATGCTTATCAGGTCACTGTGCATTAATGGGACATGCTGATTAGGTCACTGTTTATTGATGGGACATGCTGATCAGGTCACTGTGCATTGATGGGACATGCTTATCAGGTCACTGTGCATTGATGGGACATGCTTATCATGTCACTGTGCATTGATGGGACATGCTGGTCAGGTCACTGTGCATTTACGGGACATGCTGATCAGGAGACTGTGCATTGATGGGACATGCTTATTAAGTCACTGTGCATTGATGGGACATGCTTATCATGTCACTGTGCATTGATGGGACATGCTGATCAGGTCACTGTGCATTGATGGGACATGCTGATCAGGTCACTGTGCATTGATGGGACATGCTGATCAGGTCACTGTGCATTGATGGGACATGCTGATCAGGTCACTGTGCATTGATGGGACATGCTGGTCAGGTCACTGTGCATTGATGGGACATGCTTAACAGGTCACTGTGCATTGATGGGACATGCTTATCAGGTCACTGTGCATTGATGAGACATGCTTATCAGATCACTGTGCATTGATGGGACATGCTTAACAGGTCACTGTGAATGGATGGGACATGCTGGTCAGGTCACTGTGCATTGATGGGACATGCTGATCAGGTCACTGTGCATTGATGGGGCATGCTGGTCAGGTCACTGTGCATTGATGGGACATGCTTATCAGGTCACTGTGCATTGATGGGACATGCTAATCAGGTCACTGTGCATTGATGAGACATGCTGATCAGGTCATTGTGCATTGATGGGACATGCTGATCAGGTCACTGTGCATTGATGACACATGCTGATCAAGTCACTGTGCATCGATGGGACATGATGATCAGGTCACTGTGCATTGATGGGACATGCTTATCAGGTCGCTGTGCATTGATGGGACATGCTGGTCAGGTCACTTTGCATTGATGGGACATGCTGATCAGGTCACTGTGCATTGATGGGACATGCTGATCAGGTAACTGTGCATTGATGGGACATACTTATCAGGTCACTGTGAATTGATGGGACATGCTTATCAGGTCACTGTGCATTGATGGGACATGCTAATCAGGTCACTGTGCATTGATGGGACATGCTTATCAAGTCACTGTGCATTGATGGGGCATGCTGGTCAGGTAACTGTGCATTGATGGGACATGCTTATCAGATCACTGTGCATTGATGGGACATGCTGGTCAGGTCACTGTTTATTGATGGGACATGCTGATCAGGTCACTGTGCATTGATGGGACATGCTTATCAGGTCACTGTGCATTGATGGGACATACTTATCAGGTCACTGAGCATTGATGGGACATGCTTATCAGGTCACTGTGCATTGATGGGACATGCTTATCAGGTCACTGTGCATTGATGGGACATGCTGGTCAGGTCACTGTGCATTGACGGGACATGCTGATCAGGACACTGTGCATTGATGGGACATACTTATCAAGTCACTGTGCATTGATGGGACATGCTTATCATGTCACTGTGCATTGATGGGACATGCTGATCAGGTCACTGTGCATTGATGGGACATGCTGGTCAGGTCACTGTGCATTGATGGGACATGCTGATCAGGTCACTGTGCATTGATGGGACATGCTTATCAGGTCACTGTGCATTGATGGGACATGCTGGTCAGGTCACTGTGCATTGATGGGACATGCTTAACAGGTCACTGTGCATTGATGGGACATGCTTATCAGGTCACTGTGCATTGATGAGACATGCTTATCAGATCACGGTGCATTGATGGGACATGCTTAACAGGTCACTGTGAATGGATGGGACATGCTGGTCAGGTCACTGTGCATTGATGGGACATGCTGATCAGGTCACTGTGCATTGATGGGGCATGCTGGTCAGGTCACTGTGCATTGATGGGACATGCTTATCAGGTCACTGTGCATTGATGGGGCATGCTAATCAGGTCACTGTGCATTGATGAGACATGCTGATCAGGTCATTGTGCATTGATGGGACATGCTGATCAGGTCACTGTGCATTGATGACACATGCTGATCAAGTCACTGTGCATCGATGGGACATGATGATCAGGTCACTGTGCATTGATGGGACATGCTGATCAGGTCACTGTGCATTGATGGGACATGCTGATCAGGTCACTGTGCATTGATGGGGCATGCTGGTCAGGTCACTGTGCATTGATGGGACATGCTTATCAGGTCGCTGTGCATTGATGGGACATGCTGGTCAGGTCACTTTGCATTGATGGGACATGCTGATCAGGTCACTGTGCATTGATGGGACATGCTGATCAGGTAACTGTGCATTGATGGGACATGCCTATCAGGTCACTGTGCATTGATGGGACATACTTATCAGGTCACTGTGAATTGATGGGACATGCTTATCAGGTCACTGTGCATTGATGGGACATGCTAATCAGGTCACTGTGCATTGATGGGACATGCTTATCAAGTCACTGTGCATTGATGGGGCATGCTGGTCAGGTCACTGTGCATTGATGGGACATGCTTATCAGATCACTGTGCATTGATGGGACATGCTGGTCAGGTCACTGTGCATTGATGGAACATGCTGGTCAGGTCACTGTGCATTGATGGGACATGCTTATCAGGTCACTGTGCATTGATGGGACATGCTTATCAGGTCACCGTACATTAATGGGACATGCTGATTAGGTCACTGTTTATTGATGGGACATGCTGATCAGGTCACTGTGCATTGATGGGACATGCTTATCAGGTCACTGTGCATTGATGGGACATGCTTATCAGATCACTGTGTATTGATGGGACATGCTTATCAGGTCACTGTGCATTGATGGGACATGCTGGTCAGGACACTGTGCATTGATGGGACATGCTTAACAGGTCACTGTGCATTGATGGGACATGCTTATCAGGTCACTGTGCATTGATGGGACATGCTTATCAGGTCACTGTGCATTGATGGGACATGCTTAACAGGTCACTGTGCATGGATGGGACATGCTGGTCAGGTCACTGTGCATTGATGGGGCATGCTGGTCAGGTCACTGTGCATTGATGAGTCATGCTTATCAGGTCACTGTGCATTGATGGGACATGCTAATCAGGTCACTGTGCATTGATGAGACATGCTGATCAGGTCATTGTGCATTGATGGGACATGCTGATCAGGTCATTGTGCATTGATGGGACATGCTGATCAGGTCACTGTGCATTGATGACACATGCTGATCAAGTCACTGTGCATCGATGGGACATGATGATCAGGTCACTGTGCATTGATGGGACATGCTTATCAGGTCACTGTGCATTGATGGGACATGCTGGTCAGGTCACTTTGCATTGATGGGACATGCTGATCAGGTCACTGTGCATTGATGGGACATGCTGATCAGGTAACTGTGCATTGATGGGACATGCCTATCAGGTCACTGTGCATTGATGGGACATACTTATCAGGTCACTGTGAATTGATGGGACATGCTTATCAGGTCACTGTGCATTGATGGGACATGCTTATCATGTCACTGTGCATTGATTGGACATGCTAATCGGGTCACTGTGCATTGATGGGACATGCTTATCAAGTCACTGTGCATTGATGGAACATGCTTATCAGGTCACTGTGCATTGATGGGACATGCTTATCAGGTCACTGTGCATTGATGGGGCATGCTAATCAGGTCACTGTGCATTGATGAGACATGCTGATCAGGTCATTGTGCATTGATGGGACATGCTGATCAGGTCACTGTGCATTGATGACACATGCTGATCAAGTCACTGTGCATCGATGGGACATGATGATCAGGTCACTGTGCATTGATGGGACATGCTTATCAGGTCACTGTGCATTGATGGGACATGCTTATCAGGTCACCGTACATTAATGGGACATGCTGATTAGGTCACTGTTTATTGATGGGACATGCTGATCAGGTCACTGTGCATTGATGGGACATGCTTATCAGGTCACTGTGCATTGATGGGACATGCTTATCAGGTCACTGTGTATTGATGGGACATGCTTATCAGGTCACTGTGCATTGATGGGACATGCTGGTCAGGACACTGTGCATTGATGGGACATGCTTAACAGGTCACTGTGCATTGATGGGACATGCTTATCAGGTCACTGTGCATTGATGGGACATGCTTATCAGATCACTGTGCATTGATGGGACATGCTTAACAGGTCACTGTGCATGGATGGGACATGCTGGTCAGGTCACTGTGCATTGATGGGGCATGCTGGTCAGGTCACTGTGCATTGATGAGTCATGCTTATCAGGTCACTGTGCATTGATGGGACATGCTAATCAGGTCACTGTGCATTGATGAGACATGCTGATCAGGTCATTGTGCATTGATGGGACATGCTGATCAGGTCATTGTGCATTGATGGGACATGCTGATCAGGTCACTGTGCATTGATGACACATGCTGATCAAGTCACTGTGCATCGATGGGACATGATGATCAGGTCACTGTGCATTGATGGGACATGCTTATCAGGTCACTGTGCATTGATGGGACATGCTGGTCAGGTCACTTTGCATTGATGGGACATGCTGATCAGGTCACTGTGCATTGATGGGACATGCTGATCAGGTAACTGTGCATTGATGGGACATGCCTATCAGGTCACTGTGCATTGATGGGACATACTTATCAGGTCACTGTGAATTGATGGGACATGCTTATCAGGTCACTGTGCATTGATGGGACATGCTTATCATGTCACTGTGCATTGATTGGACATGCTAATCGGGTCACTGTGCATTGATGGGACATGCTTATCAAGTCACTGTGCATTGATGGAACATGCTTATCAGGTCACTGTGCATTGATGGGACATGCTTATCAGGTCACCGTGCATTAATGGGACATGCTGATTAGGTCACTGTTTATTGATGGGACATGCTGATCAGGTCACTGTGCATTGATGGGACATGCTTATCAGGTCACTGTGCATTGATGGGACATAGTTATCAGGTCACTGAGCATTGATGGGACATGCTTATCAGGTCACTGTGTATTGATGGGACATGCTTATCATGTCACTGTGCATTGATGGGACATGCTGGTCAGGTCACTCTGCATTGACAGGACATGCTGATCAAGTCACTGTGCATTGATGGGACATGCTTATGTGTCACTGTGCATTGATGGGACATGCTGGTCAGGTCACTGTGCATTGATGGGACATGCTGATCAGGTCACTGTGCATTGATGGGACATGCTGATCAGGTCACTGTGCATTGATGGGACATGCTGATTGATGGGACATGCCGGTCAGGTCACTGTGCATTAATGGGGACATGCTGGTCAGGTCACTGTGCATTGATGTGGGACATTCTGGTCACTGTGCATTGAATAGGAACACGCTGGTCAATCTTGAACCAACCTAATGATTGTTTGTTAAGTCACGCGTTTTTTGCCGCGAAGCAATACCTAAATTTTTAGAGCACCCCAAAGATTTTGAGCGCCAGCCGCCACTGGTTCCATTTAAATTTTGAAAAAAAAGCTAGGGCCAGCAAGGAGCTAGGTCCTTACTCCTGAACAGGGAGTGGGAGTATACCCCCTGGGACTGCCCATGGGCGTAGTCAAAGCCTCGTTAAATAATGTTAACCCTTTTTCCACATAGTGTCCTACTCCTAGGAAGAGCAGCATAACCCAACGGTCAATGAAGATATGAAGCTGTGTCCATCAATGAATGAATGAAAGAGAAATATTGCTTTTTTTCAAAATTGTTGCTCTTTTTTTGCTTATAGCGCAAAAAATAAAAATCGCACAGGTGATCAAATACCACCAAAAGAAAGCTCTATTTGAATGAAAAAAAGGACATCAATTTTATTAGGGTAAAGCGTTGCACACAAGGAAGAGGGCCGCTCAGGTGCAAGTTCAGAACCTGGTGCAGGTCGGATCCGCCGTCCAAGCACAGAAACTTCCAAAAGATAAAGACCGCACTCAAGGTGTTTAAGATGAAAACAATCGAACTCCTTTATTCTTCATAGATGAAGCAGACAGACAGTACAATGCACAAACAGACGTGTCGGGTTGACGCGTTTCAAGATGTAGATCGCTTACTCATAACCAGTAGCAGCAATGTGAGCAGAGTTAAAATGGTTAATTTCCTGAAGTCACAGGAAGCAGCTAACTGATTGGACGCTGATCCCCCTTGTGACTCGAGGCAAAGTTTATTAAGGCTCTGGCTTCCAGATTTGGCACACTGTATACGAGTGGCTAGTGTAGGGACAGGTTCCCTGTCTGACAGAGACAGTACATAGAGGTAGGGAGAGGTTCCAGAGGAGTGGGGATCGTGTGGGGACTAAATCTATCTTGCTTCAGGAAACCTCCTTTTTGAGTGTGGATCAGCCAGGCCCCATTCCGCTCCTTGTTGCAGACACGGACAGCATCTTTCAAGTCTACAGAGCACTGTTACAGTTTGTAAGTGGCTCCGCATGGTTGCACCTGCCCGCCGGGCCTAACTGTGCTGTTTGACCTTCCTTTAATGTATTGCTATTGCCTAACCTGGACTGAGGTTGATTTACTAAAACTGGAAAGTGCAAAATCTGGTGCAGCTCTGCATAGAAACCAATCAGCTTCCAGGTTTTATTGTCAAATCTTAATTGAACAAGCTGAAGTAAGAAGCTGATTGGATGCCATGCACAGCTACATCAGATTCTGAATGAACCAGTTTTAAAGAGGAAGAAGAGCTTAATACTTACTGCGCATGCGTAGCAGGTTTGCTTATGTGACAGAATACCTGCAGTCAGAAGGCGGCAGCAGACACGTTACTACACTCAGCAACGTCTTGAATTTCACAGTCATTTTAGTAATAAACTGAGTGGATATAAACATATATAGTATATTGACATTTGTGATGCTGTTTTGAATGTTACATTTTTAATGAAGCTGGATGCCAGAAGTAGGAAGGTGGCGGAGGCCATCTTGGTACACCCCACACTAGTCAGCGCTAAACCTTTAGGCTTAGAAAATGTAACATAAAAACAGCATGACAGATCTCAATATACTATACTGATTTATGTACGCCCACTTTATTCATTAAATTACTGTGAAATTCAAGACATAGATGGGTGTGGTAAGATGTCCGCTGGCGCCTAATGGCTGCAGGTGTTTTGTCAAATTAGCAAACCTGCGCATGCCTAGTAAGTATTCAGCTGATGGAACGTCACTTCTGTTAGCTAACCTGACGGGTCGCCTATTCTGACAGAACACCAATTATTGGCTTTCCTTGCCCCACACTGACAGAGTGTGAGGAGAGGAGAGACGATCAGTGGCATCTCCACACAGGGGAGACTTGTACAGATAATCAGTGCCCTGATTATCAGTGCAGCCCCAACAGTGCTCAGCAATGATGCCAGTCTGTGTCCATCAGTCAAGGAAGCAATAAAAGCTATTTCCTGCTAAATGAAAAAAGAGAAGGAGAAAATATTGCTGTGACATGATCTACGGGGGAAGAGGGAGGTTTGGGGTTATATTGGTAATGCCTGGACATACACTTTACCCAGGGGGGGGGGGGCAGAAACTTTTCAATTATGATCTACCATTTGATCATAGGCATGTTACAGGTATATAACAGACCCCTTTGTGCCATCCACTGCTATCTACAATGCAGGGGGAGGGGAAGAGGGGTAGACAGGGCAGTCCCAGACTGTCTCTAGGATGTCTCTTCACAAAGTTCTGCTGGCCACAGGATCAACTACTGCCACCGCAGAGCATCTAACCACAGTGGCTGCCGGCAAGTGGAGAAAAATCCAGACCTGATAGTCTGACACCACCAGTAACAACCAGTAAATAGGGCTACAGCTGGGACTGGGAAGACTGGATATTGGACATGTGTAGCACTGGAGTAGTGGGAAGCTGGATGAGCATGTTGAAGTATGAGCAGTTGATGCTGTTAGGTATGCTGGGATTTTTATTTTTCAGCCAGTGATTTAACTATTTGGGTATTGCTGCTGTGATTGTGTTCATTTTCTAAATTCCTAGTCTAAGTAAGCTGATTTATTGGCTATACTGGGGATCGGCAACCAGCAGATCGCACTGCCTTAACCTATTTCAGGACTACCTGGCACTGAGGATAACATCATACGCAGTATACACCACAGCCTACAATTAGCAGCTGCCATAGATTTTCAAGCAATGTAAAAACATCCAAACACCCATGTTAGGGGTCAGGTAGAAGGGCATTTCTTTCCTGTGTTTGACATGTGATTGGAACGGATGTCAAACACAGGCCAGCAAAATGCTACTGACTTTGAGTAGTAGACATGGCAGGTGAGAAGTTATGTTGAAGCATGTCTGGCCTCAGACAAAAGCAGAATAAATGGAGCCTTTTCTTGTCAAATGTCACTTCTGCCTTTCAAACACGTGTTTGCGTTTGACTAGATGATGCAGCATTTGATAAGAACGTCCATTGACATGAGTCAGATGGACTATGCACAGTATGAAAGGATTCCAGAGGGAACTTACCTGTCTGGGGGCCACTAGTGACACCTGATATACCAGGAGAGGGGTTCACTCAGTACATACTGGAAGTCCCCCAACCTTCTGATGGAACAGCAGTGCTGAAGAGTGAAAAAAAAAAGAAAAAACAGGTAAAACGTATTTATAAAGTGTATGTAAACCCTAAAAATATCTGTCGATCCTACCGGAGTCAATTAAGCTCCTAATTTCCAATGCAATGTGCCTCTGCTGGCTGTTATCAGTTACTCTATTTCCAGCTCTCTATGTGGACTAAAAAAACAACCCCCACCTCCCTTATGTAATGGAGAAGAGGAGAGAGGGAGGTGTTCTGTAGTCATGTCTTAGGGTGGCAATGCTGCTTCTCCAGAGATACAATATGGTGAGCATTTTCTAAAAAGAGTCACTGGCAAAATCACAGGTAAAAATAAAAAGCCTAATAAATGAAAACGAATGCGGCCATTACATTGAAGAACTGGTATGATGCAATATATTAACACCGATCCTTAGATCTGCCAAAGTTCGACCTGCTCTGGCAGATCTTTGATAGTGCTGAAGTATGGCTGCCCCTTTCCCACCATCTTTGAGTTCCTATTGGTGAATAGGGTTGCCTATCATACTGATGAACCAATAGGAGTGTGGCGGAGTAAGCTTCAACACTGCTCAGAAATGTGAGATCTTCACCTGTCAGAAGGACCTGGTGCCATCCAGGAAGGTTTAAAAGGCTTTGGTAGGTATGAGCACCTCTAGGTACCGGCACTTCATGACAATGATCGTTTGCTCCCCTTTTCCCCCCTTTAACCACTTCCCTACAGGGGCAATTTTTACATTTTTCATACACGTAAAAAATCACCTTTTTTGTTAGAAAATGACATTGAACCTCCATACATTTATTTTCTGAAAGCAGAATCCCCTATCTTCCCCCTCAAGCATCCTTCATGCACTTCTCCCTTACTCTCCTAACATCTCCAACCACCCCATCCCCCATCATTTCCCTTTCTTACATCCCCCCTTACCCTCTGAGTCCTATTGAATCTTCTTCCATTATGACTTCTATTATAGGGAGTTTGGAATGTCCCCAATACACTCCAGGCCCCACCTAGGCAACCACAAGAGCCTTGGATCAGGTTGCCACCCTGCCATCCTTTATCCAGAGGTGGCATGCTCCACCATCAGCAGTCCCAGATGGGTCCGATCTGTCCAACCCTAACATGACTTAGCTGTGTGCCCATCGTTTTCTATACCCAAATATACCCGCTGGTAGGAGCCAACTACATGCAGCACAGCATCAATTATAAACCTATTCAAGATTCCGAACTTTTCCAGGGATCCCCACCTTTCCTCTGTTCATGTGTTTATAAGTTCATATGTCTGTAAGTATTCCTTACCAACACCTCTTCATCTACAGTGCCTTGAAAAACTATTCATACCCCTTGACATTTTACACATTTTGTCATGTTACAACCAAAAACATAAATTATTTTATTGGGATTTTATGTGATAGACCAACACAAAGTGACACATAATTGTGAAATGGAAGGAAAATGATAAATGGTTTTCACGTTTTTTCATAAATATGTGAAAAGTGTGGCGTGCATTTGTATTCAGCCCCCTTTACTCGGATACCCCTAACTAAACTCTAGTGGAACCAACTGCCTTCAGAAGTCACCTAATTAGTAAATAGAGTCCACCTGTGTGTCATTTTAATCTCATTATAAATACAGCTGTTCTGTGAAGCCCTCAGAGGTTTGTTAGAGAAGCTTAGTGAACAAACAGCATCATGAAGGCCAAGAAACACACCCAACAGGTCAGGGATAAAGTTGTGGAGAAGTTAACCACTTCTGGACCGGAAGGATTTGCCCCCTTAATGACCAGGCCATTTTTTGCGATTCGGTACTGCGTTACCTTAACGGACAATTGCGTGATCGTGCGACGCTGTACCCAAATTATATGTCCTTTTTTCCCACAAATAGAGGTTTCTTTTGGTGGTATTTGATCACCTGTGCGATTTTCATTTTTTGCGCTATAAACAAAAAAAGAGCGAAAAAAAAACAATATTTTTCACTTTCTGCTATATAACATTCCCCAAAAAGAAATTTAAAAATCAAAATTTTATAACATTTTAGGCCAATTTGTTTTCTGCTATATATTATTGGTAAAAAAATCACAATAAGCGTATTTTGATTGGTTTGCACAAAAGTTATCGCATCTACTAACTACGGGAAAGATTTGTCATATTTATTGTTTATTTTCTTTTTTTACTATTAATGACGGCGATCTGCGATTTTTAGCGGGGCTGCGACATTGCGGCAGACAGATCGGACCCCTAACTGACATTTTTGACACTTTTGGGGGACCAGTGACATTACTACAGTAAACAGTGCTAACAAATTTGCACTGTTACTGTAATAATGACACTGGCAGGGAAGGGGTTAACACTGTGGGTGATCAAAAGGTTAAATGTGAGCCTAGGGGAGTGATTCTAGCTGTATGGGGGGTGGGGATTATGGAATGACCATAGAGACCTGTGATCCTATATTGAAGGATCACAGGCACTCTGTGATCATTCCAGAGAGAAGAAGTGTTTACAACAGCTGACCGTTCTTCTCTCTCAGCGGGGAGCGCTCGCCCCCTGGCTGCAGGCGCGTGACTGACATAGCCCTACGTCGGTTCGCGCAGGAGGGCCAGCCTGCAGCAGTATATCTGTGGCGGGCAGTCCAGAAGCGGTTAAACAGGGTTAGGTTATAGAAAGATATCCCAAGCTTTGAACATCTCATGGAGCTCTGTTCAATCCATCATCCGAAAATGGAAAGAGTATGGCACAACTGCAAACCTAGCAAGACATGGCCGTCCACCTAAACTGACAGGATGGGCAAGGAGAGCATTCATCAGAGAAGCAGCCAAGAGGCCCCCCATGGTAACTCTGGAGGAGATTCAGAGATCCACAGTTCAGGTGAGAGAATTCTTCCACAGGAGAACTATTAGTCGTGCGCTCCACAAATCCGGCCTTTATGGAAGAGTGGCAAGAAGAAAGCCATTGTTGAAAGAAAGCCATAAGAAGTCCCGTTTTCCGTTTGCGAGAAGCCATGTGGGGGACACAGCAAATATGTGGAAGAAGGTATAATATATATTGGGAAATAAAGGAAAAAATGGGGAGGGAAAGGGGGCAATAGAAGGAGGGAAGGACAGGGAGATGGGACTTTATGTGGAAGAAGGTGTTCAGGTCAGATGAGACCAAAATTAAACTTTTTGGCCTAAAAGCTAAATGCTATGTGTGGCGGAAAACTAACACTGCAAATCTCCGTGGACACAACATCCACACCGTGAAACATGGTGGTGGCAGCATCATATTGTGGGGATGCTTTTCTTCAGCAGGGACAGTAAAGGTGGTCAGAGTTGATGGGAAGATGGATGGAGCCAAATACAGGGCAATCTATAAAGAAAACATCTTAAGAGTCTGAAAAAGACTTGAGAAGGGGCAGAGGTTTAACTTCCAGCAGGACAACGACCCTAAACATGCAGCCAGACCTACAATGGAATGGATTAGATCACAGAATATGCATGTGTTAGAATGGCCCAGTCTAAGTCCAGACCTAAATACAATTGAGAATCTGTGGCAAGACTTGAAAATTGCTGTTCACAGATGCTCTCCATCCAATCTGACAGAGCTTGACCTATTTTACAAAGAAGAATGGGAAAAAATGTCCCTCTCTAGATGTGCAAAGCTGGTAGAGATTGAATGACAATTGGGAGGTCATGCAATGCTGTACACAAAATACACACAAATAGAGCTTTCTTTTCGTGGTATTAAATCACTGCTGGGTTTTTTGCTAAAAAAAAAAATATTGAAAATTGAAAATAAAAAAAGTGTTTCTGTCAGTAAATGTTATAAATAAATAATTTTTCTACTTCACTGATGTGCGCTGATCAGGTGGCACTGATAGGCTTCACTGATGGGCACTGATTAGACTACACTAATTAGGTGGCACTTATGAGGAGGCACTAACATGCCACACTGATGAGCACTGATAGGCGGCACTCATAGGTGGCACTGGTGAGCAATGATAGGCGGCACTGATGGGCAGGAACTGAAATGCAGCACTGACTGGCATCACTTATAGGCACTGATTGCTGATACTGATGGGCACTGCTGGGGCTGTGCTAAAATCAGGGCACTGATGATCAGTGCCCCGATTACCTGTACAGGTCTCCCCTGCGAGGAGATGCCGCTGATCGGCTGTCATCGCCACGCGCAATGTCAGTGTGAGCCAAGGAGAGCCGATAAATGGAACTTCCTTGTTTACATGTAACCAGCTGTGATTGGACACAGCCGATCACATGGGTAAAGAGCCGCATCATCGGCTCTTTACTGAGATCGGGGGTTGCTCCATGTCCTAGGAACACGGCGTGACCAAGGTCGCCACGCTGCATACCCCCGTGGGCACGCAAGAGAGGCGGTTCCGAGGCGCCATCATATGACATCGTCCCAGAACAAGAGTGCTTTCCACCCGCCGTCCTTTTACTATAGAGCGGGTGGGAAGTGGTTAAAGTGACACTGATATAGTGTCTTCACTGTTATTCTTACATTGTGTTGTCTTTGTAAGAGGATTCACATATAGCACTGGGATTATTATTTTTATACTCCTCAGGGTGGCGCTGTACCGCTACAGTTTATTTAGCATGGTTTCCTATGGGACACATTCCCATCTATGCTTTTTTCAGGAACTTTTTAAAAATACAAAATGGTGCTTTTTTTGCGTTTTTGGTTCAATAGACTTCAATGGAGAAGCTGCAGAAAAGCATGTAGTGCGTCTTCCTGCGACTTGTGTTTTTAATCTGCTCAACAACAAATTACCCCCAAAAAAAGCAATGAGAATTCAAAAATGCAAATCGCGGTAAAATCAAGTGTGCAAAAACGTACAACAAAAATCACTGCAGAAACTGATCAAACGCAAACTACATAGGGGTAAACCGAGCCACACCTATGCGTTTTTTGGTGCTTTTTGTAAAAATGCACTACAGTTCATTTAACATGGTTTCCTATGGGACACGTTCACATCTATGCTTTTTCCAGCCGCTGTGTTTTTGGAAAGTGTCAGGGACTTTCTTAGCCACTTTGCCGCTGCTCACTAGAGCTCTACTGCGCGCGCGCCGCCAGAGGATCCCTCCCGCTGTATTCAGTCACAGCGGGAGTCGGGCCAGGGGAAGAGCAGCCGCGATCGCCGCTGCTCTTCCCCGATCGTCGGGGAATCGAGTCTGGAGATCCGCCCGCTTGTGTAAACGGATCTCCTAAGTGACAGGCAGTGACAGATTGCAGTGTTCAGCATAGCTGAACCTGCGATCTGTCCCTGTGTCACCCAGTCCCCTCCCCCCACACATGTGAGTAAGCACCAGGCATACATTAACCCCTCCCTCTCCAATAAAATTAACCCCTTCCCTGCCAGTGTCATTTTTACAGTAACAGTGCATATGTATAGCACTGATTACTGTAGTAATGTCACTGGTACCCCCAAAAGTGTCAAAAATGTCAGTCAAGGGTCCGATCTGTCCGGCGCAATGTCGCAGTCCCGCAAAAAAAAAATCGCAGATCGCCGCCATTACTCGTTAAAAAAAAAAAACACCAAAAACGACGGAAATCTTTCCCTTAGTAAACGCAATAACTTTTGCGCAAACCAATCAAAATATGCTTATTGCGATTTTTTCTACCAAAAATATGTAGCAGAAAACAAATTGGCCTAAAATGATAAAAAATTTTGATTTTTACATTTTTTGAGGGGGGAATTTCATATAAAAAATGTGAAAAATATTGTTATTTTTTCAAAATTGTCGCTCTTTTTTTGTTTATAGCGCAAAAAGTAAAAATCGCACAGGTGATCAAATACAACCAAAAGAAAGCTCTGTTTGTGGGGAAAAATAGACTTAAATTTTGTTTGGGTACGGCGTTGTCTGACCACGCAATTGTCAGTTAAATTCGCACAGCGCCGAATCGCAAACAGTGGCTCAGACATAAGACAGCAAAATCCTCCGGTGGTAAAGTGGTTAAACGTAAAACTTTTTTGGTTCAATAGACTTCAAAGGAGAAGCTGCAGAAAATCATATAGAGAGTATTTTCAACATGCAAATTTATTGCGATTTGCATTTTTTTTTAATCTGCCCAACAACAAATTGGCCAAAAAAAATGCAAAAAATGTAAAACACAAATCATGGTAAAATCACATGTGCAAAAATGCAAAACACACCACAAAAATCACTGCAGAAACCGATCAAAAGCAAACTGCATAGATGGTAAACAAGCCTAACAGTTGCTTGCCCTCAGTCACTAAGGGGTTAACTAACTGTATACGTGTCATAGTGGCAGCTTGCAGCAAAAGCCATAAAAGGGCGGAGCTTAGAAATCCATGCAAGGGGCGGAGCTTGGAAAACCACAAAAGGGGCGGAGCTTAGTCAACAGTTAAATGGGCGGAGCTTATCAGGCAGTTAAAGGGGTGGAGCTTAGTTGGCAGTTAAAAGGGGCGGAGCCTATTAGACTATATAAGAAGGCAGAGCCAGGGCTTAGTGTGGGAGTTAGGAGTTGGATTTGAGGAGTAAACATCTTTGTTTCTTCTCTGTGATTATTCGTGTTGTCCATAGTGTGATTTAGAGATTTACTAGATTTCTGCGATCTGGTAATTTTCTCTACAATTACAGGATATCGAATTTAGCTTGCCAGGAATATTTACATCTTTTTCCAGGCAAAATGGTGAGATTAGATCACACCACCTACCAGCGTGTAGGAGAAAGCGGCCAACATCAACGCCGCAATACCAAAAACCATCAGGAGCAATATTGCCAGGAATCTTTACATCTCCTTCCAGGCAAAATGGTGAGATTAGATCACACCACCTACCAGCGTGTAGGAGAAAGCGGCCAACATCAACGCCGCAATAACAAAAAACATCAAGAAAAACAATGCCAGGCTCAGCCTTCTAGGAAGTAAGTATCTGATATTTCCGATCAATAACCAGTAGGGGGATCAATACAAACTTGACAGCATATAAAACAGAATTTATTTATAAGTGATCAGCTAATCATTAGATTTTGTATCTCTCAGTAATGTGAAATACAGATCATACTATTGTCCATTTCATAGTCTGTTATATAACCGACCCGACGAGTCTGTAGCTAAAAATAGACCAACTGTCAAATAGATCAACTGCCTAGCTAACGGACACAATCTGATCAATGAGTTGGCTTTAATAACTGTGCAGACTAATAATGAGAGATGTATAGTTTCTCTAGATTTTAGGACCTGCGTCACCTGGGGCTTTTATTCACTTCAGGCACATTTTACATTCTCATCATAGGAGTGCGCAGCCTATTGCTTTAGCGTGTGCCCTCCATAGCCCAAACACACATGCGTGTATGTATATATATATATATATTAATGATTGCAGAGTATTTTCTCTAATAAACAATTAAACTAAATCCCCATTTTTATTTATGGATTGTCTCCATATTTGATAGTCATTTCTTTTGCATGGTTGCGCTATTCTTTTTTAATATACATGTTGCTTGGTCCATAGCTGCACCGGCTTTAGATATACATGTTCAGGGTTTGCTCCCCCAATTTTTTGCTTGTTTATTATGTATTCGGTCTGACCAGACTTATGGGGTTGAGCATCCCATCCCCCACACACACCTGTACTCTATTGGTGTCCTCTATCAAGTAGATATAGGAGGAGTCCCCTGCAGTGCATTAGCACACCTTCCCAGCAAGGAGTGTTGTCTCCAAGGGTAAGAGAGGCTGGATTCACCCCTTTTTTATGGATAGTGTAGGACCCACCGATAATGGGGTACTTTGACGCAGTGGTGGGCTTGAGCACGATATGGCCATATGGTGGAACTAAATCCCCATTTTTATTTATGGATTGTCTCCATATTTGATAGTCATTTCTTTTGCATGGTTGCGCTATTCTTTTTTAATATAGAGTATTTTCTCTGTCATTGGTCTTATTTTTGTACAACCCAATTTGCCGCTTATGATTATAGTATGAATTTAGTTACTAAATAGTAAGTTATGAACACAAATCAGAGATTTAATTTTGGCCCAAACAGCTCAGCAGGAAAAATAGATGAACTGGGCTTTTTTTTCACAGTTGATCTATATTTACAAAGACCTTGACAATTGTCCATAATCACCTGTTTAGTGAATAAACCCCATTTGTGACAATCTAAAGAAGTGGTCACTAAACTGCGGCCTGGGGGCCAGATGCGGCCCTTTGCTTGCCTTTATCCGGCCCTCAGGGCACTTCTCCCACTGATAGAACACTATTCTCATACCTGCCAACTGTTCCGTTTTTCCCGGGACAATCCCGGCAAATAGGAGCCTGTCCTGGGTATTTTACATTGTCCCTGTTAATCAGGGACTATGTAAATCATTTAAATTTTTTTTTTTTTTTTTTTTTATTTTGTGCCACACAGTGTCGCTCTCACCCCAGCTAGGAGTTGTAGTTCTGGCAGCAGGTTGTCTCTCTCTCTGTGCCTGCTCACTCTTCCCGCCTGTCGCAAATTTAACGTGTCACCGAAGGCAGGGTGTCAGCATGGTGCACTTTCCAAAATCCGCCAGCAGGGGGAGGCAGAGCACCTTCCGACAAGCTGGAGGCCTCACACTCCATTAATTACTACTATCAATAATGTTTTTTTTATAGATATAATTTATACACCTGTTAATTGATACATATATATATAGTTTTCTAGCTCTAGATAAATGTGTGTACATATCCGTGTATGTGTATGTGTATGTGTGTGTATTTATATATATATGTATTGCTCAAAAAAATTAAAACAGACCTCAATCCTCAATGGGAAAAATCTCATGCTGGATATCTATACTGGTATGGACTTGGTATGTGTTAGGATAATATGGACTGGGTAATGTGTTAGGATCTATACTGGTATGGACTATACTGGTATGGACTCTGTAATGTGTTAGGATGGTATGGACTGGGTAATGTGTTAGGATCTATAGTGGTGTGAACTGGGTAATGTGTTAGGATCTATACTGGTGTGAACTGGGTAATGTGTTAGGATCTATACTGGTATGGACTGGGTAATGTGTTAGGATGATATGGACTGGGTAATGTGTTAGGATGATATGGACTGGGTAATGTGTTAGGATCTATCAATCTTTTGCTAAAAAAAAAAAAAATATATTGAACATTTAAAAAAAAAAAGAGTTTCCGTCAGTAAATTTTATAAATAAATAATTTTTCTACTTCACTGATGTGTGCTGATCAGGTGGCACTGATAGGCTTCACTGATGGGCACTGATTAGACTACACTGATTAGGTGGCACTTATGAGGAGGCACTAACATGCCACACTGATGAGCACTGATAGGCGGGACTCATAGGTGGCACTGGTGGGCAATGATAGGCGGCACTGATGGGCAGGAACTGAAATGCAGCACTGACTGGCATCACTAATAGGCACTGATTGGTGATACTGATGGGCACTGCTGGGGCTGTGCTATAATCAGGGCACTGATGATCAGTGCACCGATTACCTGTACAGGTCTCCCCTGCGAGGAGATGCCACTGATCAGCTGTCATCGCCACACGCAATGTCAGTGTGAGCCAAGGAGAGCCGATAAACGGCACTTCCTTGTTTACATGTAAACAGCTGTGATTGGACACAGCCGATCACATGGGTAAAGAGCCGCATCATCGGCTCTTTACTGATATCAGGGGTTGCTCCATGTCCTAGGAACACGGCGTGACCAAGATCGCCACGCTGCATACCCCCGTGGGCACGCAAGAGAGGCGGTTCCGAGGCGCCATCATATGACATCGTCCCAGAACAAGAGTGCTTTCCACCCGCCGTCCTTTTACTATAGAGCAGGAGGGAAGTGGTTAAAGTGACACTGATATAGTGTCTTCACTGTTATTCTTACATTGTGTTGTCTTTGTAAGAGGATTCACATATAGCACTGGGATTATTATTTTTATACTCCTCAGGGTGGCGCTGTACCGCTACAGTTTATTTACCATGGTTTCCTATGGGACACATTCCCATCTATGCTTTTTTCAGGGACTTTTTAAAAATACAAAACTGTGCTTTTTTTTTGTGTTTTTGGTTCAATAGACTTCAATGGAGAAGCTGCAGAAAAGCATGTAGTCCGTCTTGCTGCGACTTGTGTTTTTTAATCTGCTCAACAACAAATTACCCCCCAAAAAAGCAATGAGAATGCAAAAATGCAAATCGTGGTAAAATCAAGTGTGCAAAAACGTACAACAAAAATCACTGCAGAAACTGATCAAAAGCAAACTACATAGGGGTAAACCGAGCCACACCTATGCGTTTTCTGGTGCTTTTTGCAAAAATGCACTACAGTTCATTTAACATGGTTTCCTATGGGACACGTTCACATCTATGCTTTTTCCAGCCGCTGTGTTTTTGGAAAGTGTCAGGGACTTTCTTAGCCACTTTGCTGCTGCTCACTAGAGCTCTACTGCGGCAAAGTGGCTCTTGTAGGTCTGGTGACGTAGACCTACGTCGCTAGACACTACCCCTTCTCGGCGGCGCGCGTGCGCCGCCGGAGGCTCGCTCCCGCTGTATTCAGTCACAGCGGGAGTCGGGCCAGGGGAAGAGCAGCCGCGATCGCCGCTGCTCTTCCCCGATCGTCGGGGAATCGAGTCTGGAGATCCGCCCGCTTGTGTAAACGGATCTCCTAAGTGACAGGCAGGGTCAGATTGCAGGGTTCAGCATAGCTGAACCTGCGATCTGTCCCTGTGTCACATAGTCCCCTCCCCCCACACATGTCAGTAAGCACCAGGCATACATCAACCCCTCCCTCTCCAATAAAATTAACCCCTTCCCTGCCAGTGTCATTTTTACAGTAACAGTGCATACATATATAGCACTGATTACTGTAGTAATGTCACTGGTACCCCCAAAAGTGTCAAAAATGTCAGTCAAGGGTCCGATCTGTCCGCCGCAATGTCGCAGTCCCGCAAAAAAAAACGCAGATCGCTGCCATTACTCGTTAAAAAAAACCCACCAAAAACGACAGAAATCTTTCCCTTATTAAACACAATAACTTTTGCGCAAACCAATCAAAATACACTTATTGCGATTTTTTTATGAAAAATATGTAGCAGAAAACTGGCCTAAAATGATAAAAAAATTTAGATTTTTACATTTTTTGGGGGGGAAATTTTATATAAAAAATGTGAAAAATAATGTTATTTTTTCAAAATTGTCGCTCTTTTTTTGTTTATAGCGCAAAAAGTAAAAATTGCACAGGTGATCAAATACCACCAAAAGAAAGCTCTGTTTGTGGGGAAAAAAAGGACTTAAATTTTGTTTGGGTACGGCGTTGTCTGACCACGCAATTGTCAGTTAAATTCGCACAGTGCCGAATCGCAAAAAGTGGCCTGGACGTAAGACAACAAAATCCTCCGGTGGTAAAGTGGTTAAATTTAAAACTTTTTTGGTTCAATAGACTTCAATGGTGAAGCTGCAGAAAATCATATAGAGAGTTTTTCAACATGCAAATTTATTGCGATTTGAATTTTTTTTTAATCTGCCCAACAACAAATTGGCCAAAAAAAAATGCAAAAAATGTAAAACACAAATCATGGTAAAATCACATGTGCAAAAATGCAAAACACACCACAAAAATCACTGCAGAAACCGATCAAAAGCAAACTGCATAGATGGTAAATGAGCCTAACAGTTGCTTGCCCTCAGTCACTAAGGGGTTAACTAACTGTATACGTGTCATAGTGGCAGCTTGCAGCAAAAGCCATAAAATGGGCGGAGCTTAGAAAGCCATGCAAGGGGCGGAGCTTAGAAAACAACGGAAGGGGTGGAGCTTAGCCGACAGTTAAAGGGGTGGGGCTTAACCGGCAGTTAAAGGGGTGGAGCTTAGTTGGCAGTTAAAAGGGGCGGGGCCTATTAGACTATATAAGAAGGCAGCGCCAGGGCTTAGTGTGGGAGTTAGGAGTTGGATTTGAGAAGTAAACATCTTTGTTTCTTCTCTGTGATTATTCGTGTTGTCCATAGTGTGATTTAGAGATTTACTAGATTTTTGCGATCTGGTAATTTTCTCTACAATTACAGGATATCGAATTTAGCTTGCCAGGAATATTTACATCTTTTTCCAGGCAAAATGGTGAGATTAGATCGCACCGCCTACCAGCGTGTAGGAGAAAGCGGCCAACATCAACGCCGCAATACCAAAAAACATCAGGAGCAATATTGCCAGGAATCTTTACATCTCCTTCCAGGCAAAATGGTGAAATTTGATCACACCACCTACCAGCGTGTAGGAGAAAGCGGCCCACATCAACGCCGCAATAACAAAAAACATCAAGAAAAACAATGCCAGGCTCAGCCTTCTAGGAAGTAAGTATCTGATATTTCCGATCAATAACCAGTAGGGGGATCAATACAAACTGACAGCATATAAAACAGAATTTATTTATAAGTGATCAGCTAATCATTCGATTTTGTATCTCTCAGTAATGTGAAATACAGATCATACTATTGTCCATTTCATAGTCTGTTATATAACCGACCCGACGAGTCTGTAGCTAAAAATAGACCAACTGTCAAATAGATCAACTGCCTAGCTAACGGACACAATCTGATCAATGAGTTGGCTTTAATAATTGTGCAGACTAATAATGACAGATGTATAGTTTCCCTAGATTTTAGGACCTGTGTCACCTGGGGCTTTTATTCACTTCAGGCACGTTTTACATTCTCATCATAGGTGTGCGCAGCCTATTGCTTTAGCGTGTGCACTCCATAGCCCAAACACACATGCGTGTATATATATATATATATATATATTAATGATTGCAGAGTATTTTCTGTGTCATTGGTCTTATTTTTGTACAACCCAATTTGCCGCTTATGATTATAGTATGAATTTAGTTACTAAATAGTAAGTTATGAACACAAATCAGAGATTTAATTTTGGCCCAAACAGCTCAGCAGGAAAAATAGATGAACTGGGGCTTTTTTTTCACAGTTGATCTATATTTACAAAGACCTTGACAATTGTCCATAATCACCTGTTTAGTGAATAAACCCCATTTGTGACAATCTAAAGAAGTGGTCACTAAACTATGGCCTGGGGGCCAGATGCGGCCCTTTGCTTGCCTTTATCCGGCCCTCAGGGCACTTCTCCCACTGATAGAACACTATTCTCATACCTGCCAACTGTTCCGTTTTTCCCGGGACAATCCCGGCAAATAGGAGCCTGTCCTGGGTATTTTACATTGTCTCTGTTAATCAGGGACTATGTAAATCATTAAACAAAAAATTAATTTTGTGCCACACAGTGTCGCTCTCACCCCAGCTAGGAGTTGTAGTTCTGGCAGCAGGTTGTCTCTCTCTCTGTGCCCGCTCGCTCTTCCCGCCTGTCGCAAATTTAACGTGTCACCGAAGGCAGGGTGTCAGCATGGTGCACTGTCCAAAATCCGCCAGCAGGGGGAGGCAGAGCACCTTCCGACAAGCTGGAGGCCTCACACTCCATTAATTACTACTATCAATAATGTTTTTTTTTATAGATATAATTTATACACCTGTTAATTGATAAATATATATAGTTTTCTAGCTCTAGAGATAAATGTGTGTACATATCCGTGTATGTGTATGTGTGTGCAGTCAGCGAGCTCCGTCTGCTCTGTGAAGCAGCAGTGTGCCCTCTGTCTCTCTCACAGCTCGGCACTTCCGTGACCTCCCTCCTCCCTCCTCCTTTCCTCTCTGCCTTCTTGCTGAGTCAGTGAGGGAGTGAGTCATATCGAGCTGAGGGAGAAGCAGCAAAACGTGAGTGCCGAGCTTAGTACTAGTTACAGTGTCCATTCCATTCAATGCAGCCCGCCAAAAACAGAATAAAAGATTATCCAGATAAAAGAGTTAATATTCCTTATAAAGTGCAATATTATAATAGAAAAATAAGTGATTATAAACATCCATATAACACATATAGGTTGTCTTTCTTTGCTCCCTATTTCATATCTATGGCTGACATGGACGTTTTTATTCACATATTTTTATATTGTAATATTGCACCTTATAAGGAATATTAACTATTTTATCTAGATAAGCATTTATTATATTATTTACAGTATATAGCAGCTTAATTAAAAAAAAAAAAAAGTTTTGGTATAAGTGCCGGTTCACACTTGTGCGGTTTGCGAGATTGCATGTAATTCGGAGCGCACTGCTCCTAAATTACATGCGATCTCATGTGCGGATGCGAGTTCAGCCATACATGAGGCTTTTTTTGAGCCGCCTCAGAATCGGATCGCACAGTGGTAAGTGGTTCACATTTGTGCAATCCGATTCTGTGCGAACTTGCAGATCGCACTGCAATATGCAATCGCAACTGGGGGTGTCGTTAACTTTTAATTTGCACCCCCTGCGTATCGCATATGGCAGTGTGAACTGCCAGATGTGCGGATGCGATGGCCTTAGTGCCGGTTCACATTTGTGCGATGCGGGAACGCTGCGAATATGCAGCGTGTTCCCGCATCGCATCCGCACATCTGGCAGTTCACACTGCCATATGCGATACGCAGGGGGTGCAAATTAAAAGTTAACGACACCCCCAGTTGCGATTGCATATTGCAGTGCGATCTGCAAGTTCGCACAGAATCAGATCGCACAAGTGTGAACCACTTACCACTGTGCGATCCGATTCTGAGGCGGCTCAAAAAAAGCCTCATGTGCGAGTTTGCTGTGGTTGCGCTGCGAATTCAGCCATACAAAGTGTATGGATGAACTTGCATCCGCACATGAGATCGCATGTAATTTAGGAGCAGTGCGCTCCGAATTACATGCGATTTCGCAAACCGCACAAGTGTGAACCGGCACTAACACTCTGTTTATTCATTATTATTTTAAATAAATGAAAAAAAAAAGGCACATTGAGTTTTTTTATGATTTTAATCCGATTAATCGATTAATCGAAAAAATAATCGGCAACTAATCGATTATTAAAATAATCGTTAGTTGCAGCCCTAATGGACTGGTTAATGTGTTAGGATCTATACTGGTATGGACTGGGTAATGTGTTAGGATCTATACTGGTATGGACTCTGTAATGTGTTAGGATGGTATGGACTGGGTAATGTGTTAGGATCTATACTGGTATGGACTGGGTAATGTGTTAGGATCTATACTGGTATGGACTGGGTAATGTGTTAGAATCTATACTGGTATGGACTGGGTAATGTGTTAGGATCTATACTGGTATGGACTGGGTAATGTGTTAGAATCTATACTGGTATGGACTGGGTAATGTGTTAGGAAGGAAAGGATGCCACATTGTTTTATGTAAATGAAAATTATCCCCCTACAGAGGGCTGAATTCAAAGACAGGTGAATAAAGTGTGAAATGTGCTCAGGTGTGACCATACAAAAAATGGAATATGTAAATCTAAATAAAGTGTTAGGTGTAAATAAGTACAATAAAACCTAATTATACCAGATAGTATAATCGTACTTATTTACACCTTGCACTTTATTTATATTTCCATATTACATTTTTTCTATGGTCACACCTGAGCACATTTCACACTTTCGAATTGCAGGGAATTGTGATGAGAATTTTAAACTTTAGGCAGAAGTGCAGCTGAATGGGAGAATTATTCCAACTCTGCTACTTTGGCCTTAAGTTTTCAATTTCCTGTAATTTTCTCTTTATGAAGTAGACCCTATAATCTGATAAGTAGGCGGAGATTAATTATGCGGAGTGGGCGGAGCTTCAGGGAAGTGGGTGTGGTAAGTAATTGATAGCTGTGCTGCAAAGTGTCCCTGGAAATTTTTTTCAAATGTTGGCAACTATGTATTCTGCCAACTGACAACAATGGGAAACCATTTCTCCCACTGACACCAACAACGGGGCGCTATTCCTCCCCCTAATACCAAACATGGCGATGTTTATTCTCACTGATGCCAGGAAATATTCCAATCCCATTGGACACAGTCTGGCCCCACTAATGTCTGAAGGATGATAAACTGGCCCTTTGTTTAGAAAGTTTGGAGACCCCTGATCTACAGACTAGGCAGGTAACAAAGGTCAGATGGTGCAGTGATAATACCGGCGCTGTATCTGCAGGAATTTGAATACAGGTTGGAACAACTTGGAAGGGAAAACTGGGGGTAAAGGATCGGGGATTCATACCCCATCATCATTTTCTTACCACTCTTTGCAGAAGTTCCATAAAACTGGCTTTCCAACCAATCAGGGAGCTTGGCATATGGTCCCATTAGCTCCCGCCAGCTGTCCTGATTGGTTTTAAACCCTGTACCACTCTCCCTTGTGGCACATTGCCAGTCAGAAAGGAGATCTTTCCGATCTCCCTGCCAGCATATTATGTGCCTGCCTGCAGATTCAGAATAAAAGAGAAGTACTGCCTTCCACACTTCTCATATAAGCAGTTGCTCAGTGGGAGATCTTTCCCATCTTCCCGCTGCCACAGAGCTATAATGGTAATGCACAGGGGGTGTGCCCAGGCACATCTGGCACACCCCATGCGCACTCCTATGATTTTCATACATGTCTGTGAGAATGCAGGACCATCTTAAAGCAGGTCACCTGCAGATCCAATGCACCTGTTAATAATTTCTGAACAATCAGAGAAGTATCTCAAACTGATATCCATCTGATACCACTGAAAGAAGCCCAGAGCCCTACAACACAGGTCCTTACTTTGTCTCCAGCTGGTTCTCAGGGGTGGGAATCGTCATTCTTACTAAAAAAACATATTAAGTTTTTTTTTCCCCCTTTCAAACATGGGACCAATCTCCTGACCAGGGTCTCATGTTGGGGGAGGATTTTAGGATTAGGGATGTGATCCTCCTATTGAATGTGATCCATATTTTGATTTGTTATCTCTTGAAACTGAATAAATATTATTGAAAGACAATAATACACGACTTAAAGCTTTAAATAGTCCATGCTAACAAATATCTTCTTTGTTTTCAGCATCAGAAATGAGCCTGCCAAGGCCGCTACGCTTGCCAAGGCCACTAAGCCGGCCAAGGCCACTAAGCCGGCCACTGCACCGAAGACACCGACCGGCCAGCCACAACATCAGCAGCTGAGGAAAGAGTCGGTTTCCAGCTTTTCCGAAGCTACGGGAATGTACCCAAGATGGGCCAAACTGTAAGTTTTTTTCTTAACATTTTTTGGGGTTCTTTGATATTTACAATGGAAAGAATAGTCATAAAAACGAAAAAGTCCTCAAACCCAGATAACCTTGTGACTGGGTCAGTAAATAATATGAGGCTTCCTTCATAAAGCTTTATCACCAGGATTAGTATACGTCTTTTCAAAATGGAAGTTCATTTCAGATAAGGCCAAAGAGGTTTGAACATTACAGTCATATGGCTGAAAAAAGAGTTCAGATGTTAAAGCTTTGTGAAATGTCAATAAAAATGTAAATATAAAGGCAAGCCATTGCCAGAAGCGACATGTTAAAAAGCATTATATAAAAGATTTACAACCTTCATAAAGACAATGAAAAATCTACGCAGTTCCTTATCACTGAATGAAGGTTTCCTGTCAGCTTTATCCCACAATGCAAAGTCTTAAGGCACTTATAGAAAATAAGGATGATTGGATCTTAATTAGAACATATATATTTAAAATATTGATGTTTCTGAAGCCAGTCTGAATTATGCAGGAAACATCATATGAAGACAATGTTTTCATTAACCACTTTACCACCGGAGGATTTTGCTGTCTTACGTCCAGGCCACTTTTTGCGATTCGGCGCTGTGCGACTTTAACGGACAATTCCGCGGTCGTACGACGCTGTACCTAAACGAATTTGACGTCCTTTTTTCCCACAAACAGAGCTTTCTTTTGGTGGTATTTGATCAGCTGTGCGATTTTTTGATCACGCGCTATAAACAAAAAAAGTGCGACAATTTTGCAAAAATAACAATATTTTTCACATTTTTTTATATGAAATTCCCAAAAAAAAAAAATGTAAAAATCAAAATTTTTTAACATTTTCGGCCAATTTGTTTTATGTTACATATGTTTGGTAAAAAAGGGAAAGATTTTTGTCATTTTTGTTTTTTTTAACACGTAATGGCGGCGGATTTTTTTTGCGGTACTGCGACATTGCGGCGGACAGATCAGACCCTTGACTGACATTTTTGACACTTTTGGGGTTACCAGTGACATTTCTACAGTAATCAGTGCTATACATATGCACTGTTACTGTAAAATGACACTGGTAGTGAAGGGGTTAACTTTTTTTGAGAGAGAGGGGTGGTGTGTGTCCCTAGGGGCGTGATTCTAACTGTGATTGGCTGTGGCTTGAGCTGTAGGAACAGTGATCAACGGTCCTACATAGCAGAACCGTATTATCACTGTTTCTACACAGGGGAGAATGACAGGCGGCTTGTTTACACTAGCCGACTGCCTTTCTCCCTCTCCACCGACGATCGCCGAGTGACCGGCGGACATCAGGTCCGCCGGTCACAAGCGCGGGGGGGTCCGTGACCGCGCGGGAGCGGGAGCGTGCCTCCGGCGGCGCGCGCTCGCTCCCCAGAGCCTCACAGGCTAGTGACGTACCTATACGTCACTTTGCCTGTGAGGGGCTGACCGCCGCAGTATATGTACTTGCTGTGGTCGGCAAGTGGTTAAAAAAAAACAATGTCTCCTAAGTTCAGAGTCGTCTTATAGTCTACTCCTGACCTGCAGGGTCCTAAATGGTTCTCTGGATTCCCCCGTCATGCACATCAATATAGCCACCATTTTGGAGTTTGGCCTCAGTTCTACAACATATTCTGCCCCGTGTCATTTAGCCTTACTAGAGCAGAATTGAGAAGATGTAGCCTGGTTGAAGAAATTGGTCTGATCACTTTAGGGAAAGTCCATTACTATAATCTCTGTTGTAGCATGGACTTCTCTTTACAGCTGAATCCACCCAGAACTACATTTCTCTTTTGGTCTCTTATGGTTTAGATGGAACCTTTTATAAAATGTCAATGTCAATTCTTTGTGGATTTAACAGGGCTTCTGGCAATGAAAGGGAACCCATCAGATGGGAGGAATTTCACATTCCAGTACATATATTTGGAATGTGTTGGGTTTTTGAAACAATATAAATGACTTTCTTCTTTACGTGTCCTATTGTTATATTCTCTGCACCTTTTCTTACCAATATTTTTTTCTCTAGGTGTCTCAGCCAAAACAACGGTGACTACAATCAAGCCATGATCATCTTCCAGAAGATGAAGGCTAAAGATGAAATCCCCAGCAATTTCTTTTTCAACGGGGGAAAAGTGGAGTCTAACCATGACGAAATCCGGGACAAGTTCATTGAAGCCACCGGAATGTTTGAGGAATACGCAGACAAGTAAGTTTCTGTTAAATCCATTGGAACTCTCAGTTTCTGGGGAATGGTTTTCACATACATTTTTGTTTTCCATTCTTTAACATCTAGGTCTGACAAGTTCTTATATGAGACTGTCAGTCCCATTTAGCTTCAACAATATGAACATGTGGAAACCCAGCAAATGGTTTACCTGTATTACTTATTTAAATGTGTCCATATGTCATTTATTTTTTACTTTCATCAAAATCAAATATTCTCTATTATGTCTTCTACAACCCGTCCTAACCTCCATTTTTCTTTACAGGTGTCTTCGGGAGAACAACTGGGACTGGGTCCAATCTTTGAATGATTTCAACTCCCTGAATTCAGGAGGCCAAATTCCCCCACAATGCTTTTACAGGCATGAGGGACAGAACATCTTCCCAACAAAGAAAAACTTGATGGTCTTTGAATTTGCCAGCCTGAGCAATATGCGCCCTCAGTGGGCGGAAAAGTAAGTCTGGGTTTCTATTTCTATTTTATTGTTTTTTATTCTATTAAAGCCGGCCATACACTAGAAGATTTTCATCAGGAGCCAGCAGAAATGATCTCCATGTGTGGCCGCCCTCCCCCCTCCTGCCTGACATTCTTTGATTGAAAATGTTTGGACCAAAAACGACTGCATGCAGCTGCTGTTTGGGTATTCTGAAGGCCGTCACCAGCGGCAGTCAAAATACACAAGGAGCAGCAGGATGGATAGAGGAAGCTATTCAATTCTATTATTATTATTATTCCGCAGAATTACTCTAGTGATCTCCAAGTTTGCATTTTATGTTGAGGGGCTTTTGTTCACTTCAGGTGAATTCTGCATTCACAAACAAGTCAATAGGAATGCAAAAACAGTATGAAGCAGGTGAAATGCAGGTCAGAAGGAGTCCAAATGCAGGTCATATACACCTGTGAATTCATTCTGAATCATCTCAGAAATCTCTTCAACTAATATCAAACTGATGTCACAGCCACAAGCCCAAAATCCATCTACACAAGCACTTTGACACCAGATTTTCCTTTTCTATCGGCCTACTTTTTCTTGGTGGTACAAAACCTTTATTGTACTTGTCCATAGTGGAATTTTCACCTGCTCAGAGCAGAGTGTAGTCCTTTACTGCTCTTCTGTATGAAGTCTAGGCTGTTTATAATATCATCGCCCCTTACCAATGAGATAATCCATTCGCTGGATCTCTGACAAAATGGAGGTGACCCAGGAAGTCAGAGGGAAATTCTGTGCTTACCATTCTTCCCACTACATATACATGCTGCTTAGAAAATAAATGCCGAGTTTTGTGTATTAACCTTAAGGCTCGGGTCACACTATTGCGATGCGGGAAGGCTGCGAATTCGCAGCCTTTTCCCGCATCGCACACGCACCCCCGGCAGTTCACACTGCCATATGCGATACGCTGGGGGTGTCAATGTAATCTTAACGACACCCCCAGTTTGATCGCATATCGCAGTGCGATCGTGCAGTTCGCACAGGATGGGATCGCACAAGTGTGAACCGCTGTGCGATCCGATCCTGATGCGGCTGCAAAAATGCCTCCTGTGCGTGTTTGCACCGGGTGCGATGCGAATTTAGCCATACAAACTGTATGGCTAAACTCGCACCGCACAGCTGATCGCATGTAATGTCGGAGCAGTGCGCTCCGACATTACATGCGAACCCGGCACTCGCATGAGTGTGAACCGGGTCTAAATATATATATATATGTCCTGTCATTGTATTGTCTGTTACTAATCTCACTGACACTTTTTTTTTCAGGTGCCTTTCTGATATGAAGTGGAGTTGGGAGGACGCAGAGGCCATCTTTACAAAGATGAAGGTAAGTAAGACTATCAGTATATAACTAAGGGGGGCATTTATAAAGTACAGCCATGGGGTTGTGAGAAATAAAAATTGGGGGACAGCCTGGTTATTTGACCGGACGAACACAAATGACCAGCTCTCCTCCAATCATAGAGCAGCTCAATGAACTATCACAGAGCACAAACTGTGACCCCCACATTGAAAGTTATCTATAAAATGTGGAGCACGGTGTGCATAGCCCTATGGAGTATAATGGGGAGCAGACAGCGACATCTGCCCTCTGCTATAAATAGGACCCTAAATTTACTTCTCTCCACAATAGCTTCTTTCTCAGTTTTTTAATCGTATTTCATTTTGATGTTTTGCAGATGGAAAACCAGATTCCGGAGGACTTCTTCTACAGAACCAATGGCTTTTATGACTTGGATGGCCCAAATGCAGCTGAAGCCTTTATTAAAAAGTTCTCAATGGGATCTGGACTTACAGAGGATTGGGCCAGAAAGTAAGTTTCCATTATTACTTCTCTTTCTATTCTGTTTCTTTTCTTTGGGGTTCAGAATCACATCAGCTATAAATGGATGGAGCTGCCTGGTCTGAACATCCTATAAAGTCTATTGCCAGATTTAGTTGTCTGTTCATTATGTTTATATGGTTTACTTCTTTATCTTTCAGATTCCTGGAGAATGCCCAGTGGAATTACATTCAGGCAAGACGTGACTTCGCGTATATGAAGGTAAGAACATTTGACTAAAACTAGATTTGATTTTTCCACAATACTTTATCACCCAGTAAGCCCCGGACTGTTGCAATTTCATATGAGTTCCAGAACGCATAGAATCGCATGACAAGTGAAATTACACGACTTTCTATGGTGGCCATTCACATATATGGAGTCCAAATGCAATGCATTATTAATAAGGGTCCTGTGTGTGTGGTGCGATTTATATCTCTATAGAGTCTAATGGAAACTGCATGGAAAACGCATAGGTGTTCACTGACTAAGCAATTCCAGTGCCCTTTCTAGCAGGCTATAATGTCTTTATGAGCTAATTTTCATAGAGAGAGATAAAGAGAGAATCGTAACTGTATCCAAATCACATTGTAATCTCTCGTGAATTTGCATGAAGTCACATTGGAAATTATCCTTGATATCACACTAAACATTGAACTGTATAAGTGTGAATCTAGGCTAAGAGTTTATTCACACAAGCAGTGTTGCCCAACACAGTTTAAATGCAGGCACAAGGAAAATAGTCTTGTTTTCTATTGTTTCAGATTACCCTAATACCCTCCATTGGTTTGCACTGAAAAAAAAAAGGACGTAGTAAAAGAGAAAAGGTAATAAAATGCACTGGAACACCTGCAAAAAATGCATTATAGTGCAACTTAACCACTTAACGAGCAGCCACGTAGACCTACGTCAGCTGACTTTAAGTGGTTCTAGCTAGAGGCATCACCCCAGTACGGTTCTTTAGAGCCGGTGGTCGGCTTCCGGCGGTAACAACCGATGTGGCCAGGACAGGAGCCGCTCGATCATTACCCCAGTGAGCGGGAGGAGACACCCCCCCCCCTCCTGCGGCTCTGCTCGGGTCTCCCGTCCCACCGGGAGACCCATGCAACTGCTGGCTGGATGGATTTCCAGTCAAAGCCGAATGCGGCTTCGATCGGGTCTCCGATGACGTAACCCGAAAGGCGGCGTTCATGACGTCACATCCGGGTTACTCGGCTTTTAAAGGCGCCGGATTTAAAAAGTGAATGTATTCAAAAATGCATTTTTTTGCGTTTTGAATACATGGAAGTGTATTGGAGGGGTCTGGGGTCTTTTAGACCCCGATCTCTCCATAAAGAGTACCTGTCACTGCCTATTGCTGTCACAAGGGATGTTTACATTACTTGTGACAGCAATAAAAGTGATCAGATTTTTATTTATTTTTTTAAAAACCTGTGGTAAAATGTAAAAAAAAAATAAAATAAATAGGAAAAAAATATATATATTTTTAGCCGCCCCCGTCGCCGTGAGCATATACGGAAGT
This sequence comes from Pelophylax lessonae, assembly GCF_965119305.1. NCBI lineage: Eukaryota > Metazoa > Chordata > Amphibia > Anura > Ranidae > Pelophylax > Pelophylax lessonae. The sequence continues at coordinate 45,344,899 of NC_138780.1, read as the reverse complement.
CGCGTTGCAAATGAAATTGCTGTTTAAACCACACATGTGAGGTATCGCCACGATCACCAGAACGAGACCAATAATTTAGAAAGAAGAGCTACACTCTAACTCTAAACTGGTAACTGTTAAAAATTCTCAAAAACGTCGCCTATGGAGATTTTTATTGACTGTAGTTTGTCGCCATTCCGCAGGTGTGCGCAATTTTTAAACCATAACATGTAGGGGAATCTATTTACTCGGCGTGACATCATCTTTCACAATATATAAAAAGAAATGGGCTAACTTTACTGTTTAAGAAAAAATGAAGGATGGTGCTCAAGTATATTAATAACTGGTGATTACCCCAAAAGAGACATAGATAAATGGTCCAATAAAAGTTTATTCTGTGAATCCAAAGATAAAGAAGCAATATGTATATAAAAGAAGTAATTCCTCCTACCAGTCCATGAAGCCTCTGTGTGTCACTGCTGCCTCAGCACGATTTCCTGATGTCAATCCCAAGGAAGGGAGAAAGCTGACAGATGGAAATGGAATGTGGCGCTCACAGCGGGCGTCAGCATAGTACAGCGTGGGCTCCGATCCAGGAAGCGGCCGCACACCGGACCGTGTGAGCCCCCACCTCCGCTGGGACCCGCTCCTCTTTTCCACTGACTTATGCCACATTCCATTTCCATCTGTCAGCTTTCTCCCTTCCTTGGGATTGACATCAGGAAATCGTGCTGAGGCAGCAGTGACACACAGAGGCTTCATGGACTGGTAGGAGGAATTACTTCTTTTATATACATATTGCTTCTTTATCTTTGGATTCACAGAATAAACTTTTATTGGACCATTTATCTATGTCTCTTTTTGGGTAATCACCAGTTATTAATACACTTGAGCGCCATCCTTCATTCATTCATTTTTTCTTCATCACGTTTACAAGCTATCCAATATATAGGATTGGGCGAACAGTGTTCTCATGGACATTCGTGTTCCACATACTCGTATGTATTCTCCAGGAGACTACCTTTGGGAGTAGCGCCAGAACTTCTCTTTTGAGCTATAACTTTACTGTTTAGTTTTTTCAAATGAAGTGAAATGTCATTTTTTGAAATTTTTCCCCAAAAAATGGCATTTGAAAGACCGCCGCGCAAATACAGCGTGACAAAAAATATTGCAATGACCGCCATTTTATTCTCCAGAGTCTTTGCTAAAAAAATTAAAAAAAAAAATATATATATATAATGTTTGGGGGTTCTAAGTAGTTTTCTAGCAAAAAAATACTGATTTTAACTTGTGAACAAAATGTGTCAAAAATGGGCTATGGGGCTAAAGTGGTTACAAACACATGCCAGCATGCACAGCAACCATAACTTACACACTTTCTTTTTTATATTTTGCAGGCACAAAAGGACATTCCAGCAGATGCCTTCATTCCTTAGTTCCATAGGAGCATTCAAGATTTGGACCCTGTTCTACAGAGACTTTTAATGGAAACAGCCAAGAGTATTACCCTGTTCTACAGAGACTTTTAATGGAAACAGCCAAGAGTATTACCCTGTTCTACAGAGACTTTTAATGGAAACAGCCAAGAGTGTTACCCTGTTCTACAGAGACTTTTAATGCAAACAGCCAAGAGTGTTACCCTGTTCTACAGAGACTTTTAATGGAAACAGCCACGAGTGTTACCCTGTTCTAGAGAGACTTTTAATGGAAACAGCCAAGAGTATTACCCTGTTCTACAGAGACTTTTAATGGAAACAGCCAAGAGTATTACCCTGTTCTACAGACTTTTAATGGAAACAGCCAAGCGTCGTACCCTGTTCTACAGAGACTTTTAATGGAAACAGTCAAGCGTCTTACCCTGTTCTACAGAGACTTTTGATAGAAATCAGCAAAGCATATTGGACGTTGTTCTAAGAAGAAACCACCAAGCTCGGCAATCCAAATATATAAACCAACATATCTGGCTAAATCAAACATTTATGGAAGACTGCCCCAGCCAGATTTTGCTTATTCCATGCCTGCTGCCCATTTAGACAATGCTGATTCCCTGCCTGCTACCCAGCTGGATTCCGGTACGAAGGTTAAGCCCCCGTCTGCTGATGGGTCTGACACTTCCAAGTTTCCATTACGGTCACATACCTTACATGGGTTGCCTGTCTAGCCTAAGATTCTTCCAATATTTGCATTATTCAAGTCCCTTTTGGAGCGTATTTCTCCTGTTGTTTCAAAGCCTGGTGGTCCAGACATTTCAACTGTAACCAGTAGCTGTATTTGCCATAACAACCCCAATAATAGCGCTATTCTGGGTAGTGGTCGAGTACCAAATGGGCTTTGTCACGACCCAGATGAAATTGCTGTGCATTTGCCATAACAGCCTAGAAAGTAGCAATCTTTTGGGGGGTGGTCGAGTACCATATGTACCTTGTCACATTCCAGATGCTCTTGCTGAAACTTCAAGTGGACTTGGGGACCTTTGCTGGGTAACCAGAGCCTTGGAAAGACCTAGGTGGCAGTTGAAATGCCAAACAATTTTTTGGGGACCAGGCAAGCTACTTGGTTATAACAAGACACCCTGATGTCAGGGCACCGATACTGTCAAATGACTCCAGTGCGAAGTCTTCAGATAACCCATGGCATCTGAGCTTTGGGGTATCTACTGTGTTGAGGCACTGAAATTTTGCAATTTTGTATCTCTTAGGAAATCCAGATGACAGGACACCCAACCAGTTGCCAGACCCCAGCAGTTGAGCATCTAGCCTCATAACTGATTCTGAAGGCAGGGCATCTTGCTGGTTACCAGACTTCAGAAGAAGGGAATCTGGTACGTCTTTCGAGTATGGAAGATTCTCTCTTTCAACTTATTTAGCAAGTGGATATCTCATATGGACTTGTTTAATAAAGTCTGGTTGGAGCATCAGGAGGCCACTCTTTAGAGGTGAGAACTGTCAGGCAGAGCTGCCATCGGGAGGGGGGGAGGTGACCAATACACAAATGAGGGGCCTGGGGTGTCTCCAGGGGCCCAACTGCCGAGCAGGGCCGGGAGGAGCCTGGTTGCCCTGCTGTCTTTCTCTATGTTCATTCCCAAAAGAGTCGGCAGCTGCTGCTCTGTTGCTTTTCTTATATCTGGCTCTTTACTGTCACCTGTGGCTGTTTCCTGCATGTGCAGTCCTCATGTGAGTACTGCTTGTATGTGTTATGGATTGTGATTGGCTGTAGCTCTTCTCTGAGTCCCAGGGACATGTGTCAACTTTGTGAAAACGAGCTGGGACTAGGAAGACCTAATTTATATGTATGATCTGTGTGTATAAGTGAGGGGATGGGTTGTTTCTGTACTGGGGGGGGGGGGCTAGATTGCTGTATGTGTGCTGTGTGTGTGGTGTGTGTGTGTGTGTGTGTGTGTGTGTGTGTGTGTGTGTGTGTGTGTATATTTAGATAGATAGATTAGTATAGTGTATGGACTGGCCAGAGAGGGATTCCTTTGACGCAGCTGGCCAGCTTAAAGATGTATTGCAATGCATGTGAACCAAAAAAAAGTTTGCAAGAAATGTATAAAAATGTTTTTTTTTTAAGAAATCACCAAACTTATGTATTCTGTTCTACTGAGAATGTATGTTATCTAATGAAAAATCTGCTTTATTCAATAAAATTCTTTTGGAAAAAAAAAAATGATTTTCTATTTCTGTACAAAACTGATTGTACCATTTGATGTTGCAACTCTTTCATTTTGCTGTATGACTTTGATTCTTTATTCAATAAACATTATTTTGGAAAAAAAAAAAAAAATCAGTTTGACCATGTGGGGGACAGCCTGATTATTTTACTTGTCAAACACCCATGACCAGCTCTCCTCCAATAACAGGGACACCCTGTGACCTACAATGTAACTTTCCACATGTAGCCACACACCGAGTGTTGGTCTGTGGATGTCCGAGCTGGACACGGCTATATGGGAATAGCTGAGGCCGTTGTCAGCCTTTCATTAGTTTAAAGAGGCTGACCGGCCGCTGCTGTTCATATTATTAGGTTATTAACCCTTTCCCAGCCAGTGTCATTAGTACAGTGACAGTGCATATCTTTTTAGCACTGATCACTGTAATAATGTCACTGGTCCCCAAAAGGTGTCAAAAGTGTCAGAAAGTGTTCAAATTGTCTGCCACAATATCGCAGTGCCGCAATAAGTCGCTGAGCGCCGCGATTACCAGTAAATAAATAAAAATATCCCATTTTGTAGACACTATAACTTGCGCAAAGCAATCAATATACACTTATTGGGATTTTTTTTTTACCAAGGATATGTAGCTCAATACATTGGCATGAATTAGTAAAGAATTTCGATTTTTTACATTTATTTATTTATTGGATGTTTTATAGCAGAAAAAAAAAAATATGTTTTTTTTTCAAAATTTTCGGTTTTATAGAGGAAAAAAAAAAACGCAGTGGTGATCAAATATCTCTGTGATCTGTGGGTGTCTGGGGCAATGCAGAGGCTCCCACAGACTATTCCTTTAGCCCCAGGTCTGTATAAAAGGTAACAACCTTTGGTTATGGGACTGCAGGAAATAATCAATGGACTACGAGTACAGCAATGTCACCACACTTGTACTCCATTGTAATCTGTAAGTACCTCTGCCATGGTGGTGTATGGAACTTGTAGTCTCACACAGATTCACAGAGTCTTGTAGTCCTAACACAGATCTGAGTGAATGGATGATATGACTTAGGACAGAGGGGGGCAGATAGAGGGTAGGGGTCTGGAGAATGGCCCCATGATTCATGTTACACTACAGGTATCAGTGTAACATTGGTATGGTCAGAAAGGTGGAAATAGCCTTTAAGAGAAGCTACAGGTGATATTATCTAAACTATAGCAAAGAAGGATGGCGCACTGTGGTGTGCATATTAAAAATGCTGTATAGATTACTAACAAGAGAGTGTCAAGATGAACCATGGAAGTTTAATAAAGTCAAGTTATAAAAAACAAATATAATATAAATAGTCAGCCAAACCGGTCCTGGAGTATCCGGGTCTCCCTGGGGTGCTGTGGTAATCCCAAGTTGTAAAGGCATATAAAAGGGGGGAGAAGGGCGGGACTTTAAATGAAACGCACGGTGGGAATGGCCGTGCGCCTCCATCCCTAATATCAGTTGAGACAATACAAAAAGGTTGGGACTTTGAATGAGAGACATGACTTGGTAAAAAATGATATCACATTTATTGATACATATAAGGGTAATCATGATGTAATACACATATAGGCTGAGATGATATGGTATTAAATAAATAGTAAAGTACATAGTTATACACCCCAACAAAGGCAATCTCAAAAGAACCAGCATAACAATGCGACAGTAGTAACAGAGTAATAAAATGACATCATAACATCCATAGACTGACGCGTTTCGTGGACTACATTCGCCACTTCTTTAGAGTCGGTGTATGATCATATCTATAAAAGTAAATAAGTATATGTGTATAGGTACATTGTATTAGATGGTAATTTGGAAATTGGGGGAGAAGGGGAGAAAGGGGGGATAGGAAACAGAGTCCCCATGATCCCAAAACTTACACGGTAGTTCCAACAGTAACTGGTCCTGGAGGTGGGGGCATCGACCCAGATGTCTCCCCCGGGAGCTGAGGGCACGTGGGGCCCACGGGTGAGGCGAAGGTGTCACATACAGAAAAGGATATGAGTAAGTTTTGTTGAAATGTTGCAGGGTAAGCAGAGTATATCTAAATAGAGTAAATAATAATAATGATAATGGTAAATAGTTGTATTGTATACAGAAGACGTAGTATTACTCAACTGATATGTATGGTGAGGGGAAAGTGACAAGGTGATGTGGGCATAAGGGATGAGTTGGGTGGAGTGGGGGGGTGTGATAAGGAAGTGAACTGTTGAGGAATAATAAGTTGATCGTAAATATGGTAAGAGTATTACTGAGTAGCCAGAGTGTGTCTATATAGAATGAGTAAAAATATTGGCAGTCGTAAGTAAGTATGTACTATATAGAGGTCGTAATGCTACTTAAATAGTATGTATAGTAATTATATACCTGCATGATTATATACTATGTAGAGGTCATGATGATGCTACTTAATGATATGTATGGTAAGGGAAATTGACAAGGTAATGTGAACCTGAGAAATTAATGAATGAATTGAAGTGGGGGTGAATATATGGTAAAGTGGGCTAATTAAGCAAAAAGAGGGTGATGTGAAAGTGGACTGGTGAGGGTTGTGAGTGAGATGAAGGGAATTAGATGAAGTCAGATGCAACTGACTAACAACTGTGCCTGAATTATAGGAAGTGTAGTGGTGACTGAGTGGAAGAAGGGGGTAATGGGGGGAAAGGAAAATATATAGAAAATATAAAAGATATTGAAGGTAAGTTGAAGTAACCTGTAAAAGAATGAATCCAGAAGAAGGAAGAGAACGTGACACAATAACGCCAAAACCCGCCGGCCATCAAGCGCCCAGCGTCACGAGGTGCAAAGACATGGAGCCGCAGAGCGGAGGCAGACTCCATGCCGCCCTGCTGGCTACCTCTTATGCACCAGATGGAACAGCAGCCGTCGGCGTGCGGCGCCAAAATGACGTCACACGTCGGCGCAGAGCGTGACGCCGATGTGCGTCGGGACCGCCCACCCGATTCCGCCGTGCTCAAGAGAGCCTGGGGGGAAGGGGAGGGCACCTGTCACACATCGCAGCTCCAGAGGAAAGCAAGGGGGGAAAAGGCATCACCGCCAGCCAGCAAAGTGGGAGCAAGCTGGAAAGCAAATTGTATAGCCACATATCAGCCAATAAAAGTCAAAAGAAGGAAGAGAACGTGACACAATAACGCCAAAACCCACTAGCCATCAAGCGCCCAGCGTCACGAGGTGCATAGACATGTAGCCGCAGAGCGGAGGCAGACACCACGAAACGCGTCAGTCTATGGATGTTATGATGTCATTTTATTACTCTGTTACTACTGTCTCATTGTTATGCTGGTTCTTTTGAGATTGCCTTTGTTGGGGTGTATAACTATGTACTTTACTATTTATTTAATACCATATCATCTCAGCCTATACGTGTATTACATCATGATTACCCTTATATGTATCAAGAAATGTGATATCATTTTTTACCAAGTCCTGTCTCTCATTCAAAGTCCCAACCTTCAAGTTGTAAAGGCAGGGCAATCCGATCACAATGGATAGTACCAAGCAGGGAGAGGTAATCCAGTGTGCCAAAGGACATCGCTGCGGTAGTGGGAGACAGGATGGGTACTGTGTGCGGCCGCTACACAGACCCAGAGCCGGATCCTCCGCAATCGCCGCATCCTATGCAATCGCCGAAAGTGGCAAGCAGGTGACGTCACCGGAAGTGACGGCCGGAAGCTCAGTAGGACGCCGGGCTGGATGTTGGCGGTGACACGCAAGCTTCTGGTTGCCGCAACGACATGTTTCGCGCGCATGCGCTTTGTCAAGTTGCGTCAACTGGCAACCAGAAGACATATAAAGCCGGAATAGTGGGCGGAATTGAAACAAGCGGCCAATAGAGACCAAAAAAAGAAAAATTGGGGGAGGAGAAAACAAGAAAAAAAACGATGAAAAAACGGGAATCCCAAAGCAACCCTGGGGTTATGGGATATACTCCATTGGTTAATGAATTAAATAAAATAACAATATTAAAAGATTAAAAAATAATACGGCATAGATCTATAAATGTATATTATACATAATTACAAAGTACATCATCATTCAGTCTCTTGTGGTATAAAACTACAATTATTGATAAAAAATGTTTAAATATATTAAGAGATCTATAAGAAATACATAAATGAAAAATAAAAATAATGGATAAGAAGGGCTATCCATAGCAAATGCCTGTGCATATCTCACCCGAATATACACGCATACCCATAGATGTCCTCTCATTTGTGTACCAAGATAAATAGACCAAGGATCAATACCTAAAGTCCATAAAAAAATTAAAAACTATCAAATTTCATATAGGAAATACATATAAAAATTTGACACATGTAAAAATTTGAATAAAAAATGGAAAGAGAAGATTTTTATTGGTCACATTCCTAACATCATAGCCATCTGGATTTATGACCTTTCAGGAATCTGTTCAAGGGATTAGCGCCTGGACCATTTTTTGTTTGAGGTGATATTATCTGAAGATCCTAACCAGACAGATATACAGAGCTCTACATTTTAAAGGCCAGTGTGGAGCAGCAGATGGGTTTGGAGCAGCTCCTCCACACTGGGCTTAGGGGAGTTACTTAGGCCAGCCAAACATGGATCAATATTCAGCTGCTTCAGCAGGGACCGGCTGATATTCGATCCATGTATGGACACTGTGCTCTATCTACTAATCCACTTCTGTACATCCGCCCTGTCAGATTTCCCCCACTCGATCAGCTCTGCAGGCTATAGCCTACAACACTGATTAGGGTACTATGATGGTGGGGAAGTCTCCCTGTCATTAGAAAACAAAAGCTCAGAAGGGAGCAAATAGCTGAAGTGTGTGGAAGGGGGAATCCAGGCTGTTTTTTGCCAATTGAACCCATGGTTGAATGGAAAAACTGACTTATCTATGGGCTGTCTTACACTGACACCATCCTTTGGGCCACTTAAAACATGAGGGGAATCTCGTTACCATTTTTCTTAAAAACATAAAACCCTTAAAGATGAACGAAAGCCTTACATTGAGTCTTGCACAGTTGTACAAAATCCTCTCCTATACTTAAAGGATAAGTCCACCCTAACACTGAAATCCCTGTATCTATAGACCTCCACTATCTAACACTAACCTATCTAGCCCTGTAATGAAGAAATCAGTATAAATACCTTTTTTGAAGCCGATCCAACCCGATCCTACTCTGAGCTGTCAGTCGTGGCTTCACTGTGCAGGCGGGTGCAGAGGACACAGCCAACAACGGAAACCCCAAAGTCTATGGGTGAGGTCACTTCCCATTCATTTCATAGCCGCTGTCAGCCGTGTCGTCCGCAGAGCTTCCGCCGCTGGAGACTGCATTAGATCGGCTTTAAATAAGATCTGTATACTGATTTCTTCTTTATAGGGCTAGATAGGGTAGTGTTAGATTGTGGAGGTCTATAGATGCATGGATTTTAGTTTTAGGGTGGACTCATACTTTAACGTATAACAAAAGACAAAACTTTTTCTAGATTTGGAAAGAGTGAAGAGGGATTAGAACATCTTTCAGGTTTTTATTGATGTCCCAGTTAGGCAGATTCACCCTCTCTTTGTCCTGTTTACTGTTGTCACCAAACGTGAAAGTAAAAGAAAAACACAAATTTTGGGTTGTCCCCAGAACAGGAATAGAGGGGAAATATTCCTTTACTTTGGAGGGATTTTCTCCCACTTCATGTTTTGACTATAGGACAATAAATGATGGGAAATTTTCCAATGGGACACAGACAGCAAAAATAAACCTTACAGGGGTATAAATTATTCTCTACATACTCTACTATACTCTAAATACTCTATCCAAAATGAGCGGAGGAAAAAACTTGCCTATAGTTCTACTTTAAATATCTTTCTCTGATTTCACTGCACACTGTGCATTAGAAGCTGCAGGAGGTCAGATAGAGCCGGTCTCATTTCCTAGCTATGGAATGTAAAGCATTGTCTAGTCCTTTCCTCCTTAGCCTGACTGTCCTTGGCTGTCCTTTTCATTCCTTGAATTTCAGTTCCTTAAATTATGGAGGCTCAGCATCACATGTGGGCATTACCCAAGGTGGTCGGCATGAAAATCCCAACTGCCTAGGAAGGCCCACTTCTCTAGACTAACAATCTCCCCATTAAAATATTTTTATATTTCCATAACTCCTCCAAAGAGTCAACCCATTGCTTGCATCAGAGCTGAGAGGTCCTGAGAGAAGTACTGAGGGACGGTGCTGGGAAGTTTTCAGGAAGTTATGTACAATATCCTGCCAGATCCAATCAAACTAATCTCAGCCTCAAAGTAGTTTAAAGTCCGATGTCCCTGCCATAGCTATACGTGGGTATCCATACACTATGGCCAAGCTATATAGAAACCCATCAATATACCAGAATGTTTCTGAGCCATTACCAACCCATGTCCCTTTACACATTGTCTGACTACTCACAGAGAAAGTAGATGCTGGACTCGGGTCTGCAAAGCTCCTTGATCAAATATTCTACATTTTCCTGTATGGGAAAAAGAAAAACATTGGATTTAAAAAGCCGGTTCCCCTAACACGCATCATGCACAGGTTTAGTTTAAAAGGAAGCTCCACTTTTCTGGAAAAAATAGCAAAGAAAAAAATAATATAGCATATACAATCGCTGCACAAGTCCTATGGTAATTGCAGGTTATTGTAAATGATGTTTCCTTCTTAATCTACAGCGCTGTCATTTTCTCTAACATGCAATGTAATATGGCGACAGAACACCCCCCCCCTCCCTCCCAAAATATAATTTACTGCTTGTATGATTGGCTCACTGATTTTCCCAGAAGTCTGCACACTAAGATAAAATCCTTTTTGGTGAGATACTCCCAAAGGTTAATCACTTCTAAAGGGGTGCAGACGCTGCCACTTTCCTCATTGGAATCCTTCAAGTGCTGCAGCTGATGAGAATTATAAAATCTCTCCCGTTCACATTCACTCATGGACACAGACAGACAAACAGCCTTTTCTTCAGAATAACAATTAGTAGGAATCTACTATAAAGTTCATTAAAATCTGTGCAAAGTACACAGATCACCCAGAGGGGAATGTTTTATTCTCAATAAAAGTGGAGTTACTCTTTACAGCCTACATCCAAGATAGGCAGCCCCCCGACCTCTTTGTAGCACCCCCTTCATTCCTTTGTTAAATAAAGGAATATTTATTGGATGAATTAACACAAAGCTAACAGAAAAGGGAATAAACGTTCAGCATGTAATGCAGTGTAAGTAACTCAATATTTCACATTTTAAAAAACATTTTCTATGCACACCTTTATTGAAGCCGTCTTTGCAGCAGTCACACGTGACATCCTGGGGTCCATTAGAATGCAGAAAACCCGGATTGAATAAGAGGGGGAAATTTTAAACTGCAATTTGTGCTCAATTGTTCGCAGTACAATTGGTGGGCAGAAGTATTTGAAAGGTGGAAGTTATAAAGACTAAACTTCTACTATAAAGTGAACCTGTCATCGCTGATGTTTAGCGTGTTAGTTCCTTGGCTCTCTTACTGCAATTTCAGAGTCCCTTACATTGCATAGGTTTTCATGACGGGGACAGGAGGAAAAAGATAGAGGGGTTATGTTAGTGACAGAGTACAGCTCCCTATGCTGAAAAAAAAAATGTTAAGATCAATTAAGTTATAATTGTTGCTGGGCCGATATTGAATCAGTGCCCACCGCTCCCCCACCCTACAGAAACCCAAGACATTGCAGTCAAAGAAGAAAAAGTCATGGCCTGACCACCAAAGTAGAGTAAACCAGGGGACTCCAAACTTTCTAAATAAAGGGCCCTTTTTTGTTCCTTCAGACTTTAGGTGGGCCGGACTGTGGACACTGGAAATAGAAAAGGCATCAGGCTTGGTGGTCAGTGGGAGTAAAATAATTGCATTGCACCCCAGTGGTTAGTAGAAGAAATAGCGCCCCATTGTTGGTGGTAGTGGAAGGAATAAATATCTAATCGGCAGTAGTGGATGAAAGAGTGTCCCGTCGGTGTCAGTGGGAGGAATAGCATCCCCATCATTTGACATCAGTAGGAGAAATAGCGCCCAATCACTGGCATCAGTGGGAGGAATAGCACCCAATCACTGGCATCAGTGGGAGGAATAGCACACCATTCTTTTGGTGTTAGTGGGAAGAATGGTGCCCCATGATTAGTATCAGTGGCAGGAAAGGTGCCCCATCATTGGTATCAGTGTGAAGAAAAGCTCCCAATCATTGGTATCAGTGGCAGAAAAGGTGCCCCATCATTGGTATCAGTGGGAAGAATAGCACCCCATCATTGACATCAGTGGCAGGAATGGTGCCCCATCATTGGTATTAGAAATATAGAAGGGTTGGGACTTTATATGAGAGACACAATAAGGCTGGTAGGGTAAAATATAACACCTTCATTGGTACATACATATATATATGCACAAGCATGACATGTAAAATATATACAAAAAACAAGATAGTAGAGAAACTTGTAAGTTGTCCCCAGTCCAGATTCATAAGAAACATCATGGCAAAGTACCAAAGGTAGTGGTTGACTGTAATCATAACATCAGCAGACTCGACGCCAGATGTGGTGCGCCTACTCTGTGCGCCCTCAGCTCCCGGGGGAGACATCCAGGGTCATGCAATTACCTCCAGTGCCCGGTATTGCCTGAGTTGCAATGTAAGTCTAGGGAATTTGGGGGCTCTGTTGTCCCCCCTTCCCCCCTCCCAGCTTCTTCAAATCATCATTGCTGAAATTTTTTTCATACTCATATATATATTTTTTATAGACACATTTTATACATCTTCTTATGATTAAGTGGCATTTCTAGTCCATGAAACGCATCTGCTGATGTTATGATTACAGTCAACCACAACCTTTGGTACTTTGCCATGATGTTTCTTATGAACCTGGACTGGGGACCACTTACAAGCTTCTCTACTATCTTGGTTTTTCTATATATTTTACTTGTCATGCTTGTATATATATGTATGTACCAATAAAGGTGTTATATTTTACCCTACCAGCCTTATCCTGTGTCTCATATAAAGTCCCAACCCTTCTTTATTTCTACTTGAATAGTGATGAAGGTGGGAGGAATGGTGCCCCTTCATTGGTATAAGTGAAGCAAAGGAGACCCGTCATTGGTATTGGTGGCAGGAATGGTGCCCCATCATTGGTATCAGTGGGAGGAAAGGTGCCTCATTATTGGTGTCAGTGGGAGGAATGGTGCTCCATCATTGGTATTAGTGGGAGGAAAGGTGCCTCATTATTGATATCAGTGGGAGGAATGGTGCCCCTCCACTGCCATCGGTAGGATAAATGGTACCCCATCATTGGTATCGGTGGGAGGAATGGTGCCCCTTCATTGGTATAAGTGAAGCAATAGAGACCCGTCATTGGTATTAGTGGGAGGAATAGCACACCATTCTTTTGGTGTTAGTGGGAAGAATGGTGCCCCATGATTAGTATCAGTGGCAGGAAAGGTGCCCCATCATTGGTATCAGTGTGAAGAAAAGCTCCCAATCATTGGTATCAGTGGCAGAAAAGGTGCCCCATCATTGGTATCAGTGGGAAGAATAGCACCCCATCATTGACATCAGTGGCAGGAATGGTGCCCCATCATTGGTATTAGAAATATAGAAGGGTTGGGACTTTATATGAGAGACACAATAAGGCTGGTAGGGTAAAATATAACACCTTCATTGGTACATACATATATATATGCACAAGCATGACATGTAAAATATATACAAAAAACAAGATAGTAGAGAAACTTGTAAGTTGTCCCCAGTCCAGATTCATAAGAAACATCATGGCAAAGTACCAAAGGTAGTGGTTGACTGTAATCATAACATCAGCAGACTCGACGCCAGATGTGGTGCGCCTACTCTGTGCGCCCTCAGCTCCCGGGGGAGACATCCAGGGTCATGCAATTACCTCCAGTGCCCGGTATTGCCTGAGTTGCAATGTAAGTCTAGGGAATTTGGGGGCTCTGTTGTCCCCCCTTCCCCCCTCCCAGCTTCTTCTAATCATCATTGCTGAAATTTTTTTCATACTCATATATATATTTTTTATAGACACATTTTATACATCTTCTTATGATTAAGTGGCATTTCTAGTCCATGAAACACATCTGCTGATGTTATGATTACAGTCAACCACAACCTTTGGTATTTTGCCATGATGTTTCTTATGAACCTGGACTGGGGACCACTTACAAGCTTCTCTACTATCTTGGTTTTTCTATATATTTTACTTGTCATGCTTGTATATATATGTATGTACCAATAAAGGTGTTATATTTTACCCTACCAGCCTTATCCTGTGTCTCATATAAAGTCCCAACCCTTCTTTATTTCTACTTGAATAGTGATGAAGGTGGGAGGAATGGTGCCCCTTCATTGGTATAAGTGAAGCAAAGGAGACCCGTCATTGGTATTGGTGGCAGGAATGGTGCCCCATCATTGGTATCAGTGGGAGGAAAGGTGCCTCATTATTGGTGTCAGTGGGAGGAATGGTGCTCCATCATTGGTATTAGTGGGAGGAAAGGTGCCTCATTATTGATATCAGTGGGAGGAATGGTGCCCCTCCACTGCCATCGGTAGGATAAATGGTACCCCATCATTGGTATCGGTGGGAGGAATGGTGCCCCTTCATTGGTATAAGTGAAGCAATAGAGACCCGTCATTGGTATTAGTGGGAGGAATGGTGCACCATCATTGATGTCAGTGGGAGGAATGGTGCTCCATCATTGGTGTCAGTGGGAGGAATGTTTCCCCATCATTGGTGTTAGTGCAAAGAATTGTATCTCATCATTGGTATCAGTGAGAAGAATACAGCCCCATTATTGGTGCTCGTGAGAGCAATGGCTCCCCATCATTGGTATCAGTGAGAAGAATACAGCCCCATTATTGGTGCTCGTGAGAGCAATGGCTCCCCATCATTGGTATCAGTAGGAAGAATGGTGAACCATCATTCGTATCGGTGAGAGGAATAGTGTCCCTTTAGGGTCAGTGGAAGGAATAGTGCCCCATCATTGGTATCAGTGGGAGGAATGGTGTCTTATCACTGGAATCAGAGGGAGGAATAGTGCATCATCACTGATGTCAGTGGGAAGAATAGTGTCCCATCACTGGTATCAGTGGGAGGAATAGCACCTCATTTTTTGGCGTTAGTGGGAAGAATAATGTCCCAAGAGCCGAATGAAGACAAGCAAAGGGCCGCAGTTTGGAGACCATTGGCATAGACAATGGTGGTCACAGTGTAAAGGAGGAGCTGAAGGCACCGATAGGGAAAGATTTGCAGGACATCCACCCAAACAATGATATCCCATTCACACTCTACTTTGCTGTTGCCTTTTATATTGACCCCGGCCTTCAACTTCACACATGTGCTCCTACCTGGAAGTAATAGAAAGCATGACCTGCTGGTCTGTGCTGAGGGTCAGACACAAGAAGAACTGCTGCAGGAAAGAAAGACAAATTCTTCCACTTTAATTGCAAAATGATTTTGTTGTATTGTTATTATAACTCATTAAAAAGTCACAGAGATGTCTTTGGGGCCATTTACCCCAGTGGTCTCCAAACTGCAGCCCGCGGGCTGAATGCATCCCTTTGTTTTCATTTATCTGTCCCTCTGGGAACCATTTCTCCTAATAACACCAACAATGGAGGACTATTCCTCTCAATGACACCAAAGATGGGGCACTATTTCTCCAATACTAATGATAGTTTATTATTCCTGGGTCTTTCTGACAAAAGGTGATATGTCTCTTTTTTTTTTTTTTCACTCCCATTGACCACCAAGTCAGAGGCATTGTTTATTCCCTCTTTCGCTGGGGCATTTTCTACTCCTGAGGGACCACAGTCCAGTATGCCTAATATCTGAAGGACAATAAACTGGTCCTTTGTTTAGAAAGATTGGAGACCCCTGATCTAGACAAAAGGAGGATAAAATAGATGGTGAAGGAGAGACATGCTGTGGACTGTTATGCCCCATACACACGTGCAGATTATCTGCAGACTTTTGTCTGCAGACTTACCAAAACCATATAATATGAGGTCAAACCTAAACACTTTCAATTTGTATGCAATCCGGCAGGCCCTTGCATTACATAGAAAAGGTAAGTCTGCAGACAAAAGTCTGCAGATAATCTGCACGTGTGTATGGGGCATTAGAGGTAATGCGGCCTCTTGTGGTAGGCTGCTAAAATTGTGACCTCTAGTGGAGAGATGGAGGAAGTTCAGGTAAGAGAGAAAATAAAGCACCAGGGGGTGACCCAGAGGAGTTTTGTGTGTGTAAAGAAGCAATAACTGTGCAGAGAGGTATTTCTCTAGCATATAGGCATACAAATACCCAGTAAAGATAATAAAAGTCTAATGATGTACAGTATCTCATAGAACTAAGTACATCTCTCATATTTTTGTAAATGTTTTATTATAGCCTTTTATGTGACAACACTGAGGAAATGACACTTTGCTACAATGTAAAGTAGTGAGTGTACAGCTTGTATAACAGTGTACATTTGCTGTCCCCTCAAAATAACTCAACACACAGCCATTAGTGTCTAAACCACTGGCAACAAAAGTGAGTACAACCCTAAGAGAAAATGTCCAAAATGGGCCCAAAGTGCCAATATTGTGTGTGGCCACCATTATTTTCTAGCACTGTCTTATCCCTCTTGGGTATGAAGTTCACCAGAGCTTCACAGGTTGCCACTGGAGTCCTCTTCCATTCCTCCATGAAGACATCACAGAGCTGGTGGATGTTAGAGACCTTGCACTCCTCCACCCTCCGTTTGAGGATGCCCCACAGATGCTCAATAGGGTTTAGGTCTAGAGACATGCTTGGCCAGTCCATCACCTTTACCCTCATCTACTTTAGCAAGGCAGTGGTCATCTTGGAGGTGTGTTTGGGGTCGTTATCATGTTGGAATACTGCCCTGCGGCCCAGTCTCTGAAGGGAGGGGATCATGCTCTGCTTCAGTATGTCACAGCACATGTTGGCATTCATGGTTCCCTCAATGAACTGTAGCTCCCCAGTGCTGGCAGCACTCATGCAGCCCCAGACCATGACACTCCCACCACCATGCTTGACTGTAGGCAAGACACACTTGTCTTTGTACTCCTCACCTGGTTGCAGCCACACACGCTTGACACCATCTGAACCAAATACGTTTATCTTGGTCTCATCAGACCACAGGACATGGTTCCAGTAATCCATGTCCTTAGTCTGCTTGTCTTCAGCAAACTGTTTGCAGGCTTTCTTGTGCATCATCTTTAGAAGAGTCTTCCTTCTGGGATGACAGCCATGCAGACCAATTTGATGCAGTGTGTGGCGTATGGTCTGAGCACTGACAGGCTGACTCCCCACCCCTTCAACCTCTGCAGCAATGCTGGCAGCACTCATACGTCTATTTCCCAAGGACAACCTCTGGATATGACGCTCAGCAAATGGCTATATGAGCCCAATTTGGACATTTTCACTTAGGGGTGTACTCACTTTAGTTGCCAGCGGTTTAGACATAAAAATGGCTGTGTGTTGAGATATTTTGAGGGGACAGCACATATACACTGTTATACAAGCTGTACACTCACTACTTTACATTGTAGCAAAGTGTCATTTCTTCAGTGTTGTCACATGAAAAGATATAATAAAATATTTACAAAAATGTGAGGGGTGTACTCAGTTTTGTGAGATACTGTAAATCCAATATTACATAGAAGATGTGAATGCATTGTTGTTCCTGTACAGAGTATTTGATCTGGCTATAATATGGGAGGACATTTGGAGGACTGTCACTTGGGAGTTGTTTTATCAAGGTGTGAGAATGGGGAAAAAAGCACAAGCAATGTCTCCAGCTGTTTCATTCTAACCTACAGAGTGCCAGCAACCATTCTGCCATCTGTTTTAGGGATACTTCATTTACAATAGAGCAATAGATGTTTTCTATAGTGTACCAGTCAGCCACACCACCCTTTCTTAAAGTAGAACTGAAGGTAAAACTTTTATCTTTATTTTGGATAGAGTGGAAATAGATTAGAACACCCGCCAGGTTTTTATTGCTGTCTGTGTCCCCATTAGGGAGATTTACCCTCTTCATTTGTTCTGGTGACCATTATAAAGAAAAAAGAAAAACTTAAAAAAAAGGTGTCACCATAATAGAAATAAAGAGGACATCTTCCAATGGGGACACTAGTTCTGGTGACAACTAGGGATTCCCTCACTTTGGAGGGATTTCCGCTCACTCCCTGTTTTGGCTATGGGACAGGAAGTAAAGGGAGATCTCACTGGGACACAAAAAGCAAAACATGACAGAGGTTTAAACCCTCCCCTACTCTATCCAAAATGATAAAAAAGAAGCTTTTAATAACAGGGTACTTACCGGCCCAGGGATCCAGCGCTGTCCTCACCCAGGCTGGTTCTTTGTGTTCCTATCACCGGCATGTTTAGTGTGGGAAGCCGGCTGTCACTTCTTGCGGCTTCACAACTGGCTTCTCAATGTGCATGAGCAAAATGTGCTGCACAAATGATCCCTCAGCCTCCTAGGACCTGCGACATGTTCCCAAAGTTTGTGGGAGGGAACTTACAGTAGAATGGTCTCGTTTTTTTAAGTACGCACTCCCCCCAAAAATAAAAAGTTTCAAAAGAAGAAGAGCGGAGGAGAAGTGGAACTTCCCCAATAGGGTGTAATTCTGCTTTAATGATCTGAGAACCCTGCTAATGATACAGGAGAGCTATTCCCAATCACACCCACTGGAAGGGACTTCTTGTCTCTCACATGCAGAAAACCCGATGTAGCCGAGTGTCAGAACAAAGACTTCTCACATTCCACAATTAACCACTTCAGCTCCAGGAGGTTAAACCCCCTTCCTGACCAGGCCCCCGTGTTTTGCGATACGGCACTGCAATGCTTTACCTGATAATTGTGCGGCCGTGTGAAGCTGTACCCAAATGAATAAATATTTGATCACTGCTGTGAAAAAGTAAAACTAATGCAGCCATCAGATCTAAGGACAGGTAATACTCAGCTTCCTTTCCACTGCTCTGGGATGATGCCGTCTCATCTCTGGAACACGGGTCTGGGAATGATATGTCCAGCTCTCACCGACACTCTCACCGGCTCCCCCTCCTCTGTGTACCACCATTCTGTATCGGTGGGTTTCCTGAAGAACAATCTCCGGTTAGTATGAAGCAATATTCGATCACCGAAATCACACCGCTATGGACACCAGATAACATGGAAAGGAGGTCAATGATGTCTGACCAGCACAGATGTACAATAGGACAGTCCTGAATAAAATGTATGTGATCACCTGGACCTCCAATCTTATCCTGACAATTCACCTCCCATCGACTCACGATGATGTGTACACAGATGTTAAAAACGCCACGTTCAAATCTGCATAGTGCTTTTTTTGTACAGATGTGAACGCAGCTCAATGATAGCTGATGTGTCCATACACACAGAAGGGTTTAGCAGAAAGTATGCAAAAAGTATGCAGGGTTTTAAAAGTATGCAAAATCTCAAGGCAATCCAGTCTGACATTGGGTCCCCTGTCACATCAGAGACCTCAGTCACTGTCCCCAAACTTCTGTCTATCAGACTTTAGAGGGGGCCAGACTAGGGCCAATGGGAGTAGAAAATGTCCTGGCATCCAGTGTGGGTAAGCAAAGCCCCATTGTTGGTGTCAGTGGGAGGACTAGTGCCCCATCGTTGGTGTCCGTGGGACAAATTTTTGCCCATCGTTAGCATTAGCGGGACAAATTCTGCCCCATCATTAGTGTCAGTGGGAGGAATTGTGTCCTTTTGTTGGTGTCAGTGGGAGGAGCAATGCCCCATCATTGGTGTCAGTGGGAGGAATTGTGCCCTTTCATTGATGTCAGTGGGAGGAGCTGTGCCCCATTGTTAGTGTCAGTGGGAGGAACAGTGGCTCATTGTTGGTGACAATGGAAGGAATTTTTTCCCCACCATTGGCAGTCACAGACGCCCTGCAGACCAACGGGGCCACATCCAGGGAGGCTTTACGGATATACTGCAACCCCTGTATCAACTGGTCCGTCAATTCCGCCAGTTCCGGGGGATGTTGACTCCCTTCCAAATCCTGGCGCAGGATTCTAGCCCATTCCGTTAAAGTCGGAGAGACCAAGGCAATGGCGAACACCGGCCTCAATATTGAACCTGTCACAGTGAAAAGATGGCGGACCAGGGCCTCAGCCTTCCTGTCTGCAGGATCTTTAAAGGACAGAGTGTCCTCCACTGGTAACAAGGTGGCTGTAACGGAACCGCGACCCACACTGTGTTTGTGGGCCTCCGTCAGTATACCGCTTCCTCCCACTCTTAAACATAGATATCAAATATCCTAGCCACCACCATACAAAGCTAGCCGACAACTTAGCTTGTACAAGTTCTGGAACCTTCTCTTTATTAAACAGTTTCACACTCAATATATACAGCACAAGGAAACATCCCCCTCCTGATCAATCTACTACCCCAGGTCAGGTGGGCCTGATTACATTATCATATGCAGATAGCCTTGTATACAGAATTATAATTACCCTGAACTCATTATCTAAAGGACAGCCAACACAAACAGTATTCTACTTTTCTACCAGTAACTAATAGATGACAATGATTCAATCAACCTGAGCCAATTAACTAGCAGACTGCCGTCCTCGAGCTCCTGAAATACAATACACATTATTATGAGTGTAAACACAGAACCCATTGTAGATAACAGGTGAGTAAATCAGCTTATTCAACAATGTCTGGAAGACAAGTGGTTGAGTTGATATTAGCATTTGCCTTGAGTCTTACTGTCTTGGGGAGACATGGACTTGAATCCAAAGTAACATTACTGCAAATGCCCCACATATAGTGTCTGTCTTTCATTCCCAGTGATGGTGAGTAACGTCACAATGGCCTTCTTCAGCCTGGAAACCTGTGAATCTACCACCAGCAGAACCGTCAGTTTCTTCAAGAGGGAATCCTCAAAGGGGTACCTCTGAGCCAAACGCTTTTGTATCCCAACCTTTAATTTTGGGGAACTCCACTCACTAGTGACAATCTCATCAAAATAGGGGGGAAACAGAAATGCCTTAATCGCCTTGGACGGTCTGCGGGTACCTAACTGCACCGGCGCAGCTGATGTAGCGCCGGCTGTGTCTTCCATCTTTAAAGTTTCCCGCACTGATACTATAAGTGCCTCCAGAAGTGACTTTTCTTGTGCGGAAGACGTGGAAGAGGACTCATCCTCACTATCAGAGCCATCCATTGCGTGGATGCAGACCCCATGGGGTTGCTGGCGTCCACGGCGGCCACATCAGCCTTTAGAACAGTGGTTCTTAACCTTGTTGGAGGTACTGAACCCCACCAGTTTCATATGCGCATTCACCGAACCCTTCTTAATTGAAAAAATAAAATATGATTTTTTCAAATTCAAAACATAGGTATATATTTAGATATATATTTATACATAGGTGCACAAAATGAACAAAACTATTAAAAAAACAAAACCATAAAAAAAAAAAAAAAAAAAAAAAAAGGCTCCATAGCTCAGGGGTTAGAGCACTGGTCTTGTAAACCAGGGGTCGCGAGTTCAAATCTCGCTGGGGCCTCCCTGCAAGTGTTGGCGACTGTATCTCAAAAAACAAAACCATTAAGAACAAAGAACAAAACCATTAAAACATGGGGTGTCAGGAGGGCACACCATGGGGTGTCAGGAGAGAACACACTGAGGGGGGAGGTGTTGGGAGGGCATACACTGGGGGGAACACACTGGGGGGAGGTGTTGGGAGGGCATACCATGGGGTATCAGGAGGGCACACACTGGGGGGGTTGGGAGGACATAGCATGGGGTGTCAAGAGGGAACACACTTTGGGGAGGTGTTTGGAGGGCATACCATGGGGTGTTAGGAGGGCACACATTGGGGGGAGGTGTTGGGAGAGCATTCCATGGGGTATCAGGAGGGCACACACCAGGGGGTATTCACAATGCTTTATTGAGCTAAATGAAAAGGACATGCATTTCCATCTGTCAGCTAACAGCACCTCTATGCTAAGCTGCAGTAACTCAGCAGACGTAGCATAGAGGTCCTTGTAAACGAATCCACCATGTACAGCTAGCTGAGCCTACCTCCAGGAACATTCACTCGGCTCCCTCTGCTCACACTTCCCTCTTCCAGGCGGGCGCGATCTCCGTGGTCAGGTACATCCCCATCCCGCCCACTCACGCAGCAAGCAGCCTGCAGGAGATAGGCTGGAAACCTGCTGGGGGAGGTACAGGGGGCGGAGTGTCAAGTGTCTATGTGTAATGGCTGTGAGTTGTCCCGACCGCAGCTCTGATTTCCCGGGGTGCGCTCGGCCTCACAATCAGCAATATTTTCTCGGGGGGAGCAATTGCCCCTTTGTCCCCCCGCCGAACCCCAGAGACTGACTCACCGAACCCCTGGGGTTCGATCGAACCCAGGTTAAGAACCACTGCTTTAGAATCTGAGGACACAGAGGGGGCAGGTGACGGTGGAGGGTGCTTCTTTCCCTGTCTGTTCTACAGGGTCAAATCCACCTTTGATACCAGCGACTGCAGGACCGCCATCATGGCCGCCAGGGCGGATGTAGATTTGGAGGGTCCCGCAGCCTCTGAGAGTGGGTCCGGTGGTGACACCAGTGTTGCCAACCGCCCGTAGATTTACGGACAGCCCGTAAAAACAGGGCACTTTTCTCCTGCCCGTAAATGCCCGTAGCAGGAGAAAAGTGCCCGTAAATCTATGGCGGCGGCGGCACTGTCAGAACTGCGCGTGCGCGGCGCGCAGTTCCGAAGATCCCCGAGCTCTCTCGCACTCGCAGAGAGATGCAGACTCGCACTGGATGGTGATCGTCGCCGGACGAGTGCCACGGCCCGCCTGCGCCCGCCCCTGCCTCCGCCCCTGCCTCCGCCCCCCGCCGTCATTTAAACTTTCCCGCCGGCCGCCAGGCGCTGCGCCAGCAGTATGGATTGGAGTCTGTGCTCCAGCGCAGCTGTGGAGTGTGGACAAGAACTAGAACGGACGGATGGTGGAGTGGAGTGGACAGAGCAGACAGGCTGCGACAGCAGAGGCAGAGAGAGCACACAGAAGAGCAGGAGGACTGGTCTGGTGAGTGGGGTTCTGAGCCACCGAGGCTCAGACACTCAGCTAGCAGTAGCAGCGTAGACTGTCACTGAAGTAGTAGAGAGATGAGTCAGGGGGCAGAGGACATCAGTGTCCTGCTCCTGTGCCCCCTTCACCTCTCCACAGGCAGAGTCACACAGCTTCACTCTGCAGTAATGTCACTGATATTGCTATGGAGAGGTGAAGGGGACTTAGGAGGAGGACACTGATGTGGAGAGCTAATATGAAGGGGGACAGAGGAAGAAACTGCTGTGAGGGGGTGAGGAGGGCACTTCCATTGTCCACGCAGGCTCTGACCACCCCCTGTGCCATGACCGCAGTCTCTGACCACCCCCTGTGCCATGACCGCAGTCTCTGACCACCCCCTGTGCCATGACCGCAGTCTCTGACCACCCCCTGTGCCATGACCGCAGTCTCTGACCACCCCCTGTGCCATCTCCGCAGTCTCTGACCACCCCCCTGTGCCATGACCGCAGTCTCTGACCACCCCCCTGTGCCATGACCGCAGTCTCTGACCACCCCCTGTGCCATGACCGCAGTCTCTGACCACCCCCTGTACCATCTCCGCAGTCTCTGACCACCCCCCTGTGCCATGACCGCAGTCTCTGACCACCCCCTGTACCATGTCCGCAGTCTCTGACCACCTCCTGTACCATGTCCGCAGTCTCTGACCACCCCCTGTACCATGTCCGCAGTCTCTGACCACCCCCTGTACCATGTCCGCAGTCTCTGACCACCCCCTGTACCATGTCCGCAGTCTCTGACCACCCCCTGTACCATGACCGCAGTCTCTGACCACCCCCTGTACCATGTCCGCAGTCTCTGACCACCCCCTGTACCATGTCCGCAGTCTCTGACCACCCCCTGTACCATGTCCGCAGTCTCTGACCACCCCCTGTACCATGTCCGCAGTCTCTGACCACCCCCTGTACCATGTCCGCAGTCTCTGACCACCCCCTGTACCGTGTCCGCAGTCTCTGACCACCCCCTGTACCGTGTCCGCAGTCTCTGACCACCCCCTGTACCGTGTCCGCAGTCTCTGACCACCCCCTGTACCGTGTCCGCAGTCTCTGACCACCCCCTGTACCGTGTCCGCAGTCTCTGACCACCCCCTGTACCGTGTCCGCAGTCTCTGACCACCCCCTGTACTGTGTCCGCAGTCTCTGACCACCCCCTGTACCGTGTCCGCAGTCTCTGACCACCCCCTGTACCGTGTCCGCAGTCTCTGACCACCCCCTGTACCGTGTCCGCAGTCTCTGACCACCCCCTGTACCATGCCCGCAGTGTCTGCCCACCCCCTTCACCATGCCCGCAGTGTCTGCCCACCCCCTTCACCATGTCTGCAGTGTCTGCCCACCCCCTTCACCATGTCCGCAGTGTCTGCCCACCCCCTTCACCATGTCCGCAGTGTCTGCCCACCTCCTGTACCATGTCCGCAGTCTCTGACCACCCCCTGTACCATGTCCGCAGTCTCTGACCACCCCCTGTACCATGCCGCAGTCTCTGACCACCCCCTTCACCATGTCCGCAGTGTCTGCCCACCTCCTGTACCATGTCCGCAGTGTTTGCCCACCTCCTGTACCATGCCCACCCACCTCCTGTACCATGTCTGCCGTGTCTGCCCACCTCCTGTACCGTCTCTGACCACCCCCTGTACCATGTCTGACCAGAGTCTGCAGACTCTGATGTAAGGGGGAACTCTGTGCTGGCTGGGTTATGGTAACCCAACCTTCATGTAAATTTGAGAAATATGTTTTTTGACTTTTGTTTAACTTTAACACATTGCTAATAGCACTAGCTATATGTTTATAGTTAAAATATTGATATTTGCACGGTTTAGCACTGAAAATTGTTATTTTAGGTACTTTTTTCAGTGTCCGTAAAAAATTGGTGCTGTCCGTAAATTTTGGACGTTCTGCCAGTAAATTTCCCTCCGGGGGGTTGGCAACACTGGGTGACACTCGCTCTGAATGTTCCATTGAGCAACCTGGGACCACTAGATTTGCAAAAACATTTTGGTCAAAAAATGTTTGTAATATGACCACTTTAATTGTGGCACTACAGCTCCCAGTCACAGCAGGAAGGAGGGCCGCATACACCCCCGTAGACTCACCACACTGCACAGAGTGGGAACCAGCAGTGTCAGTCAGCCTGCTCCATTCCATTCTTAAAAGAAGTGGAAGGGCTGTGTCACCACTAGAGGCCCCCACTGCACACCGCTCCCGTGCCTACAAGAAAATGGCAGCCCATAAACTTCCATGGGAGCCTCAACAAACATGGCTGCCGAGTACAATGTATGAACTACAATAAAATGGCGGCACCACGCGCCGGAAGCGTGGCACACTAGACCCCAGGGCTAATTGCAGGTATTTAAAACATCAATGGAGGGCTTACCAGGGACCCCCTACCATGATCAAAACATGTGCTATTTGTAGTGGGAGCAGCTGCATTGTGCTCCCAGCCCCTGCCAGCCACAGCTCCCCATACGCATCTTACACCACCAAGACAGCACGGAAGACCTTCTTAGAAATGGGGTACCAGAGGGGTCGGGAGGTCACAGGAAGGACCGACCACCTCAGAATGGGCCGCTTAAATCTTGGAATGGGGGAGCTGTGGGCCAGGGGTATGCTGCGACTCAGGCCATTATCTGGTCATGTGCGTCCTTGTGAGGTGTTACACTCATCGCCCAGCCCCCTTCCAGTGGGGCTATATCATGGCCGACTGAGCGCAGAGCTACAATCTGCACACACTCGCTGGCCAGACTGGGAGGACCGTAAGGATCTAGCATATCCAGTGCGTCATCTAGTCCGGCACTTGATTCTAGTTCTCACAGGAACAACTTGATTGTAGAAGAAAAAAAACAAAAAAAGGAAAAAAGTTCCATTCAGTGGCGGCAGGCCGATAGGGGGCGCAGGGGCGCCACCCCCCCGACAAAAAGAAGAAAAAAAAAGTCAATTTTTAGCCCACTAGGGGCGCCTGACTTAGTGGTGGGTATAGGGGGGGTGTGGTTTTGCCTCCCACGTGAGGCAGACAGAGGGGCTGATTGGCAGCCTTCTGGGGGTCTTCGGGGCACAGAGCAATGCGCCCCGACACTCCCCTTTTTAATGGACCCCTGGCTGTGATTGGTCCAGACTCCAGATTGGAACAATCACAGGAGGACATCCCGGGACGGTCCTGTGGTCACGTGACATGTGGGAGCGGTGCACCGACCTGGCGTCACGTCCTTCCCACCCGCCGGCACAGAGTGAGAGCCTGAGAGCCGCATGGAGAACGGACGGAGTTGGACTATCGTACCGCCGTGGCTGCCGCTATCATCAGCAAGCATTCCATTGAAGTTCGCAGTCAGCATCGGCAAGAACTGTCTTGAAGCTGCTTGTGAGGTGAGGAGACGCTGGTGACGTGAGCGGAGTGTGTCGGACCATTGGAGGACCAGAACGTTCCATTCGTCTGATCGTCATTCGTCTCTCGGCCCAGACTTACCCGCCTCCTAATTTCTGGACTGGAGCCTATTCCTTCCTTAACAGGTAAGCAAATTCAATCCCCAGGCCTGCCCTGAGCTAGCTTGAACTAAAAAAACCAACAGACCAGTCATGACTCATGAGAGACCAAGACTACACTACAACAAACCCATGCTGGTCAGGTCACTGTGCATTGATGGGACATGCTTATCAGGTCACTGTGCATTGATGGGACATGCTTATAAGGTCACTGTGCATTGATGGGACATGCTGATCAGGTCACTGTGCATTGATGGGACATGCTTATCGGGTCACTGTGCATTGATGGGACATGCTGATCAGGTCACTGTGCATTGATGGGACATGCTGATCAGGTCACTGTGCATTGATGGGACATGCTTATCAGATCACTGTGCATTGATGGGACATGCTTAACAGGTCACTGTGCATGGATGGGACATGCTGGTCAGGTCACTGTGCATTGATGGGGCATGCTGGTCAGGTCACTGTGCATTGATGGGACATGCTTATCAGGTCACTGTGCATTGATGGGACATGCTGATCAGGTCACTGTGCATTGATGAGACATGCTGATCAGGTCATTGTGCATTGATGGGACATGCTGATCAGGTCACTGTGCATTGATGACACATGCTGATCAAGTCACTGTGCATCGATGGGACATGATGATCAGGTCACTGTGCATTGATGGGACATGCTTATCAGGTCGCTGTGCATTGATGAGACATGCTGATCAGGTCATTGTGCATTGATGGGACATGCTGATCAGGTCACTGTGCATTGATGACACATGCTGATCAAGTCACTGTGCATCGATGGGACATGATGATCAGGTCACTGTGCATTGATGGGACATGCTTATCAGGTCGCTGTGCATTGATGGGACATGCTGATCAGGTCACTGTGCATTGATGGGACATGCTGATCAGGTAACTGTGCTTTGATGGGACATGCCTATCAGGTCACTGTGCATTGATGGGACAAACTTATCAGGTCACTGTGAATTGATGGGGCATGCTGGTCAGGTCACTGTGCATTGATGGGACATGCTGATCAGGTAACTGTGCATTGATGGGACATGCCTATCAGGTCACTGTGCATTGATGGGACATACTTATCAGGTTACTGTGAATTGATGGGACATGCTTATCAGGTCACTGTGCATTGATGGGACATGCTTATCAGGTCACTGCGCATTGATTGGACATGCTGATCAGGTCACTGTGCATTGATGGGACATGCTTATCAAGTCACTGTGCATTGATGGGGCATGCTGGTCAGGTCACTGTGCATTGATGGGACATGCTTATCAGGTCACTGTGCATTGATGGGACATGCTGGTCATGTCACTGTGCATTGATGGGACATGCTTATCATGTCACTGTGCATTGATGGGACATGCTGGTCATGTCACTGTGCATTGATGGGACATGCTTATCATGTCACTGTGCATTGATGGGACATGCTTATCATGTCACTGTGCATTGATGGGACATGCTGGTCAGGTCACTGTGCATTAACGGGACATGCTGATCAGGACACTGTGCATTGATGGGACATGCTTATCAAGTCACTCTGCATTGATGGGACATGCTGATCAGGTCACTGTGCATTGATGGGACATGCTGATCAGGTCACTGTGCTTTGATGGGACATGCTTATCAGATCACTGTGCATTGATGGGACATGCTTAACAGGTCACTGTGCATGGATGGGACATGCTGGTCAGGTCACTGTGCATTGATGGGGCATGCTGGTCAGGTCACTGTGCATTGATGGGACATGCTTATCAGGTCACTGTGCATTGATGGGACATGCTGATCAGGTCACTGTGCATTGATGAGACATGCTGATCAGGTCATTGTGCATTGATGGGACATGCTGATCAGGTCACTGTGCATTGATGACACATGCTGATCAAGTCACTGTGCATCGATGGGACATGATGATCAGGTCACTGTGCATTGATGGGACATGCTTATCAGGTCGCTGTGCATTGATGGGACATGCTGGTCAGGTCACTGTGCATTGATGGGATATGCTGATCAGGTCACTGTGCATTGATGGGACATGCTGATCAGGTAACTGTGCTTTGATGGGACATGCCTATCAGGTCACTGTGCATTGATGGGACATACTTATCAGGTCACTGTGAATTGATGGGGCATGCTGGTCAGGTCACTGTGCATTGATGGGACATGCTGATCAGGTAACTGTGCATTGATGGGACATGCCTATCAGGTCACTGTGCATTGATGGGACATACTTATCAGGTTACTGTGAATTGATGGGACATGCTTATCAGGTCACTGTGCATTGATGGGACATGCTTATCAGGTCACTGCGCATTGATTGGACATGCTGATCAGGTCACTGTGCATTGATGGGACATGCTTATCAAGTCACTGTGCATTGATGGGGCATGCTGGTCAGGTCACTGTGCATTGATGGGACATGCTTATCAGGTCACTGTGCATTGATGGGACATGCTGGTCATGTCACTGTGCATTGATGGGACATGCTTATCATGTCACTGTGCATTGATGGGACATGCTGGTCATGTCACTGTGCATTGATGGGACATGCTTATCATGTCACTGTGCATTGATGGGACATGCTTATCATGTCACTGTGCATTGATGGGACATGCTGGTCAGGTCACTGTGCATTGACGGGACATGCTGATCAGGACACTGTGCATTGATGGGACATGCTTATCAAGTCACTCTGCATTGATGGGACATGCTTATCATGTCACTGTGCATTGATGGGACATGCTGATCAGGCCACTGTGCATTGATGGGATATGCTGATCAGGCCACTGTGCATTGATGGGACATGATGGTCAGGTCACTGTGCATTGATGGGACATGCTGATCAGGTCACTGTGCATTGATGGGACATGCTGATCAGGTCACTGTGCATTGATGGGACATGCTGATCAGGTCACTGTGCATTGATGGGACATGCTGATCAGGTCACTGTGCATTGATGGGACATGCTTATCATGTCACTGTGCATTGATGGGATATGCTGGTCGGGTCACTGTGCATTGGTGGGACATGCCTATCAGGTCACTGTGCATTGATTGGGACATGCTGATCAGGTCACTGTGCATTGATGGGACATGCTGATCAGGTCACTGTGCATTGATGCTGATCAGGTCACTGTGCATTGATGGGACATGCTGGTCAGGTCACTGTGCATTGATGGGACATGCTAGTCAGGTGACTGTGCATTGATGGGACATGCTTATCAGGTGACTGTGCATTGATGGGACATGCTGATCAGATCACTGTGCATTGATGGGACATGCTGTTCAGGTCACTGTGCATTGATGGGACATGCTTATAAGTCACTGTGCATTGATTGGACATGCTGATCAAATCACTGTGCATTGATGGGACATGCTGGCCAGGTCACAGTGCATTGATGGGACATGCTGATCAGGTCACTGTGCATTGATGGGACATGCTTATCGGGTCACTGTACATTGATGGGACATGCTGATCAGGTCACTATGCATTGATGGGACATGCTGATCAAGTCACTGTGCATGGATGGGACATGCTGGTCAGGTCACTGTGCATTGATGGGGCATGCTGATCAGGTCACTGTGCATTGATGGGACATGCTTATCAGATCACTGTGCATTGATGGGACATGCTTAACAGGTCACTGTGCATGGATGGGACATGCTGGTCAGGTCACTGTGCATTGATGGGGCATGCTGGTCAGGTCACTGTCCATTGATGGGACATGCTTATCAGGTCACTGTGCATTGATGGGACATGCTGATCAGGTCATTGTGCATTGATGGGACATGCAGATCAGGTCACTGTGCATTGATGAGACATGCTGATCAGGTCATTGTGCATTGATGGGACATGCTGATCAAGTCACTGTGCATCGATGGGACATGCTGATCAGGTCACTGTGCATTGATGACATATGCTGATCAAGTCACTGTGCTTCGATGGGACATGCTTATCAGGTCGCTGTGCATTGATGGGACATGCTGGTCAGGTCACTGTGCATTGATGGGACATGCTGATCAGGTCACTGTGCATTGATGGGACATGCTGATCAGGTAACTGTGCTTTGATGGGACATGCTTGTCAGGTCACTGTGAATTGATGGGACATGCTTATCAGGTCACTGTGCATTGATGGGACATGCTTATCATGTCACTGTGCATTGATTGGACATGCTGATCAGGTCACTGTGCATTGATGGGACATGCTTATCAAGTCACTGTGCATTGATGGGACATGCTTATCAGATCACTGTGCATTGATGGGACATGCTGGTCAGGTCACTGTGCATTGATGGGACATGCTGGTCAGGTCACTGTGCATTGATGGGACATGCTTATCAGGTCACTGTGCATTGATGGGACATGCTTATCAGGTCACTGTGCATTAATGGGACATGCTGATTAGGTCACTGTTTATTGATGGGACATGCTGATCAGGTCACTGTGCATTGATGGGACATGCTTATCAGGTCACTGTGCATTGATGGGACATACTTATCAGGTCACTGAGCATTGATGGGACATGCTTATCAGGTCACTGTGCATTGATGGGACATGCTTATCATGTCACTGTGCATTGATGGGACATGCAGGTCAGGTCACTGTGCATTGACGGGACATGCTGATCACGACACTGTGCATTGATGGGACATGCTTATCAAGTCACTGTGCATTGATGGGACATGCTTATCATGTCACTGTGCATTGATGGGACATGCTGATCAGGTCACTGTGCATTGATGGGACATGCTGGTCAGGTCACTGTGCATTGATGGGACATGCTGATCAGGTCACTGTGCATTGATGGGACATGCTGATCAGGTCACTGTGCATGGATGGGACATGCTGGTCAGGTCACTGTGCATTGATGGGGCATGCTGATCAGGTTACTGTGCATTGATGGGACATGCCTATCAGGTCACTGTGCATTGATGGGACATGCTGATCAGGTCACTGTGCATTGATGGGACATGCTGATCAGGTCACTGTGCATTGATGCTGATCAGGTCACTGTGCATTGATGGGACATGCTGGTCAGGTCACTGTGCATTGATGGGACATGCTAGTCAGGTCACTGTGCATTGATGGGACATGCTTATCAGGTCACTGTGCATTGATGGGACATGCTTATCAGGTCACTGTGCATTGATGGGACATGCTGATCAAGTCACTGTGCATTGATGGGACATGCTGGTCAGGTCACTGTGCATTGATGGGACATGCTGATCAGGTCACTGTGCATTGATAGGACATGCTTATGATGTCACTGTACATTGATGGGACATGCCTATCAGGTCACTGTGCATTGATGGGACATGCTTATCATGTCACTGTGCATTGATGGGACATACTTATCAGGTCACTGTGCATTGATGGGACATACTTATCAGGTCACTGGGCATTGATGGGACATGCTTATCAGGTCACTGTGCATTGATGGGACATGCTAATCAGGTCACTGTGCATTGATGGGACATACTTATCAGGTCACTGTGCATTGATGGGACATGCTTATCAGGTCACTGTGCATTGATGGGACATGCTTATCATGTCACTGTGCATTGATGGGACATGCTGGTCAGGTCACTGTGCATTGATGGGACATGCTGATCAGGTCACTGTGCATTGATGGGACATGCTGATCAGGTCACTGTGCATTAATGGGACATGCTGATCAGGTCACTGTGCATTGATGGGACATGCTTATTAAGTCACTGTGCATTGATGGGACATGCTTATTAAGTCACTGTGCATTGATGGGACATGCTGGTCAGGTCACTGTGCATTGATGGGACATGCTTATCAGGTCACTGTGCATTGATGGGACATGCTGGTCAGGTCACTGTGCATTGATGGGACATGCTGATCAGGTCACTGTGCATTGATGGGACATGCTGATCAGGTCACTGTGCATTGATGGGACATGCTTATCATGTCACTGTGCATTGATGGGATATGCTGGTCAGGTCACTGTGCATTGGTGGGACATGCCTATCAGGTCACTGTGCATTGATGGGACATGCTGATCAGGTCACTGTGCATTGATGGGACATGCTGATCAGGTCACTGTGCATTGATGCTGATCAGGTCACTGTGCATTGATGGGACATGCTGGTCAGGTCACTGTGCATTGATGGGACATGCTAGTCAGGTCACTGTGCATTGATGGGACATGCTTATCAGGTGACTGTGCATTGATGGGACATGCTGATCAGATCACTGTGCATTGATGGGACATGCTGATCAGGTCACTGTGCATTGATGGGACATGCTTATGAGTCACTGTGCATTGATTGGACATGCTGATCAAATCACTGTGCATTGATGGGACATGCTGGCCAGGTCACTGTGCATTGATGGGACATGCTGATCAGGTCACTGTGCATTGATGGGACATGCTTATCAGGTCACTGTACATTGATGGGACATGCTGATTAGGTCACTATGCATTGATGGGACATGCTGATCAAGTCACTGTCCATTGATGGGACATGCTTATCAGGTCACTGTGCATTGATGGGACATGCTGATCAGGTCATTGTGCATTGATGGGACATGCTGATCAGGTCACTGTGCATTGATGAGACATGCTGATCAGGTCATTGTGCATTGATGGGACATGCTGATCAAGTCACTGTGCATCGATGGGACATGCTGATCAGGTTACTGTGCATTGATGACACATGCTGATCAAGTCACTGTGCATCGATGGGACATGCTTATCAGGTCGCTGTGCATTGATGGGACATGCTGGTCAGGTCACTGTGCATTGATGGGACATGCTGATCAGGTCACTGTGCATTGATGGGACATGCTGATCAGGTAACTGTGCTTTGATGGGACATGCTTATCAGGTCACTGTGAATTGATGGGACATGCTTATCAGGTCACTGTGCATTGATGGGACATGCTTATCATGTCACTGTGCATTGATTGGACATGCTGATCAGGTCACTGTGCATTGATGGGACATGCTTATCAAGTCACTGTGCTTTGATGGGACATGCTGGTCAGGTCACTGTGCATTGATGGGACATGCTGGTCAGGTCACTGTGCATTGATGGGACATGCTTATCAGGTCACTGTGCATTGATGGGACATGCTTATCAAGTCACTGTGCATTGATGGGACATGCTGGTCAGGTCACTGTGCATTGATGGGACATGCTGGTCAGGTCACTGTGCATTGATGGGACATGCTTATCAGGTCACTGTGCATTGATGGGACATGCTTATCAAGTCACTGTGCATTAATGGGACATGCTGATTAGGTCACTGTTTATTGATGGGACATGCTGATCAGGTCACTGTGCATTGATGGGACATGCTTATCAGGTCACTGTGCATTGATGGGACATACTTATCAGGTCACTGAGCATTGATGGGACATGCTTATCAGGTCACTGTGCATTGATGGGACATGCAGGTCAGGTCACTGTGCATTGACGGGACATGCTGATCACGACACTGTGCATTGATGGGACATGCTTATCAAGTCACTGTGCATTGATGGGACATGCTTATCATGCCACTGTGCATTGATGGGACATGCTGATCAGGTCACTGTGCATTGATGGGACATGCTGGTCAGGTCACTGTGCATTGATGGGACATGCTGATCAGGTCACTGTGCATTGATGGGACATGCTGATCAGGTCACTGTGCATGGATGGGACATGCTGGTCAGGTCACTGTGCATTGATGGGGCATGCTGATCAGGTTACTGTGCATTGATGGGACATGCCTATCAGGTCACTGTGCATTGATGGGACATGCTGATCAGGTCACTGTGCATTGATGGGACATGCTGATCAGGTCACTGTGCATTGATGCTGATCAGGTCACTGTGCATTGATGGGACATGCTGGTCAGGTCACTGTGCATTGATGGGACATGCTAGTCAGGTCACTGTGCATTGATGGGACATGCTTATCAGGTCACTGTGCATTGATGGGACATGCTTATCAGGTCACTGTGCATTGATGGGACATGCTTATCAGGTCACTGTGCATTGATGGGACATGCTGATCAAGTCACTGTGCATTGATGGGACATGCTGGTCAGGTCACTGTGCATTGATGGGACATGCTGATCAGGTCACTGTGCATTGATAGGACATGCTTATGATGTCACTGTACATTGATGGGACATGCCTATCAGGTCACTGTGCATTGATGGGACATGCTTATCATGTCACTGTGCATTGATGGGACATACTTATCAGGTCACTGTGCATTGATGGGACATGCTTATCAGGTCACTGTGCATTGATGGGACATGCTTATCATGTCACTGTGCATTGATGGGACATGCTTATCAGGTCACTGTGCATTGATTTGACATGCTGATCAGGTCACTGTGCATTGATGGGACATGCTTATCATGTCACTGTGCATTGATGGGACATGCTGATCAGGTCACTGTGCATTGATGGGACATGCTTATCAGGTCACTGTACATTGATCGGACATGCTTATCAGGTCACTGTGCATTGATGGGACATGCTTATCAGGTCACTGTGCATTGATGGGACATGCTTATCAGGTCACTGTGCATTGATGGGACATACTTATCAGGTCACTGTGCATTGATGGGACATGCTTATCAGGTCACTGTGCATTGATTTGACATGCTGATCAGGTCACTGTGCATTAATGGGACATGCTGATCAGGTCACTGTGCATTGATGGGACATGCTTATTAAGTCACTGTGCATTGATGGGACATGCTTATTAAGTCACTGTGCATTGATGGGACATGCTTATCAGGTCACTGTGCATTGATGGGACATGCTTATCAGGTCACTGTGCATTGATGGGACATGCTGGTCAGGTCACTGTGCATTGATGGGACATGCTGATCAGGTCACTGTGCATTGATGGGACATGCTGATCAGGTCACTGTGCATTGATGGGACATGCTGATCAGGTCACTCTGCATTGATGGGACATGCTTATCAAGTCACTGTGCATTGATAGGACATGCTTATCAGGTCACTGTGCATTGATGGGACATGCTGGTCAGGTCACTGTGCATCGATGAGGCATGCTTATCAGGTCACGGTGCATTGATGGGACATGCTGATCAGGTCACTGTGCATTGATGGGACATGCTTATCAGGTCACTGTGCATTGATGGGACATGCTGATCAGGTCACTGTGCATTGATGGGACATGCTGATCAGGTCACTGTGCATTAATGGGACATGCTGGTCAGGTCACTGTGCATTGATGGGACATGCTGATCAGGTCACTGTGCATTGATGGGACATGCTGGTCAGGTCACTGTGCATTGACGGGACATGCTTGCCAGGTCAATGTGCATTGATGGGACATGCTTATCAGGTCACTGTGCATTGATGGGACATGCTGGTCAGGTCACTGTGCATCGATGGTACATGCTTATCAGGTCACTATGCATTGATGGGGACATGCTGGTCAGGTCACTGTGCATTGATGGGACATGTTTATCAGGTCACTGTGCATTGATGGGACATGCTTATCAGGTCACTGTGCATTGATGGGATATGCTTATCAGGTCACTGTGCATTGATGGGACATTCTGATCAGGTCACTGTGCATTGATGGGACATGCTGGTCAGGTCACTGTGCATTGATGGGACATGCTTATCAGGTCACTGTACATTGATGGGACATGCTGGTCAGGTCACTGTACATTGATGCTGGTCAGGTGACTGTGCATCGATGGGACATGTTTATCAGGTCACTGTGCATTGATGGGGACGTGCTGGTCAGGTCACTGTGCATTGATGGGACATGCTGGTCAGGTCACTGCGCATTAATGGGGACATGCTGGTCAGGTCACTGTGCATTGATGTGGGACATTCTGGTCACTGTGCATTGAATAGGAACACGCTGGTCAATCTTGAACCAACCTAATGATTGTTTGTTAAGTCACGCGTTTTTTGCCGTGAAGCAATACCTAAATTTTTAGAGCACCCCAAAGATTTTGAGCACCAGCCGCCACTGGTTCCATTTAAATTTTGAAAAAAAAGCTAGGGCCAGCAAGGAGCTAGGTCCTTACTCCTGAACAGGGAGTGGGAGTATACCCCCTGGGATTGCCCATGGGCGTAGTCAAAGCCTCGTTAAATAATGTTAACCCTTTTTCCACATAGTGTCCTACTCCTAGGAAGAGCAGCATAACCCAACGGTCAATGAAGATATGAAGCTGTGTCCATCAATGAATGAATGAAAGAGAAATATTGCTTTTTTTCAAAATTGTTGCTCTTTTTTTGCTTATAGCGCAAAAAATAAAAATCGCACAGGTGATCAAATACCACCAAAAGAAATCTCTATTTGAATGAAAAAAAGGACATTAATTTTATTAGGGTAAAGCGTTGCACACAAGGAAGAGGGCCGCTCAGGTGCAAGTTCAGAACCTGGTGCAGGTCGGATCCGCAGTCCAAGCACAGAAACTTCCAAAAGATAAAGACCGCACTCAAGGTGTTTAATATGAAAACAATCGAACTCCTTTATTCTTCATAGATGAAGCAGACAGATAGTACAATGCACAAACAGACGTGTCGGGTTGACGCGTTTCACGATGTAGATCGCTTACTCATAACCAGTAGCAGCAATGTGAGCAGAGTTAAAGTGGTTAATTTCCTGAAGTCACAGGAAGCAGCTAACTGATTGGACGCTGATCCCCCTTGTGACTCGAGGCAAAGTTTATTAAGGCTCTGGCTTCCAGATTTGGCACACTGTATACGAGTGGCTAGTGTAGGGACAGGTTCCCTGTCTGACAGAGACAGTACATAGAGGTAGGGAGAGGTTCCAGAGGAGTGGGGATCGTGTGGGGACTAAATCTATCTTGCTTCAGGAAACCTCCTTTTTGAGTGTGGATCAGCCAGGCCCCATTCCGCTCCTTGTTGCAGACACGGACAGCATCTTTCAAGTCTACAGAGCACTGTTACAGTTTGTAAGTGGCTCCGCATGGTTGCACCTGCCCGCCGGGCCTAACTGTGCTGTTTGACCTTCCTTTAATGGATTGCTATTGCCTAACCTGGACTGAGGTTGATTTACTAAAACTGGAAAGTGCAAAATCTGGTGCAGCTCTGCATAGAAACCAATCAGCTTCCAGGTTTTATTGTCAAATCTTAATTGAACAAGCTGAAGTAAGAAGCTGATTGGATGCCATGCACAGCTACATCAGATTCTGAATGAACCAGTTTTAAAGAGGAAGAAGAGCTTAATACTTACTGCGCATGCGTAGCAGGTTTGCTTATGTGACAGAATACCTGCAGTCAGAAGGCGGCAGCAGACACGTTACTACACTCAGCAACGTCTTGAATTTCACAGTCATTTTAGCAATAAACTGAGTGGATATAAACATATATAGTATATTGACATTTGTGATGCTGTTTTGAATGTTACATTTTTAATGAAGCTGGATGCCAGAAGTAGGAAGGTGGCGGAGGCCATCTTGGTACACCCCACACTGGTCAGCGCTAAACCTTTAGGCTTAGAAAATGTAACATAAAAACAGCATGACAGATCTCAATATACTATACTGATTTATGTACGCTCACTTTATTCATTAAATGACTGTGAAATTCAAGACATAGATGGGTGTAGTAAGATGTCCGCTGGCGCCTTATGGCTGCAGGTGTTTTGTCAAATTAGCAAACCTGCGCATGCCTAGTAAGTATTCAGCTGATGGAACGTCACTTCTGTTAGCTAATCTGACGGGTCGCCTATTCTGACAGAACACCAATTATTGGCTTTCCTTGCCCCACACTGACAGAGTGTGAGGAGAGGAGAGACGATCAGTGGCATCTCCACACAGGGGAGACCTGTACAGATAATCAGTGCCCTGATTATCAGTGCAGCCCCAACAGTGCTCAGCAATGATGCCAGTCTGTGCCCATCAGTCAAGGAAGCAATAAAAGCTATTTCCTGCTAAAGGAAAAAAGAGAAGGAGAAAATATTGCTGTGACATGATCTACGGGGGAAGAGGGAGGTTTGGGGTTATATTGGTAATGCCTGGACATACACTTTACCCAGGGGGGGAGGGGGCAGAAACTCTTCAATTATGATCTACCATTTGATCATAGGCATGTTACAGGTATATAACAGACCCCTTTGTGCCATCCACTGCTATCTACAATGCAGGGGGAGGGGAAGAGGGGTAGACAGGGCAGTCCCAGACTGTCTCTAGGATGTCTCTTCACAAAGTTCTGCTGGCCACAGGATCAACTACTGCCACCGCAGAGCATCTAACCACAGTGGCTGCCGGCAAGTGGAGAAAAATCCAGACCTGATAGTCTGACACCACCAGTAACAACCAGTAAATAGGGCTACAGCTGGGACTGGGAAGACTGGATATTGGACATGTGTAGCACTGGAGTAGTGGCAAGCTGGATGAGCATGTTGAAGTATGAGCAGTTGATGCTGTTAGGTATGCTGGGATTTTTATTTTTCAGTCAGTGATTTAACTATTTGGGTATTGCTGCTGTGATTGCGTTCATTTTCTAAATTCCTAGTCTAAGTAAGCTGATCTATTGCCTATACTGGGGATCAGCAACCAGCAGATCGCACTGCCTTAACCTATTTCAGGACGACCTGGCACTGAGGATAACATCATACGCAGTATACACCACAGCCTACAATTAGCAGCTGCCATAGATTTTCAAGCAATGTAAAAACATCCAAACACCCATGTTAGGGGTCAGGTAGAAGGGCATTTCTTTCCTGTGTTTGACATGTGATTGGAACGGATGTCAAACGCAGGCCAGCAAAATGCTACGGACTTTGAATAGTAGTCATGGCAGGTGAGAAGTTATGTTGAAGCATGTCTGGCCTCAGACAAAAGCAGAATAAATGGAGCCTTTTCTTGTCAAATGTCACTTCTGCCTTTCAAACACGTGTTTGCTTTGACTAGATGATGCAGCATTTGATAAGAACGTCCATTGACATGAGTCAGATGGACTATGCACAGTATGAAATGATTCCAGAGGGAACTTACCTGTCTGGGGGCCACTAGTGACACCTGATATACCAGGAGAGGGGTTCACTCAGTACATACTGGAAGTCCCCCAACCTTCTGATGGAACAGCAGTGCTGAAGAGTGAAAAAAAGAAAAAACAGGTAAAACGTATTTATAAAGTGTATGTAAACCCTAAAAATATCTGTCGATCCTACCGGAGTCAATTAAGCT
Source organism: Pelophylax lessonae (assembly GCF_965119305.1). NCBI lineage: Eukaryota > Metazoa > Chordata > Amphibia > Anura > Ranidae > Pelophylax > Pelophylax lessonae. Next base: position 45,305,398 of record NC_138780.1, on the reverse strand, counting down.
CCTAATTTCCAATGCAATGTGCCTCTGCTGACTGTTATCAGTTACTCTATTTCCAGCTCTCTATGTGGACTAAAAAAACAACCCCCACCTCCCTTATGTAATGGAGAAGAGGAGAGAGGGAGGTGTTCTGTAGTCATGTCTTAGGGTGGCAATGCTGCTTCTCCAGAGATACAATATGGTGAGCATTTTCTAAAAAGAGTCACTGGCAAATTCACAGGTAAAAATAAAAAGCCTAATAAATGAAAACGAATGCGGCCATTACATTGAAGAACTGGTATGATGCAATATATTAACATTGATGCTCAGGTGTGCCAAAGTTCGACCTGCTCTGGCAGATCTTTGATAGTGCTGAAGTATGCCTGCCCCTTTCCCACCATCTTTGAGTTCCTATTGGTGAATAGGGTTGCCTATCATACTGATGAACCAATAAGAGTGTGGGGGAGTAAGCTTCAACACTGCTGAGAAATGTGAGATCTTCACCTGTCAGAAGGACCTGGTGCCATCCAGGAAGGTTTAAAAGGCTTTGGTAGGTATGAGCACCTCTAGGTACCGGCACTTCATGACAATGATTGTTTGCTCCCCTTTTCCCCCCTTTAACCACTTCCCTACAGGGGCAATTTTTACATTTTTCATACACGTAAAAAATCACCTTTTTTGTTAGAAAATGACTTTGAACCTCCATACATTTATTTTCTGAAAGCAGAATCCCCTATCTTCCCCCTCAAGCATCCTTCATGCACTTCTCCCTTACTCTCCTAACATCTCCAACCACCCCATCCCCCATCATTTCCTTTTCTTACATCCCCCCTTACCCTCTGAGTCCTATTGAATCTTCTTCCATTATGACTTCAATTATAGGGAGTTTGGAATGTCCCCAATACACTCCAGGCCCCACCTAGGCAACCACAAGAGCCTTGGATCAGGTTGCCACCCTGCCATCCTTTATCCAGAGGTGGCATGCTCCACCATCAGCAGTCCCAGATGGGTCCGATCTGTCAAACCCTAACATGACTTAGCTGTGTGCCCATCGCTTTCTATACCCGCTGGTAGGAGCCAACTACATGCAGCACAGCATCAATTATAAACCTATTCAAGATTCTGAACTTTTCCAGGGATCCCCACCTTTCCTCTGTTCATGTGTTTATAAGTTCATATGTCTGTAAGTATTCCTTACCAACAACTCTTCATCTACAGTGCCTTGGAAAACTATTCATACCCCTTGACATTTTACACATTTTGTCATGTTACAACCAAAAACATAAATTATTTTATTGGGATTTTATGTGATAGACCAACACAAAGTGACACATAATTGTGAAATGGAAGGAAAATGATAAATGGTTTTCATTTTTTTCATAAATATGTGAAAAGTGTGGCGTGCATTTGTATTCAGCCCCCTTTACTCGGATACCCCTAACTAAACTCTAGTGGAACCAACTGCCTTCAGAAGTCACCTAATTAGTAAATAGAGCCCACCTGTGTGTCATTTTAATCTCATTATAAATACAGCTGCTCTCTGAAGCCCTCAGAGGTTTGTTAGAGAAGCTTAGTGAATAAACAGCATCATGAAGGCCAAGAAACACACCCAACAGGTCAGGGATAAAGTTGTGGAGAAGTTAACCACTTCTGGACCGGAAGGATTTGCCCCCTTAATGACCAGGCCATTTTTTGCGATTCGGTACTGCGTTACCTTAACGGACAATTGCGTGATCGTGCGACGCTGTACCCAAATTATATGTCCTTTTTTCCCACAAATAGAGCTTTCTTTTGGTGGTATTTGATCACCTGTGCGATTTTTATTTTTTGCGCTATAAACAAAAAAAGAGCGACAATTCGGAAAAAAAACAATATTTTCACTTTCTGCTATATAACATTCCCCAAAAAGAAATTTAAAAATCAAAATTTTATAACATTTTAGGCCAATTTGTTTTCTGCTATATATTATTGGTAAAAAAATCACAATAAGCGTATTTTGATTGGTTTGCACAAAAGTTATCGCGTCTACTAAATACGGGAAAGATTTGTCATATTTATTGTTTATTTTCTTTTTTTACTAGTAATGGTGGCGATCTGCGATTTTTAGCGGGGCTGCGACATTGCGGTAGACAGATCGGACCCCTAACTGACATTTTTGACACTTTTGGGGGACCAGTGACATTACTACAGTAATGTGTGCTAACAAATTTGCACTGTTACTGTAATAATGACACTGGCAGGGAAGGGGTTAACACTGTGGGTGATCAAAAGGTTAAATGTGAGCCTAGGGGAGTGATTCTAGCTGTATGGGGGGTGGGGATTATGGAATGATCATAGAGACATGTGATTCTATATTAAAGGATCACAGGCACTCTGTGATCATTCCAGAGAGAAGAAGTGTTTACAACAGCTGACCTTTCTTCTCTCTCAGTGGGGAGCGCTCGCCCCCTAGCTGCATGTGTATGACTGACGTAGCCCTACGTCGGTTCACGCAGGAGGACCAGCCTGCAGCAGTATATCTGTGGCGGGCAGTCCAGAAGCGGTTAAACAGGGTTAGGTTATATAAAAATATTCCAAGCTTTGAACATCTCATGGAGCTCTGTTCAATCCATCATCCGAAAATGGAAAGAGTATGGCACAACTGCAAACCTACCAAGACATGGCCGTCCACCTAAACTGACAGGATGGGCAAGGAGAGCATTCATCAGAGAAGCAGCCAAGAGGCCCCCCATGGTAACTCTGGAGGAGATTCAGAGATCCACAGTTCAGGTGAGAGAATCCTTCCACAGGAGAACTATTAGTCGTGCTCTCCACAAATCTGTCCTTTATGGAAGAGTGGCAAGAAGAAAGCCATTGTTGAAAGAAAGCCATAAGAAGTCCCGTTTTCCGTTTGTGAGAAGCCATGTGGGGGACACAGCAAACATGTGGAAGAAGGAGTAATATATATTGGGAATAAAGGAAAAAATGGGGAGGGAAAGGGGGCAATAGAAGGAGGGAAGGACAGGAAGATTGGACTTTATGTGGAAGAAGGTGTTCAGGTCAGATGAGACCAAAATTAAACTTTTTGGCCTAAAAGCTAAATGCTATGTGTGGCGGAAAACTAACACTGCAAATCTCCCTGGACACAACATCCACACCGTGAAACATGGTGGTGGCAGCATCATATTGTGGGGATGCTTTTCTTCAGCAGGGACAGTAAAGGTGGTCAGAGTTGATGGGAAGATGGATGGAGCCAAATACAGGGCAATCTATAAAGAAAACATGTTAAGAGTCTGCAAAAGACTTGAGAAGGGGCAGAGGTTTAACTTCCAACAGGACAACGACCCTAAACATACAGCCAGACCTACAATGGAATGGATTAGATCAAAGAATATGCATGTGTTAGAATGGCCTAGTCAAAGTCCAGACCTAAATACAATTGAGAGTCTGTGGCAAGACTTGAAAATTGCTGTTCACAGACGCTCTCCATCCAATCTGACAGAGCTTGAGATATTTCACAAAGAAGAATGGGCAAAAATGTCCCTCTCTAGATGTGCAAAGCTGGTAGAGATTGAATGACAATTGGGCGGTCATGCAATGCTGTACACAAATTACACACAAATAGAGCTTTCTTTTGGTGGTATTTTATCACTGCTGGGTTTTTTATTTTTTGCTAAAAAAAATATTGAAAATTAAAAAAAAAAAAAAGAGTTTCTGTCAGTAAATTTTATAAATAAATAATTTTTCTACTTCACTGATGTGCGCTGATCAGGTGGCACTGATAGGCTTCACTGATGGGCACTGATTAGACTACACTGATTAGGTGGCACTTATGAGGAGGCATTAACATGCCACACTGATGAGCACTGATAGGCAGCACTCATAGGTGGCACTGGTGGGCAATGATAGGCGGCACTGATGGGCAGGAACTGAAATGCAGCACTGACTGGCATCACTAATATGAACTAATTGGTGATACTGATGGGCACTGCTGGGGTTGTGCTAAAATCAGGGCACTGATGATCATCGTCAACAGAACAAGAGTGCTTTCCACCCGCCGTCCTTTTACTATAGAGCGGTTGGGAAGTGGTTAAAGTGACACTGATATAGTGTCTTCACTGTTAGGGCTCTTTTACACGAGCGCTCCGATCAGATCCGTCTGTCACTTTTTTAGGCGGATCTGATCGGATCCTCCATGCATCCCTATGGGGCAGCGGATGTCAGTGGTGACATGTCCGCTGACACCCGCTGCCATCCGCATCCGATCCTGTCCGTGAAATCCGGATGGATGGAAACCCTATTTTCCATCTGTCCAGGGGATCGGATCGGATCGGATCGGATGAGAGCGGACAGGCAGTCTGCTCTCATCTGATTCCCCCATAGAGATGCATGGGGCTCTGACTACTCCCTCTCCGCACACATTGCAGGGAGGGAGCTGTCACCTTCCTGCTCAGTGGGGATCTGTGTTTACGATCTCCCGCTGAGCAGCACGGATCCGCCTACGGAGGCGGACTGTGTGAAAGAGCCCTTATTCTTACATTGTGTTGTCTTTGTAAGAGGATTCACATATAGCACTGGGATTATTATTTTTATACTCCTCAGGGTGGCGCTGTACCGCTACAGTTTATTTACCATGGTTTCCTATGGGACACATTCCCATCTATGATTTTTTCAGGGACTTTTTAAAAATACAAAACGGTGCTTTTTTTTTGCGTTTTTGGTTCAATAGACTTCAATGGAGAAGCTGCAGAAAAGCATGTAGTGCGTCTTGCTGCGACTTGTGTTTTTTAATCTGCTCAACAACAAATTACCCCCAAAAAAAGCAATGAGAATGCAAAAATGCAAATCGCGGTAAAATCAAGTGTGCAAAAACGTACAACAAAAATCACTGCAGAAACTGATCAAACGCAAACTACATAGGGGTAAACCGAGCCACACCTATGCGTTTTTTGGTGCTTTTTGCAAAAATGCACTACAGTTCATTTAACATGGTTTCCTATGGGACACGTTCACATCTATGCTTTTTCCAGCCACTGTGTTTTTGGAAAGTGTCAGGGAATTTTTTAGCCACTTTGCCGCTGCTCACTAGAGCTCTATTGCGGCAAAGTGGCTCTTGTAGGTCTGACGACGTAGACCTACGTCGCCAGACACTCCCCCATCTCGGCGGCGCGTGCGCCCCGCCGGAGGCTCGCTCCCGCTGTATTCAGTCACAGTGGGAGTCGGGCCGGGGGAGGAGCAGCGGTGATCGCTGCTGCTCTTCCCCGATCGACGGGGAATCGAGTCTGGAGATCCGCCCGCTTGTGTAAACAGAGCGGGCGGATCTCCTAAGTGACAGGCAGGGTCAGATTGCAGGATTCAGCATAGCTGAACCTGCCATCTGTCCCTGTGTCACATAGTCCCCTCCCCCCACACACGTCAGTAAGCACCAGGCATACATTAACCCCTCCCGCTCCAATAAAATTAACCCCTTCCCTGCCAGTGTCATTTTTACAGTAACAGTGCATATATATAGCACTGATTACTGCATTAATGTCACTGGTACCCCCAAAAGTGTCAAAAATGTCAGTCAAGGGTCCGATCTGTCCGCCGCAATGTCGCAGTCCTGCAAAAAAAATCGCAGATCGCCGCCATTACTCGTTAAAAAAAAAAAAAACACCAAAAACGACGGAAATCTTTCCCTTAGTAAACGCAATAACTTTTGCGCAAACCAATCTAAATACGCTTATTGCGATTTTTTTTTACCAAAAATATGTAGCAGAAAACAAATTGGCCTAAAATGATAAAAAATTTTGATTTTTACATTTTTTTGGGGGGAATTTCATATAAATAATGTGAAAAATATTGTTATTTTTTCAAAATTGTCACTCTTTTTTTGTTTATAGCGCAAAAAGTAAAAATCGCACAGGTGATCAAATACCACCAAAAGAAAGCTCTGTTGGTGGGAAAAAAAAATGACTTAAATTTCGTTTGGGTACGGCGTTGCATGACCGCGCAATTGTCAGTTAAAGTCGCACAGTGCCGAATCGCAAAAAGTGGCAGCAAAATCCTCCGGTGGTAAAGTGGTTAAATGTAAAACTGCGCTTTTTTGGTTCAATAGACTTCAATGGAGAAGCTGCAGAAAAGCATGTAGAAAGTTTTTCAACATGCAAATTTATTGTGATTTGCATTTTTTTTTTTAATCTGCCCAACAACAAATTGGCCAAAAAAAAAATGCAAAAAATGTAAAACACAAATCATGGTAAAATCACATGTGCAAAAATGCAAAACACACCGCAAAATTCACTGCAGAAACCAATCAAAAGCAAACTGCATAGATGGTAAACAAGCCTAACAGTTGCTTGCCCTCAGTCACTAAGGGGTTAACTAACTGTATACGTGTCATAGTGGCAGCTTGCAGCAAAAGCCATAAAAGGGGTGGAGCTTAGAAAGCCATGCGAGGGGCGGAGCTTAGAAAACAACAAAAGGGCGGAGCTTAGTCGGCAGTTAAATGGGTGGAGCTTAACCGGCAGTTAAAAGGGCGGAGCTTAGTTGGCAGTTAAAAGGGGCAGAGCCTATTAGACTATATAAGAAGGCAGCGCCAGGTCTCAGTGTGGGAGTTAGGAGTTGGATTTGAGAAGTAAACATCTTTGTTTCTTCTCTGTGATTATTCGTGTTGTCCATAGTGTGATTTAGAGATTTACTAGATTTCTGCAATCTGGTAATTTTCTCTACAATTACAGGATATCGAATTTAGCTTGCCAGGAATATTTACATCTTTTTCCAGGCAAAATGGTGAGATTAGATCGCACCGCCTACCAGCGTGTAGGAGAAAGCGGCCAACATCAACGCCGCAATACCAAAAACCATCAGGAGCAATATTGCCAGGAATCTTTACATCTCCTTCCAGGCAAAATGGTGAGATTAGATCACACCACCTACCAGCGTGTAGGAGAAAGCGGCCAACATCAACGCCGCAATAACAAAAAACATCAAGAAAAACAATGCCAGGCTCAGCCTTCTAGGAAGTAAGTATCTGATATTTCCGATCAATAACCAGTAGGGGGATCAATACAAACTGACAGCATATAAAACAGAATTTATTTATAAGTGATCAGCTAATCATTAGATTTTGTATTTCTCAGTAATGTGAAATACAGATCATACTATTGTCCATTTCATAGTCTGTTATATAACCGACCCGACGAGTCTGTAGCTAAAAATAGACCAACTGTCAAATAGATCAACTGCCTAGCTAACGGACACAATCTGATCAATGAGTTGGCTTTAATAATTGTGCAGACTAATAATGACAGATGTATAGTTTCTCTAGATTTTAGGACCTGCGTCACCTGGGGCTTTTATTCACTTCAGGCACATTTTACATTCTCATCATAGGAGTGCGCAGCCTATTGCTTTAGCGTGTGCACTCCATAGCCCAAACACACATGCGTGTGTATATATATATATATATATAGATTAATGATTGCAGAGTATTTTCTCTGTCATTGATCTTATTTTTTTGTACAACCCAATTTGCCGCTTATGATTATAGTATGAATTTAGTTACTAAATAGTAAGTTATGAACACAAATCAGAGATTTAATTTTGTCCCAAACAGCTCAGCAGGAAAAATAGATGAACTGGGGCTTTTTTTTCACAGTTGATCTATATTTACAAAGACCTTGACAATTGTCCATAATCACCTGTTTAGTGAATAAACCCCATTTGTGACAATCTAAAGAAGTGGTCACTAAACTGTGGCCTGAGGGCCAGATGTGGCCCTTTGCTTGCCTTTATCCGGCCCTCGGGGCACTTGTCCCACTGATAGAACACTATTCTCATACCTGCCAACTGTTCCGTTTTTCCCGGGACAATCCCGGCAAATAGGAGCCTGTCCTGGGTATTTTACATTGTCCCTGTTAATCTGGGACTATGTAAATCATTTAAATTTTTTTTTTTTTTTTTTTATTTTGTGCCACACAGTGTCGCTCTCACCCCAGCTAGGAGTTGTAGTTGTGGCAGCAGGTTGTCTCTCTCTCTGTGCCCGCTCACTCTTCCCGCCTGTCGCAAATTTAACGTGTCACCGAAGGCAGGGTGTCAGCATGGTGCACTTTCCAAAATCCGCCAGCAGGGGGAGGCAGAGCACCTTCCGACAAGCTGGAGGCCTCACACTCCATTAATTACTACTATCAATAATGGTTTTTTTATAGATATAATTTATACACCTGTTAATTGATACATATATATATAGTTTTCTAGCTCTAGATAAATGTGTGTACATATCCGTGTATGTGTATGTGTGTGTATTTATATATACAGTGGGTACGGAAAGTATTCAGACCCCCTTAAATTTTTCACTCTTTGTTATATCGCAGCCATTTGCTAAAATCATTTAAGTTCATTCTTCTTCCTTATGAATGTACACATAGCACCCCATACTGACAGAAAAACACAGAATTGTTGACATTGTTGCAGATTTATTAAAAAAGAAAAACTGAAATATCACATGGTCCTAAGTATTCAGACCCTTTGCTGTGACACTCATATATTTAACTCAGGTGCTTTCCATTTCTTCTGATCATCCTTGAGATGGTTCTACACCTTCATTTGAGTCCAGCTGTGTTTGATTATACTGATTGGACTTGATTAGGAAAGCCACACACCTGTCTATATAAGACCTTCCAGATCACAATGCATGTCAGAGCAAATGAGAATCATGAGGTCAAAGGAACTGCCTGAAGAGCTCAGAGACAGAATTGTGGCAAGGCACAGATCTGGCCAAGGTTACAAAAAGATTTCTGCTGCACTTAAGGTTCCTAAGAGCACAGTGGCCTCCATAATCCTCAAATGGAAGACGTTTGGGATGACCAGAACTCTTCTTAGAGCTGGCCGTCCGGCCAAACTGAGCTATCGGGGGAGAAGAGCCTTGGTGAGAGAGGTAAAGAAGAACCCAAAGATCACTGTGGCTGAGCTCCAGAGATGCAGTCGGGAGATAGGAGAAAGTTGTAGAAAGTCAACCATCACTGCAGCCCTCCACCAGTCGGGGCTTTATGGCAGAGTGGCCTGACGGAAGCCTCTCCTCAGTGTAAGACACATGAAAGCCCGCATGGAGTTTGCTAAAAAAAAACACCTGAAGGACTCCAAGATGGTGAGAAATAAGATTCTCTGGTCTGATGAGACCAAAATAGAACTTTTTAGCCTTAATTCTAAGTGGTATGTGTGGAGAAAACCAGGCACTGCTCATCACCTGTCCAATACAGTCCTAACAGTGAAGCATGGTGGTGGCAGCATCATGCTGTGGGGGTGTTTTTCAGCTGCAGGGACAGGACGACTGGTTGCAATCGAGGGAAAGATGAATGCGGCCAAGTACAGGGATATCCTGGACAAAAACCTTCTCCAGAGTGCTCTGGACCTCAGACTGGGCCGAAGGTTTACCTTCCAACAAGACAATGACCCTAAGCACACAGCTAAAATAACGAAGGAGTGGCTTCACAACAACTCCATGACTGTTCTTGAATGGCCCAGCCAGAGCCCTGACTTAAACCCAATTGAGCATCTCTGGAGAGACCTAAAAATGGCAGTCCACCAACGTTTACCATCCAACCTGACAGAACTGGAGAGGATCTGCAAGGAGGAATGGCAGAGGATCCCCAAATCCAGGTGTGAAAAACTTGTTGCATCTTTCCCAAAAAGACTCCTGGCTGTATTAGATCAAAAGGGGGCTTCTACTAAATACTGAGCAAAGGGTCTGAATACTTAGGACCATGTGATATTTCAGTTTTTCTTTTTTAATAAATCTGCAACAATGTCAACAATTCTGTGTTTTTCTGTCAGTATGGGGTGCTATGTGTACATTCATGAGGAAGAAGAATGAACTTAAATGATTTTAGCAAATGGCTGCAATATAACAAAGAGTGAAAAATTTAAGGGGGTCTGAATACTTTCCGTACCCACTGTATATGTATTGCACAAAAAAATTAAAACAGACCTCAATCCTCAATGGGAAAAATCTCATGCTGGATATCTATACTGGTATGGACTTGGTATGTGTTAGGATAATATGGACTGGGTAATGTGTTAGGATCTATACTGGTATGGACTATACTGGTATGGACTCTGTAATGTGTTAGGATGGTATGGACTGGGTAATGTGTTAGGATCTATAGTGGTGTGAACTGGGTAATGTGTTAGGATCTATAGTGGTGTGAACTGGGTAATGTGTTAGGATCTATACTGGTGTGAACTGGGTAATGTGTTAGGATCTATACTGGTATGGACTGGGTAATGTGTTAGGATGATATGGACTGGGTAATGTGTTAGGATCTATCAATCTTTTGCTAAAAAAAAAAAATATATTGAACATTTAAAAAAAAAAAGAGTTTCTGTCAGTAAATTTTATAAATAAATAATTTTTCTACTTCACTGATGTGCGCTGATCAGGTGGCACTGATAGGCTTCACTGATGGGCACTGATTAGACTACACTGATTAGGTGGCACTTATGAGGAGGCACTAACATGCCACACTGATGAGCACTGATAGGCGGCACTCATAGGTGGCACTGGTGGGCAATGATAGGCGGCACTGATGGGCAGGAACTGAAATGCAGCACTGACTGGCATCACTAATAGGCACTGATTGGTGATACTGATGGGCACTGCTGGGGCTGTGCTATAATCAGGGCACTGATGATCAGTGCCCCGATTACCTGTACAGGTCTCCCCTGCGAGGAGATGCCGCTGATCGGCTGTCATCGCCAAGCGCAATGTCAGTGTGAGCCAAGGAGAGCCGATAAACGGCACTTCCTTGTTTACATGTAAACAGCTGTGATTGGACACAGCCGATCACATGGGTAAAGAGCCGCATCATCGGCTCTTTACTGAGATCAGGGGTTGCTCCATGTCCTAGGAACACGGCGTGACCAAGATCGCCACGCTGCGTACCCCCGTGGGCACACAAGAGAGGCGGTTCCGAGGCGCCATCATATGACATCGTCCCAGAACAAGAGTGCTTTCCACCCGCCGTCCTTTTACTATAGAGCAGGAGGGAAGTGGTTAAAGTGACACTGATATAGTGTCTTCACTGTTATTCTTACATTGTGTTGTCTTTGTAAGAGGATTCACATATAGCACTGGGATTATTATTTTTATACTCCTCAGGGTGGCGCTGTACCGCTACAGTTTATTTACCATGGTTTCCTATGGGACACATTCCCATCTATGCTTTTTTCAGGGACTTTTTAAAAATACAAAACGGTGCTTTTTTTTTGTGTTTTTGGTTCAATAGACTTCAATGGAGAAGCTGCAGAAAAGCATGTAGTGCGTCTTGCTGCGACTTGTGTTTTTTAATCTGCTCAACAACAAATTACCCCCCAAAAAAGCAATGAGAATGCAAAAATGCAAATCGCTGTAAAATCAAGTGTGCAAAAACGTACAACAAAAATCACTGCAGAAACTGATCAAAAGCAAACTACATAGGGGTAAACCGAGCCACACCTATGCGTTTTCTGGTGCTTTTTGCAAAAATGCACTACAGTTCATTTAACATGGTTTCCTATGGGACACGTTCACATCTATGCTTTTTCCAGCCGCTGTGTTTTTGGAAAGTGTCAGGGACTTTCTTAGCCACTTTGCCGCTGCTCACTAGAGCTCTACTGCGGCAAAGTGGCTCTTGTAGGTCTGGTGACGTAGACCTACGTCGCTAGACACTACCCCTTCTCGGCGGCGCGCGTGCGCCGCCGGAGGCTCGCTCCCGCTGTATTCAGTCACAGCGGGAGTCGGGCCAGGGGAGGAGCGGCGGTGATCACCGCTGCTCTTCCCCGATCGTCGGGGAATTGAGTCTGGAGATCCGCCCGCTTGTGTAAACAGAGCGGGCGGATCTCCTAAGTGACAGGCAGGGTCAGATTGCAGGGTTCAGCATAGCTGAACCTGCGATCTGTCCCTGTGTCACATAGTCCCCTCCCCCCACACATGTGAGTAAGCACCAGGCATACATCAACCCCTCCCTCTCCAATAAAATTAACCCCTTCCCTGCCAGTGTCATTTTTACAGTAACAGTGCATACATATATAGCACTGATTACTGTAGTAATGTCACTGGTACCCCCAAAAGTGTCAAAAATGTCAGTCAAGGGTCCGATCTGTCCGCCGCAATGTCGCAGTCCCGCAAAAAAAATCGCAGATCGCCGCCATTACTCGTTAAAAAAAACCCACCAAAAACGACAGAAATCTTTCCCTTAGTAAACACAATAACTTTTGCGCAAACCAATCAAAATACACTTATTGCGATTTTTTTATGAAAAATATGTAGCAGAAAACAAATTGGCCTAAAATGATAAAAAATTTTGATTTTTACATTTTTTGGGGGGGAAATTTTATATAAAAAATGTGAAAAATAATGTTATTTTTTCAAAATTGTCACTCTTTTTTGTTTATAGCGCAAAAAGTAAAAATCGCACAGGTGATCAAATACCACCAAAAGAAAGCTCTGTTTGTGGGGAAAAAAAGGACTTAAATTTTGTTTGGGTACGGCGTTGTCTGACCACGCAATTGTCAGTTAAATTCGCACAGTGCCGAATCGCAAAAAGTGGCCTGGACGTAAGACAGCAAAATCCTCCGGTGGTAAAGTGGTTAAATGTAAAACTTTTTTGGTTCAATAGACTTCAATGGTGAAGCTGCAGAAAAGCATGTAGAGAGTTTTTCAACATGCAAATTTATTGCGATTTGAATTTTTTTTTAATCTGCCCAACAACAAATTGGCCAAAAAAAATGCAAAAAATGTAAAACACAAATCATGGTAAAATCACATGTGCAAAAATGCAAAACACACCGCAAAAATCACTGCAGAAACAGATCAAAAGCAAACTGCATAGATGGTAAATGAGCCTAACAGTTGCTTGCCCTCAGTCACTAAGGGGTTAACTAACTGTATACGTGTCATAGTGGCAGCTTGCAGCAAAAGCCATAAAATGGGCGGAGCTTAGAAAGCCATGCAAGGGGCGGAGCTTAGAAAACAACGGAAGGGGTGGAGCTTAGCCGACAGTTAAAGGGGTGGGGCTTAACCGGCAGTTAAAGGGGTGGAGCTTAGTTGGCAGTTAAAAGGGGCGGAGCCTATTAGACTATATAAGAAGGCAGCGCCAGGGCTTAGTGTGGGAGTTAGGAGTTGGATTTGAGAAGTAAACATCTTTGTTTCTTCTCTGTGATTATTCGTGTTGTCCATAGTGTGATTTAGAGATTTACTAGATTTTTGCGATCTGGTAATTTTCTCTACAATTACAGGATATCGAATTTAGCTTGCCAGGAATATTTACATCTTTTTCCAGGCAAAATGGTGAGATTAGATCGCACCGCCTACCAGCGTGTAGGAGAAAGCGGCCAACATCAACGCCGCAATACCAAAAACCATCAGGAGCAATATTGCCAGGAATCTTTACATCTCCTTCCAGGCAAAATGGTGAGATTAGATCACACCACCTACCAGCGTGTAGGAGAAAGCGGCCAACATCAACGCCGCAATAACAAAAAACATCAAGAAAAACAATGCCAGGCTCAGCCTTCTAGGAAGTAAGTATCTGATATTTCCGATCAATAACCAGTAGGGGGATCAATACAAACTGACAGCATATAAAACAGAATTTATTTATAAGTGATCAGCTAATCATTCGATTTTGTATCTCTCAGTAATGTGAAAAACAGATCATACTATTGTCCATTTCATAGTCTGTTATATAACCGACCCGACGAGTCTGTAGCTAAAAATAGACCAACTGTCAAATAGATCAACTGCCTAGCTAACGGACACAATCTGATCAATGAGTTGGCTTTAATAATTGTGCAGACTAATAATGACAGATGTATAGTTTCTCTAGATTTTAGGACCTGCGTCACCTGGGGCTTTTATTCACTTCAGGCACATTTTACATTCTCATCATAGGTGTGCGCAGCCTATTGCTTTAGCGTGTGCACTCCATAGCCCAAACACACATGCGTGTGTATGTATATATATATTAATGATTGCAGAGTATTTTCTGTGTCATTGGTCTTATTTTTGTACAACCCAATTTGCCGCTTATGATTATAGTATGAATTTAGTTACTAAATAGTAAGTTATGAACACAAATCAGAGATTTAATTTTGGCCCAAACAGCTCAGCAGGAAAAATAGATGAACTGGGGTTTTTTTTCACAGTTGATCTATATTTACAAAGACCTTGACAATTGTCCATAATCACCTGTTTAGTGAATAAACCCCATTTGTGACAATCTAAAGAAGTGGTCACTAAACAATGGCCTGGGGGCCAGATGCGGCCCTTTGCTTGCCTTTATCCGGCCCTCAGGGCACTTCTCCCACTGATAGAACACTATTCTCATACCTGCCAACTGTTCCGTTTTTCCCGGGACAATCCCGGCAAACAGGAGCCTGTCCTGGGTATTTTACATTGTCTCTGTTAATCAGGGACTATGTAAATCATTAAAAAAAGAAATTAATTTTGTGCCACACAGTGTCGCTCTCACCCCAGCTAGGAGTTGTAGTTCTGGCAGCAGGTTGTCTCTCTCTCTGTGCCCGCTCACTCTTCCCGCCTGTCGCAAATTTAACGTGTCACCGAAGGCAGGGTGTCAGCATGGTGCACTTTCCAAAATCCGCCAGCAGGGGGAGGCAGAGCACCTTCCGACAAGCTGGAGGCCTCACACTCCATTAATTACTACTATCAATAATGTTTTTTTTTATAGATATAATTTATACACCTGTTAATTGATAAATATATATAGTTTTCTAGCTCTAGAGATAAATGTGTGTACATATCCGTGTATGTGTATGTGTGTGCATACATATATATATATATATATATATATATATATATATATATATATATATATATATATATATTGCTCAAAAAAATTAAAACAGACCTCAATGGGAAAAATCTCATGCTGGATATCTATACTGGTATGGACTTGGTATGTGTTAGGATAATATGGACTGGGTAATGTGTTAGGATCTATACTGGTATGGACTGGGAAATGTGTTAGGATCTATACTGGTATGGACTGGGTAATGTGTGAGGATGATATGGACTGGGTAATGTGTTAGGATCTATACTGGTATGGACTGTAGGGCTGAAACAACTAATCGACTAAATCGATAATAATCGATAATTACAATTGTTGTCAACGATTGTCATTATCGATTAGTTGCTCCGTCGATTAGTTGTGCTGCATTCTTGACATTCCCCGACAGTCAGCGAGCTCCGTCTGCTCTGTGAAGCAGCAGTGTGCCCTCTGTCTCTCTCACAGCTCCGCACTTCCGTGACCTCCCTCCTCCCTCCTCCTTTCCTCTCTGCCTTCTTGCTGAGTCAGTGAGGGAGTGAGTCATATCGAGCTGAGGGAGAAGCAGCAAAACGTGAGTGCCGAGCTTAGTACTAGTTACAGTGTCCATTCCATGCAATGCAGCCCGCCAAAAACAGAATAAAAGATTATCCAGATAAAAGAGTTAATATTCCTTATAAAGTGCAATATTATAATAGAAAAATAAGTGATTATAAACATCCATATAACACATATAGGTTGTCTTTCTTTGCTCCCTATTTCATATCTATGGCTGACATGGACGTTTTTATTCACATATTTTTCTATTGTAATATTGCACCTTATAAGGAATATTAACTCTTTTATCTAGATAAGCATTTATTATATTATTTACAGTATATAGCAGCTTAATTAAAAAAAAAAAAAAGTTTTGGTATAAGTGCCGGTTCACACTTGTGCGGTTTGCGAGATTGCATGTAATTCGGAGCGCACTGCTCCTAAATTACATGCGATCTCATGTGCGGATGCGAGTTCAGCCATACATGAGGCTTTTTTTGAGCCGCCTCAGAATCGGATCGCACAGTGGTAAGTGGTTCACATTTGTGCAATCCGATTCTGTGCGAACTTGCAGATCGCACTGCAATATGCAATCGCAACTGGGGGTGTCGTTAACTTTTAATTTGCACCCCCTGCGTATCGCATATGGCAGTGTGAACTGCCAGATGTGCGGATGCGATGACCTTAGTGCCGGTTCACATTTGTGCGATGCGGGAACGCTGCGAATATGCAGCGTGTTCCCGCATCGCATCCGCACATCTGGCAGTTCACACTGCCATATGCGATACGCAGGGGGTGCAAATTAAAACTTAACGACACCCCCAGTTGCGATTGCATATTGCAGTGCGATCTGCAAGTTCGCACAGAATCAGATCGCACAAGTGTGAACCACTTACCACTGTGCGATCCGATTCTGAGGCGGCTCAAAAAAAGCCTCATGTTGCTGTGGTTGCGCTGCGAATTCAGCCATACAAAGTGTATGGATGAACTTGCATCCGCACATGAGATCGCATGTAATTTAGGAGCAGTGCGCTCCGAATTACATGCGATTTCGCAAACCGCACAAGTGTGAACCGGCACTAACACTCTGTTTGTTCATTATTATTTTAAATAAATGAAAAAAAAAAAGGCACATTGAGTTTTTTTATGATTTTAATCCGATTAATCGATTAATCGAAAAAATAATCGGCAACTAATCGATTATTAAAATAATCGTTAGTTGCAGCCCTAATGGACTGGTTAATGTGTTAGGATCTATACTGGTATGGACTGGGTAATGTGTTAGGATCTATACTGCTATGGACTGGGTAATGTGTTAGGATCTATACTGGTATGGACTGGGTAATGTGTTAGAATCTATACTGGTATGGACTGGGTAATGTGTTAGAATCTATACTGGTATGGACTGGGTAATGTGTTAGGAAGGAAAGGATGCCACATGGTTTTATGTAAATGAAAATTATCCCCCTACAGAGGGCTGAATTCAAAGACAGGTGAATAAAGTGTGAAATGTGCTCAGGTGTGATCATACAAAAAATGGAATATGTAAATCTAAATAAAGTGTTAGGTGTAAATAAGTACAATGAAACCTAATTATACCAGATAGTATAATCGTACTTATTTACACCTTGCACTTTATTTATATTTCCATATTACATTTTTTCCATGGTCACACCTGAGCACATTTCACATTTTAGAATTGCAGGGAATTGTGATGAGAATTTTAAACTTTAGGCAGAAGTGCAGCTGAATGGGAGAATTATTCCAACTCTGCTACTTTGGCCTTAAGTTTTCAATTCCCTTTTCAATTTCCTGTAATTTTCTCTTTATGAAGTAGACCCTATAATCTGATAAGTAGGCGGAGATTAATTATGCGGAGTGGGCGGACCTTCAGGGAAGTGGGTGTGGTAAGTAATTGATAGCTGTGCTGCAAAGTGTCCCTGGGAATTTTTTTCAAATGTTGGCAACTATGTATTCTGCCAACTGACAACAATGGGAAACCATTTCTCCCACTGACACCAACAATGGGGCACTATTCCTCCCCCTAATACCAAACATGGCGATGTTTATTCTCACTGATGCCAGGAAATATTCCAATCCCACTGGACACAGTCTGGCCCCACTAATGTCTGAAGGATGATAAACTGGCCCTTTGTTTAGAAAGTTTGGAGACCCCTGATCTACAGACTAGGCAGGTAACAAAGGTCAGATGGTGCAGTGATAATACCGGCGCTGTATCTGCAGGAATTTGAATACAGCTTGGAACAACTTGGAAGGGAAAACTGGGGGTAAAGGATCGGGGATTCATACCCCATCATCATTTTCTTACCACTCTTTGCAGAAGTTCCATAAAACTGGCTTTCCAACCAATCAGGGAGCTTGGCGTATGGTCCCATTAGCTCCCGCCAGCTGTCCTGATTGGTTTTAAACCCTGTACCACTCTCCCTTGTGGCACATTGCCAGTCAGAAAGGAGATCTTTCCGATCTCTCTGCCAGCATATTATGTGCCTGCCTGCAGATTCAGAATAAAAGAGAAGTACTGCCTTCCACACTTCTCATATAAGCAGTTGCTCAGTGGGAGATCTTTCCCATCTTCCCACTGCCACAGAGCAATAATGGTAATGCACAGGGGGTGTGCCCAGGCACATCTGGCACACCCCATGCGCACTCCTATGATTTTCATACATGTCTGTGGGAATGCAGGACCATCTTAAAGCAGGTCACCTGCAGATCCAATGCACCTGTTAATAATTTCTGAATGATCAGAGAAGTATCTCAAACTGATATCCATCTGATACCACTGAAAGAAGCCCAGAGCCCTACAACACAGGTCCTTACTTTGTCTCCAGCTGGTTCTCAGGGGTGGGAATCGTCATTCTTACTAAAAAAACATATTAACTTTTTTTTCCCCCTTTCAAACATGGGACCAATCTCCTGACCAGGGTCTCATGTTGGGGGAGGATTTTAGGATTAGGGATGTGATCCTCCTATTGAATGTGATCCATATTTTGATTTGTTATCTCTTGAAACTGAATAAATATTATTGAAAGACAATAATACACGACTTAAAGCTTTAAATAGTCCATGCTAACAAATATCTTCTTTGTTTTCAGCATCAGAAATGAGCCTGCCAAGGCCGCTACGCCTGCCAAGGCCACTAAGCCGGCCAAGGCCACTAAGCCGGCCACTGCACCGAAGACACCGACCGGCCAGCCACAACAACAGCAGCTGAGGAAAGAGTCGGTTTCCAGCTTTTCCGAAGCTACGGGAATGTACCCAAGATGGGCCAAACTGTAAGTTTTTTTCTTAACATTTTTTGGGGTTCTTTGATATTTACAATGGAAAGAATAGTCATAAAAACTAAAAAGTCCTCAAACCCAGATAACCTTGTGACTGGGTCAGTAAATAATATGAGGCTTCCTTCATAAAGCTTTATCACCAGGATTAGTATACGTCTTTTCAAAATGGAAGTTCATTTCAGATAAGGCCAAAGAGGTTTGAACATTACAGTCATATGGCTGAAAAAAGAGTTCAGATGTTAAAGCTTTGTGAAATGTCAATAAAAATGTAAATATAAAGGCAAGTCATTGCCAGAAGCGACATGTTAAAAAGCATTATATAAAAGATTTACAACCTTCATAAAGAAAATGAAAAATCTACGCAGTTCCTTATCACTGAATGAAGGTTTCCTGTCAGCTTTATCCCACAATGCAAAGTCTTAAGGCACTTATAGAAAATAAGGATGATTGGATCTTAATTAGAACATATATATTTAAAATATTGATGTTTCTGAAGCCAGTCTGAATTATGCAGGAAACATCATATGAAGACAATGTTTTCATTAACCACTTTACCACCGGAGGATTTTGCTGTCTTACGTCCAGGCCACTTTTTGCGATTCGGCGCTGTGCGACTTTAACGGACAATTGCGCGGTCGTGCGACGCTGTACCTAAACGAATTTGACATCCTTTTTTCCCACAAACAGAGCTTTCTTTTGGTGGTATTTGATCACCTGTGCGATTTTTTGATCACGCGCTATAAACAAAAAAAGTGCGACAATTTTGCAAAAATAACAATATTTTTCACATTTTTTTATATGAAATTCCCAAAAAAAAAAAAAAATGTAAAAATCAAAATTTTTTAACATTTTCGGCCAATTTGTTTTATGCTACATATGTTTGGTAAAAAAAAATCGCAAAAAGCGTATTTTGATTGGTTTGCGCAAATGTTATCGCGTTTACTAACAAAGGGAAAGATTTTTGTCATTTTTGTTTTTTTTAACACGTAATTGCGGCGGATTTTTTTTGCGATACTGCGACATTGCGGCGGACAGATCAGACCCTTGACTGACATTTTTGACACTTTTGGGGTTACCAGTGACATTTCTACAGTAATCAGTGCTATACATATGCACTGTTACTGTAAAATGACACTGGTAGTGAAGGGGTTAACTTTTTTTGAGAGAGAGGGGTGGTGTGTGTCCCTAGGGGCGTGATTCTAACTGTGATTGGCTGTGGCTTGAGCTGTAGGAACAGTGATCAACGGTCCTACATAGCAGAACCGTATTATCACTGTTTCTACACAGGGGAGAATGACAGGCGGCTTGTTTACACTAGCCGACTGCCTTTCTCCCTCTCCACCGACGATCGCCGAGTGACCGGCGGACATCGGGTCCGCCGGTCACAAGCGCGGGGGGGTCCGTGACCGCGCGGGAGCGGGAGCGTGCCTCCGGCGGCGCGCGCTCGCTCCCCAGAGCCTCACAGGCTAGTGACGTACCTATATGTCACTTTGCCTGTGAGGGGCTGACCGCCGCAGTATATGTACTTGCTGTGGTCGGCAAGTGGTTAAAAAAAAACAATGTCTCCTAAGTTCAGAGTCGTCTTATAGTCTACTCCTGACCTGCAGGGTCCTGATTGGTTCTCTGGATTCCCCCGTCATGCACATCAATATAGCCACCATTTTGGAGTTTGGCCTCAGTTCTACAACATATTCTGCCCCGTGTCATTTAGCCTTACTAGAGCAGAATTGAGAAGATGGAGCCTGGTTGAAGAAATTGGTCTGATCACTTTAGGGAAAGTCCATTACTATAATCTCTGTTGTAGCATGGACTTCTCTTTACAGCTGAATCCACCCAGAACTACATTTCTCTTTTGGTCTCTTAGGCTCCGTTCACATGTAGGCGTTTTGGGGCGTTTTTGGGGCGTTTTTCTGCTCTAGGATCAGCTCTCAAAACGCCCAACAAGACAAATCCTATTCATTTCAATGGCCCCTGTTCACATCTGAGCGTTTTGAAGCTGTATACAAAACGCCCAACGCTCAAAAAAGTACATGAGCTTCTTTTTGGGCAGATTACAGGCGTTTTCCATTGATCTCTATTCAATCTAAAAACGCCTGCACAAAAATCGCGGTAAAAATCGCGGTAAAATCGCGGTAAAAAACGCCGCAAAAATCGCGGTAAAATCGCGGTAAAAAAACGCGCGAAAAACGCTACGCTCAGGTGTGAATGTAGCCTTATGGTTTAGATGGAACCTTTTATAAAATGTCAATGTCAATTCTTTGTGGATTTAACAGGGCTTCTGGCAATGAAAGGGAACCCATCAGATGGGAGGAATTTCACATTCCAGTACATATATTTGGAATGTGTTGGGTTTTTGAAACAATATA